>NC_134357.1:504194778-504548528 GCF_048569485.1 Anomaloglossus baeobatrachus | reverse complement strand
CCCCTGCCGTGTGGGGAGGGGGAGCGCCGGCGGGGCAGAAGTCGGGTTCCCTCCACCCCCGCGTCAGGGGGTAAGAGAAGAACCGCGTGCTTCCAGCCCCGCGCCTCCTGGGGTTGGTCGCTCGGCGAGACGGCGCGGGCCTCTCGCTCATGTTAATGATCCTTCAACAGGTTCACCTACGGACACCTTGTTACGACTTTTACTTCCTCTAGATAGTCAAGTTCGATCGTCTTCTCGGCTCTCCACCAGGGTCTTGGCGGACCACGGCGGGGCCGATCCAAGGACCTCACTAAACCATCCAAAATGGTAGTAGCGACGGCGGTGTGTACAAAGGGCAGGGACTTAATCAAAGCGAGCTTATGACCCGGACTTACTGGGAATTCCTCATTCACGGGGAAGAATTGCAATCCCCGTTCCCCATCACGAACGGGGTTCAGCGGGTTACCCGTACCTGTTGGCGAAGGGTAGACACATGCTGGTCCGTTCAGTGTAGCGCGCGTGCATCCCCGGACATCTAAGGGCATCACAGACCTGTTATTTCTCGATCTCGCGTGGCTGAGCGCCACTTGTCCCTCTAAGAAGTTGGACGCGGACAGCGGGGGGTCGCGTAGCTAGTTAGCCTGCCGGAGTCTCGTTCGTTATCGGAATTAACCAGACAAATCGCTCCACCAACTAAGAACGGCCATGCACCACCACCCACAGAATCGAGAAAGAGCTTTCAATCTGTCATTCCTTTCCGTGTTCGGCACGGGTGAGGTTTCCCGTGTTGAGTCAAATTAAGCCGCAGGCTCCACTCCTGGTGGTGCCCTTCCGTCAATTCCTTTAAATTTCAGCTTTGCAACCATACTCCCCCCGGAACCCAAAGACTTTGGTTTGCCGGACGCTGCTTGGTGGGTCATGGGAATAACGCCGCCAAATCGCCAGTTGGCATCATTTATGGTCGGAACTACGACGGTATCTGATCGTCTTCGAACCTCCGACTTTCGTTCTTGATTAATGAAGATATTCTTGGCAAATGCTTTTACTTTGGTTCGTCTTGCGACGGTCCAAGAATTTCACCTCTAGCGGCGCAATACGGATGCCCCCAGCCATCCCTCTTAATCATGGCCCCAGTTCCGACAACCAACAAAATAGAACCGGAGTCCTATTCCATTATTCCTAGCTGGAGTATTCAGGCGTGGCTGCCTGCTTTGAACACTCTAATTTTTTCAAAGTAAACGCTTCGGGCCCCCAAGACACTCAGTCAAGAGCATCGGGGAGGCGCCCCAAGGCAAAGGTGCTGGGACTGGCGGTAGCACACCTCGCAGCAGACTGCCAGCTCGATCCCAAGATCCAACTACGAGCTTTTTAACTGCAGCAGCTTTAGTGTACGCTACTGGAGCTGGAAGTCTTTTTTATTAATATAAAAGTAGATATATACAAAAACAAAAAAATAACAATAAAAACATATGTACCTTCCAGCCCGAACCCGGTAACAAAATATCCAACACATCCAAACCATAGCTCCCCTGCCCTTACAAACATACCCAATATTTACAATAAATACAATATATACAATATAACAAAATATTTACATATAAAATAGAAACAAAGCAAAAACAGAAAATAAAATAAGCACAACTTGGCAAAAAAAATAAAATCTACATAACATCACTAACTATCCCACCACCATCCGGCTGCCCAGCTCCCAAGTTCAAAGGAAAAGTTCTTCCGAGCTTGAGGGGATCCCCCAAAGTTCTCCTCAGACTGGGGGACCGAGCCGAGCCTCCGGGTCTTATAAACACCCCTCCCTCCCCCCATAAAATCCCACCCAAAACCTATCTACACCCCTACACTTGACACACCACAACCTGAAAGAAAAGAGACAGACATTAGTACATGGGAACATTACAAATGACTCAAAGGCCTCTGCCACACTCACGTGAAATTCACGCACGTGCCGCGAGACACGTATTTTCCCTGCGTGTTGCGTGCAGGTAAGTACGTGTCTCTGGTACGTGCGTGACACGTGTGTTCTACGTGTGCTATCCGCGATAGCACACGTAGAATCAGTAATTATTATACTCACCTGGTCCTTCCTGATGTCTGCGCTGCTGTCCGTGGTGCTGATCCTCGGTCTCCAGCCCTCCCGTCTCCCCGCTGCTGCTGCTGCCAGGCAGTGAAGTGAATATTCTATGAGATTAATGAGCGGCGGTCGGCAGCAAGAGGCAGCAGCGGCAGAGACAGGAGGGCTGGAGAAGGTGAGTAAATGTTTTGTTTTTTTTTCACTGACATGTGTGTTTTCTCCGGCGCGTGTCACACGGGACCGCATCCACACTACACCCGTGTGGTACGGGTGCGGGCCGTGTGACACCCGTGCTGCCGGAGAAATCACTGACATGTCAGCGCTTTGAAAATCGCACACACGTACAAACGCACACGGACACACGTTCCGTGTGGTTTTACGTGTGTGTGCCTGCTACAATAGGGTAGCATTGGTTAAAGTGTCTCCGTGCCGCCGGGACGTGTAAAAAATGACAAACACGTACCGGAGGCACGGATGTGTGGCGCAGGCCAAAAACCGTGTCTCCCAGTTAATGTTAATAAAAACAAAAACCTAGGGTGAGAAAGTCAGCCCATCACCATGAAGGGAAGGGAAGAAGGGAAAGAAATAGGGAAGGAGGGGCGGGAGGAGACTGGGAAGAAAAGGATACTGGAGCCAAGACAGTCAGTGCACCCAGAATGAGAAGCCCCTCCACAAGCGAGAGGCCCTCGATGCACCAGACCGCTCAAACTCCAGGGAGCGTACCTTTGCCAGGTCACCAAGGATGTTACTCACCACGTCTTCTACTTGGAGGATTTTGCTACCCGTCGAAACTAAAGATCATGCATTCCATGTGAAGTACCTAATCACTATACTAACTAAAAATAAAGTGGTCAGATCCCTTCCACCCTGTTCTCTAAATGCTCCATAGGCCTACCCGGCGTAGGAAAGACAGGTCAGCTGAGGCCAACCTATGGAAATCCCTACCCGTTTGCAAACCTCTATATTAAAGGGACAATGAAGCAGGAAGTGGTCCATACTTTCCAGTATGCCCACACAAGTTTCACGAGGACAATCTCTGTCATCGGAGTTCCTGTACTTCAAATTGTCCCTCACATATAGCTTACCAGGAAGCAACGCCAAGCCAAGTCCCAAAACTTCTCGGGGATCCGCTTGGAATTCAATAGACTCAGCCTTACCTCCAGATCCTGGTTCGGGCAATCCCTGAGGACCAAAGGGGCCTGGAAATGAGTAGACAAGACCCTCTCATCGACTAACCTCCTCGACAGAGTCCTCACCTCCCACACCCCCAGACCCCACCGGCGGATGACCTTCAGAACCGGGGTAGCATAAGCCGGGAGATGTCCGCGAGGCACTCGAAGGTCCTTCACACGCCCGCCTATCTCCCATTCCTGGAAGAAAGGCCGAAACCACCCCCCGCAGGACAATACCCACGGAGAAGCCCTCTCTTTCCAGAGGTTTGCAATATTCAATTTCAGAAAGGTATCCACCAGGAATACCACGGGGTTGACCATATTTAACTCCCCTAGTCTCCTCGTACGGTAAGTAACCTCCCGCTTGACTAGGTTCAACCTGTTTCCCCAAAACAGCTGGAAAAACAGGCTATAGACCCTCGTCCAGAGAGGTTCTGGCAAAATGCAAATACTGTCCAGATAAAGCAACACAGGCAGCAAGTATGTTTTGCACAGGGCAACCCTTTTCCTCAGGGTCAAAGTTAAACCCTTCCAGCGGTCCACTCTCTGAGCGGCGATTTGAAGTCTGCCATCCCAATTTCGCGTTGGGTAATCACCCTGGCCGAATTCCACGCCTAGAAACTTGGCATATTCCTGGGGCTCCGGTAGCGTGTCCGGGAGACTAAAATCAGGCTCTCCTCCACCCAGCCAGAGACTCTCACATTTATCCTGATTGATCCTGGATCTGGAAACCTCCGAGTAGCGCTCCACTTCCGACAACACCACCTCTGCCTCCTCTTGCGAAGAGACAAAGACGGTGACATCATCCGCGTAGGCCACTGCCTTCAGCGTGGTCTCCTGTGGGCCAGGATCACCCATCCAAACCGCCCTCAAATGCCCACAATCTATCCTTCGGATGAAGGGGTCGATTGCAAAAGCATAAAGCAATGGGCTCAGCGGGCAACCCTGGCGAACACCAGATCCCACCACAAAGGGCCGTCCAACCCAACCATTCACCAACGGGAAAGTCTCTGCCCCTTGATAGCCAGTTCATAGCCAGCTAACAAACCCACCCAGCAGACCATATCTCAAGAGAGTGGACCAGAGGTACTCATGATCGACCCAGTTAAAAGCTTTAGCTTGATCCAAGGACAGTAGATACCCGTTCCAAAGACCCGCCCTGCCCCGCTCCACGGCCTCCCGGACACCCAGAACAGCGCTAAAAGCGCCTCGACTGGGAACAGTGCAGTGCTGGGACTCCAAAAGGAGCTCTGGTGCAAATTTCTCCAATCTAGTAAAAAGCACTTTTGCCAAAATGTTTCTGTCCACATTGAGAAGTGATATGGGCCTCCAATTCTCAATGTGCGATGGATCTTTACCTTTTGACAGAAGAATCAAAGCTGATCTCCTCATTGACTTCGGTAGCACGCCCAAGAAGAGGCACGTGTTAAAAGCCCTAGTCAATAAGGGGACTAAAGAGTCCTTGAAGATCTTATAAAACTCGGATGTTGGGGGCGTGGCCTGGACGGCAATGTGAAGAGACGTGTTTGTGGAGCTCTCCTGCAAACTCCCTTGATAAATCCCTGAATACCGCTGTTATCACTGCCTCAGCCGGCTGTCAGGAAGATAAGGTGGTGAGGACTTATCTGGAGTGAGTCTGGTGGATGCAGAGAGGTGCCATGGTCCGTCACAGGCAAAAAGATAATGGAGGCGGGAAAGTCCCCAGCTCTCAGGATGGTGCCATGATAAGGCAGGAAGCTGAGAAAGTTAATGCAGCCTGTCAGGAGAGGATGCAGATCGCTGCAAAGCTGGAGAAATTTGCCCGGACTTCAGAGAAATCACATCAGCATACAGATAACAGAGGTGAGGAGGGAGAAGACAATGCCAGCTCTGATGAGATGGGGGATGGTGAAAAGCAGCAAGATAAGACAGGAGAAGTGGAGAAAGCACATAGTGCAGACCAGGCTCCAGAAAACCCCACTTTAAAGGACGTTTTTGCAGTGGTGTCTTTTTGTAAAGAGGCTCTGACTTCCCTGACGAAGCAAGTTAAGGGATTACAGGCAGAGGTTGCTGACATTAAGAAAGACCTCAAGAAAGCCGATCTGAGAACAACGGCTGTAGAGGAGAGAGTGGGGATAACAGAGGATCATATTACAAAACTACAAAAGTCTGAAAAAACATTTGCACAGCAGATAGCTGAAATCATGGCAAAAAATGATGATTTAGAGAACCGCTCTAGAAGAAATAACATCCGAATTGTCGGCATCCCTGAGAAAGCGGAAGGAAGAAACCCCACTGAATATGTAGAAGACTGGCTCAGGGGGAAAATGGGTGCTAATGTCTTATCCAAGCTCTATGCCGTGGAACGTGCACACAGAGTCCCGATGCAGCCACAACCAGCAGGCAGGGGCCCTCGCACTATGCTAGCCAAGCTCCTCAACTACAGAGACAGGGACACTATACTGCGAAAGGCAAGAGACATGGAGGATCTTATGATTGACGGCCAGAGAATTTCCATATACCCGGACTACTCCATTTCTGTTCAAAAGCTACGTATGACTTTTACAGGAGTAAAGAGGCGCCTGCAAGAGATGGGGGTGCAATACTCAATGATGTTCCCGGCAAAGCTAAGAGTGACGGCGTTGGAGCGGGTGCACTTTTTTACAACTCCAGAGGAAGCCATGCAGTGGTTGGACGCAAACGAAAAGCGGATCCGTTTGAAGGAATGAGCTGACTGTCTGAATCTGCAGTGTGTTGGAGAAGGCCGGCTGAGGCTCTACAACATCCTTAGGAGCTTACAGGGGACCCTTCTTGTTTTTTCTTTTTTTTTTTTTTTTTTTTCTCCTTCCCTTTGGGATTGAGGTAGTATGCAGGGGGAATGCGAAGGGTTTGATGTGAGCTTCGCAGGACATGGGGACTGCCTAATTTGGCGCGGTGGTGGTATTTACAATTTGAGATTCCAGTTTAATTACTGTTCGCCATTTTACTGTTATATTGGTTGAGTGGAATATGATTATACATAGAAAGGGGGGGAGTGGAGAATTGTTGGAAAAGGGACGAGTTTTAAAATGTGTCTAAGAGGGGAAGGCGAGGGAGGTAGGGGGGAATTTAGTAGGGATTATGGACCAGGTTTGGAAAACCCGATGCTTCACGGGAGTACTCGAAAACAGGAAGTGGTGGGGAGTAGGAGGGGAGGGGAGCAGGGGGGGAGGGGGGAAAGGGGTAGGGTAGAGGCAGCATGGGGAGATACTACAAGGTTTGATGGTTTTACTGGGTGGGATAATGGGGGATAGAATTAAGGTGTTGAGTTGGAATATTAGAGGGTTATCAGATAGGTCTAGGAGAGCGGCATTAATTAAATATGTTCAAGACCAGAACCCGTCAGTAATATGTCTACCAGAAACGCATCTAACAAAGGAGACAACACATGTTTTAAATAGGAGATGGGTGCAGAAGGCCTATCACTCCACCTTTTCCAACTATGCAAGGGGTGTATCACTGCTGATCCATAACTCTGTGCAATATGAAGAGATAGAAGTGTATGTGGATAAAGAGGGACAGTGTGTGGCCGTCAAGTGTAAAATATTTGGCAGACTCATGTGTATAGCTGCAATATATATACCACCTCCATATAAGTGCACCAAACTAAGGGAGATAAGGGAGTTCTCTGAGAAGGGGGGAGTAATCCCTTTTTTACTGGTGGGGGACTTCAATAATGTGATAGCTCTGTACTGGGATAGGAGTAGTAGACCTCCAGGTATCCAGGATAGTTGTATGACTTCGTTTGGCACTCTTATTGGGGAACTTGGAATGGTGGATGCCTGGCGAGTGAGGAATGGGAGGGTATCCTGCTTCTCTTGTTATTCGGCTTCACATAACACTCTGTCCCGCATTGACATGGCTCTAGCTAGTGATCTGATGGATGCAATGATAAGCGACGTGCAATATCTGACAAGAGTGATTTCGGATCATAGCCCAATTCTAGTGTCCATACGACGGGGGACCCTGACAGGGGGAAGGAGGGGAGAGTGGAAGCTTCATCCAGCATGGATCCGTCATATTAATATGGGGAATATAGAACGGGATCTTGGGGATTTCTTTATCCACAACGAGGGTAGCACTGGGCCGCTGGTGGTATGGGATGCGATGAAGGCATACCTCAGGGGGCTCCTGTTCAGGGATATCTGTAAACGTAAAACACAGACGAGGCAGGATGAGAAAGATAGGCTGGAGGCCTTAGATAAGGCAGAGCTGGAAGCAATCCGGAGTACTACTACGGACGCGAAGCAAAATCTTAGGCAGGCGCATGAACAGGTTAATAAGATGCTTTTGGAGAAGGCGGTAAGGAAGCAGGCATTCCAAAAATTGCATTTTTATGAGGAGGGGGAAAAAGTTGGTCATCTATTATCGGTCATAGCTGCAGCTCAAAGGAGTAGTTCATTTGTGCATGGTATGGACACAGTGGAGGGGACACAGGTCACTGAGGTTGAGGAGATCCTTGGGGTCTTTGAAGATTTCTATCGCACGCTATATTCTTCTATTGGAGAGATGAGGGTGGAAGAGGTGGACTCATTTCTTGAGCGAGGTGAGCTTCCGGTGTTGTCTGTGGCGGATAGAGATAAACTGGAGTCACCTATTACTATTGATGAACTGGAGGGCGCTCTGCATGGCATGAGCAATGACAAGGCACTGGGAGCAGACGGGCTACCAGTTGAAATTTATAAACAGTTAGAAGAAATCCTATTACCCAAACTATTGAAAGTCTTTGAGGTGGCGGAGGGGGAAGGTGTATTGCCTGAATCTATGAGAGAAGCAATAATAGTAGTAATTCCTAAGGAGGATAAAAATCCGAGGCTTCCAGACTCATATAGACCCATTTCGTTATTAACAGCGGACGTGAAGCTTCTGGCTAAGGTGTTGTCAAACCGGCTGACTGGAGTTATATCTAACCTAATCCATATGGACCAATCAGGGTTCATGGCCAATAGGTCGACAGCTGCTAATATCAGGAGATTGTACCTTAATCTACAGTTGCCGCCTGACAACCCTGGCCGGAGGGTGATCGCTTCGTTAGATGCCCAGAAAGCATTCGATAGTGTTGAGTGGGGGTATCTGTGGAAAGTGTTGCAGCATATGGGTTTTGGCCCACGGTTTGTAAAGTGGGTGCAGCTGTTGTATAATAGGCCTACTGCTAAAGTTAGAGTTAACGGTATGACCTCCTCAGCGTTTGAGTTGCACCGGGGAACGAGACAGGGCTGCCCACTATCGCCGCTCCTATTTGCTATTGCAATAGAGCCTCTGGCGGCGGCCATTAGGAAAACAAAGGAGATCCATTGATTTAAGTATGGGCATTTAGAGGAGAAAATAGCTCTTTATGCTGACGATTTATTACTTTTCTTGGGGGATCCATCAGCCTCATTGGATCATGCCATGCAGATAATAGAGAAATTTGGAGAAGTTTCGGGACTGACCATTAATTGGTCTAAATCGAGCCTCTTTAAGGTGGATGGGGAAGTAGCCTGGACAAATGAGGATACTGGGGCTAACAAATTGAAGAATGTGGACGAATTTAAATATCTAGGTATCCAGATATCTCTGCCAGTAGAAAAATACATACAGGTGAACTTATGGCCGCTCCTTAAAAAATTGAGAACCAAGGTGGATGCCTGGAACAAGCTACATTTGTCAGTTGTTGGAAGGGTTAATTTACTAAAGATGGTAGTAATGCCTAAACTCCTATACATACTGCACAATGCCCCTGTTTGTATTTCAAGGAAAAGATTTAAAGGGATAAACTCGCTGTTTAGGGACCTGGTGTGGGGTAAAAAGCAGCCTAGGGTGCGATTAGAGACTTTACAAAGGCCGAAGGATGAGGGGGGTCTAGCAATCCCAAATCCGGAATTGTATTATATAGCGGCGCAATGTCAACACCTCAGGGGTTGGTCTGATCGAGAGAAAGATGGGGGCATTAAAGAAGTACTGGAATACATAGTGGGTAGAAGTCCATTGGTAATGGGACTAGAGGATGGTGCGGTGGGGCTCCTGGGTAGAACATCTCCTACAATGGCACTTATAAATAAGACCTGGGATAGGCTGAAAAGGGTGAGAGGGGTGACCCGGTTAACTAAGTTTACACCTATCTGGGATAACAGTAATCTCCCGGAGATTCAGAAAATGGGGAATATTGAGGAGTGGAGACGCAAGGGTGTGATATACATGCATCAGATATTGGACGGAGGAATTGTGAAATCGTTCCCGCAGTTACAGAGTGAGTTTCAGTTACCGGCGTCCGGCTGGCTCCACTACAGACAATTAAAACATGCGATTGCAGCCCAAGCGGCTAAACAAAGTGTGGCCATACAGACTGACCTGGTACTGGAGTATGTGTGTAAGGGCGGAGGAAGCACTAAAGGGATCATTTCTGGCACGTATAAAGATATACTACATACCTTTCTTTTAGAATACCCAATTAAAACTAAATCTAAATGGGAGGAGGAAGTTGGGCCGATAACGGAGGAGGTGTGGGAGAGTATCCTGGAGTATGTCCCTAAACTTTCCATGAGCGAACCGGCCAGACTGTCTCACCTATACGTGATTCACCGGGTATATAGGTCTCCCTTACTGATGTTTAAAATGGGGTTGAAAAGGAATTCGGAGTGTCCAAGGTGTCAGGGATCTGACGCAGGTATTTTTCACATGATGTGGTCTTGTCCGAGACTGGTCTCCTTTTGGACTAAGGTTATCCACAAGATAGGAAGAACATATGGGTGTGTCCTCCCCAGGGAACCAGTGCTATGCCTATTGGGATATGTTGAGGAGCTTGGGGTGGAAAATACTATGAAAATTGTCATTGCTAGGCTGCTGTATGCGGCAAGAAAGCTAATCGCCAGGTCCTGGATTAAAAAAGACCCCCCGACCAGGGGAGAGTACATTAAAAGGGTGGAGTGTATTCTTCAGCTGGAACGGGGAGTTTATGAAAGAAGGGGGAATGTTAAAATGTTTGAGAAGCTCTGGTCTCCTTGGCTGCAATGCGAATAAGACGAGTGATGGACCAGTAAACTGGTCTGGGACCGGGATAGCCGTCTGAGACCTCTGATGTGTATGTTTTGTTTTATTTGTGTTACTAGTTGTTCCTCCTGCACAACGGGATGGTTGCTATACTACAGTTGAAGGGTATCCTAAGTGTGTACTAAATGGGATGTAGTATCGGGGAGAAGTGTTGCTGCCAGGGTGGGGGAGGGGGCGGGAGGGGGAGTTAAAGGGGTAATAGATGTGATAAATTTAATTTGGATGCCGATTTGTTATTCTGTTGTATGTACTCTGTTTTAATAAAAAAGTATCTGATTTAAAAAAAAAAAAAAATAAAACTCGGATGTTAAGCCATCTGGACCTGGTGATTTCTGGGGCCGAAGCCCATCAATGGCCAGTCTCACTTCCTCTTCCCTGATATCCTCTGTCAAAGCGCCAAGCGAGGGGTCTACCCCTGGCATAGGGAAAGTCTCAGCCAGGAAAGCCGAAATCCCCTCCCGGTCAGGCTCCCTCCTCCCCAAGAGGTGAGAGTAGAAAGATCTCTGACTTGGACCATACCAGAGATCCTGTACTATCTTTCAGACCTACAATCAGCTTACAATTCACAGATATCTTACAGTTCTTGTAGGGGTCAGGCGAGCGGTATTTCCCGAAATCCCTCTCAAAAACCAAAGATATGTGCCTATCATACTGACACCTCTTGAGCAAGGCTTTCACCCTGGAGATTTCCTCACGGTCACCTCCAGCCGAGACTAAAGCGGGCTTTACACGCTACAACATATCTAACGATGTGTCGGCGGGGTCACGTCGTGACGCACATCAGGCATCGTTAGTGGTGTTGTAGCGTGTGACAGCTACATGCGATTGAACGTAAAACCGTTCATCGCATACACGTTGTTCATTTGCTAAAAATTGCACGTCGGGTTGTTCAATGTTCCCGAAGCAGCACACATCGCAGTGTGTGACACCCCGGGAACGATGAACAGCTCTTACCTGCGTCCCGCCGACTATGCGGAAGGAAGGAGGTGGGCGGGATGTTTACGCCCCGCTCATCTCCGCCCCTCCACTTCTATTGGCCGGCTGCCGTGTGACGTTGCTGTGACGCCGAACGTCCCTCCCACTCCAGGAAGTGGATGTTCGCCGCCCACATCGAGGTCGTATGGAAGGGTAAGTACGTGTGACGGCAATTAATCATTTGTGCAACACGGTCAACAAATTGATTGTGTCGCACATACGATGGGGGCGGGTCACATCGCATATAATATCGTATGCTTAATTGTAAGGTGTAAAGCAGGCTTAAGGTCTCGAGTTTCCTCCTCAGGCTATGATACAATTGATCCCTGTTCAAGCTTCTGAGGTTGGCGAGCTGTTGGAAGAACCTCGCCAACCGATATTTAAACATCTCCCACCACTCTGACTCAGTGCTACAAAGGCCCAATAACGGTACCTGGCTCTGAAGAAATTCCTCGAAAGACTCTCTTACAGTTGCTTCCTCCAGGAGTGATGAATTCAGTTTCCATATGCCTCTTCCCATCCGAGGGGTCTCTGTAACATTCAGAGAAAAACAAATAAGACAGTGATTGGAGAATTCCACTTCCACCACCGATAACGGTAAGAAAATGGCTATCTATCCTTCTCCTACACTGGCTACCCCTAAAATAGGTGAACCCCGAGTGGCCTGGATCAGTCCTGATGTGGACATCAACCAGGCGAGCCTCACTAGCTACACTATTCAACATCATGCTGTCATATGCCAGCCGGTCCTTGGAACCTCCTCTATCTCGGGGCCTCATTATAGTGTTAAAGTCCCCTCCAAAGACCACCTGCCGGCTACAAAACAGAAACGGTTTGATCCTTATAAAGAGTCTTTTCCGATCCCACTTGGTTTGGGGACCGTAGATTTTGATGAGCCGAAGCTCTTGACACTTCATAAGCACATGTAGAATGAGACACAGTCCCATATCGAGCTCGATAATCCGTCGGCATGTAACCTCTGCGATCTTAAAAAGGATCGCCACCCCGCTATACGGCTCGGCCGCAAGAGACCAGTAGGAGGGACCATGGGTCCACTCCTGCGTTGCTTTCTTCAAGGCTGACTGGTCAATCAACCTGGTCTCCTGCAAAAACAAAATGTCGGCATCAAACCGGCCGAGAAAATCAAAGGCCGTAAATCTAGCCGCATCTGACTTAATGCTGGCAACATTAATGGTTGCCAGCATCAACGGGGTGAGTGCCGCCATCAAGGATTATGAAGCTCAACAGCCAACTTTTTCCCACCCCCACCACCACCACCACCTCCACACTCCTCCTCACTGTTTGAGGAGGCCATACGTTTCCAACACACCGATACATCCATACACCTATCACTCACTCGTTTGTCTGGCGGTTTCGGGGTGATCCCCCCCTCCAAGGAGAGATCTCCCAGAGGAGGAGATCCATTGTCCACCAAGGCCCCTACATCCTTGTCCGCAGCCCCCGGCACCTCACCCTCATCCTCCCTACCTGGGCAGGGAGGGATGTTCTCATCCAGGGTTTTGTACCGGTTGGAGAGGACCACCAGAGGCAGGGTAATAGAGCCTTCTTTTGGTTTTCTGGACTGAGTAATGACTCACCAGGAGGGTTCTCCAGGATGGATGTTCCAGAGGGGTCTCACTCCAAAGAAGGAGTCTTAGACCCCCTCCTCCTGTTCCCCCTCCTGGCTTTACTCTTTTTACACTTCTTTTTACGATGTTGCTGTTGCCATGCCTGCGCCCCCTCTCCCTGTTCTTCCTCAGAAGAGGAAGGCGAGGCGTTGGTGTCCTCCTCTTCCCTAATCCTCCTCTCCTCCTCATCCAGTTCGCTGCCCAGATCCTCAGCTACATGGGCCCCCGAGGAAGAGGGCAGGGTCATCACACCCTGCTCTTTCTCCCTCCGGCGCTGTTCCGACTGCCTCACGCGTGAGGGGGGCACACTCTTGTCCTTCCTTGGACCAGTGCTCTGCTCACCTCTGCTGGTACCCTCTGCCGCGGGCTCCTCAGCACCCTGTGAAGTCGCGGTCTTATGAAGGACCGCATTGGCAAACGAGCGTGGACACTGGCTGAATGGATGACCCAGATCCCCACATAGGTTACACCAAATGGCCCGACACGTGGCAGCAAGATGACCAAGCCCCCCACACAAGGCACATTTCTGTGCCTTGTAGCCTGCGCTGAAATGGGGGGGGCTACCGCACTTGTGGCAGACCTTCGGCTTCCCCCAGTAGTGGATCAGGATCCGATCCCTTCCTACGAACGTGGAGGGAGGGATGTGGGTAACAGTTTCCTGAATCCTTCAACTTAACCTTGAAGGTCCAGGCTCCAGTCCAAAAACTAAAACGGTCACGAATCTTCTCGGGGACCCGGACCACCTCCCCGTAGCGGCTGATCCAGGTCATGATATCAACACAAGACAGTAACTCATTTGCTGTAGTGACTGTTACTGTCTTCCCCATGTTCTGCCGAGAGACTGCTTCCGCTATGATGTGTTTCCATGCAGGGGTATGCTTGTCCAGCTCATACCGAGACCAGAAGAGTTACATGCCCTCTGGTCTCATGAAACTGGCCGTAAAATCAAGGGTACCAACAGGTTGGATGAAAGCAGCCAAAACCTGGCCCTTGAAGCCCATTTTCGCTAGGAGCTCAGCAATTCTGTCCCGGCAATTCCAGGGACAAGCCTCACCGCCCACGTTGGACCAGCGAAAACGGACCACATTCTTCCTGGCACCATGACCCCTGCTGTAGGGAGAGACCACTCAATGGGTCCCTCCCGCTCTTTATCTTAGAAAGCAGCCAGCCCGTGTCACTTTATCCAAAACGACAGGTCTATCACCTCATCCCCTACTTGCATAGTCTCCTCTCCTCTCTTCAGGGCGCTCAGGAGACGATGTTGCAAGTCACCTGCCCCGAAATCGTCATACAAAACCTCAGCCACCCTCCTTCCATTCTCCCCAGCAGCAGCAGCTTGAGCATACATACCAGTTCTCGAGGAGCCAGCCGCTGCAACTAGAGGGGCAGTGGAACCCACAACAGACTCTCCCGCCCTCTTTCTCCCCTCTGCCTCTCCTTCCTCTCAAGCCTCGCAGTTTCATGCGCAGCTGCCGCAAACAAAGCCTCATCAATCACTCCAGGCATACTATCATCCACAACCCCCGATGCATTTCCAGAACACACACTGTGACGACATGGACTCTCATGGGTTAAAGTTTCTTAACATTCAGCCAGACGTATTGTTTTTCTGTGTTAACTCATGTTTGCTAATCTAATATAAATTACCTTAGTAGCCATTGTCGAGTCTGTGACTTGCAGACTTCATGTAGATATCCTCAGTCTTTCTATGCGCATCATTTAATTGAACATTATCCATGCAGCTTGAAATTCATCCAATAAGAAAAGCAACCTTGTACAAACAATCCGATAAGGGCACAGTTTATCCTAAGGGAAGGTTATGGCTATAAAAGGGATTTCTTTAAGTCCCCAGGTTGTTGTTGATGGATGTGCATGATCCAGTCTAAGCTCTTAGGAGCTGGCTAGGGGATCAGGATACCTTGTGGCTTCAATCTAGGAACTTCGGTTCCGATTGGAGACCATATCCACAGTCTAGGGATTTCGACTCCGGCTGCCAGGATTATATCATCATACCAGAGACTACTTAAGGAGGAAACCCAGGTTGGGACAATTCGGTCACCTGGTACAGACTTTGCAGACCTCAGCCAGCTTCCTAAATCTGGCGTTATTCCAGTCTCGGTGGGTGCCCGCCGAAAGCGGGGTGCTGCTGGATTGGAGTAATTAGCCCTGGAACATCTGAGGCATGGACATTCTAAATCCCTGGTGAGCCAGCGGAAGGGTGAGACTCTGTTGCCTGTTACATTTGTGTGTTTTGCTGGTTATGTGTCATGTGCCGATAATATTTTGGGGATCCAATAAAGTCTAATTATTGTGGTTCCCTCACGCTGTGTTGTCTGAGTAGTGTTCCACCCACGGTTAAGGAGGTCATGCGTTCAGTTGGGATGAGCCCTGAGCCACGCTGTTTTTCTAAAGGCGGCTGGGCCAGCGGATGAGAGCACCCACTGAGCCCAGTGTCTCCACAATTGGTGGCAGCAGTGGGATACTACTCAGCCTGGTTTACCCAGGGGAGCTGCAGAGAACTGGTGTTTTCGGACATCGTCCATGGCTCAACAACCAGGGAGGCACATAAGCATACCTAGCAGGCCATAGTGGAGGCATTCAGGTTTCGGACGCTGCCATGTCCAACCCCACCAGCTCAGCCATGGGACAAGGACAAGAGAGGAGATAAGACCACAGCAGTAAATGGATGCTACAGGATCTGTGCCAGAGGCGAAAGATTGACTACAGGAACGCTGACACTCGGTCAGACTTGATCTGGAAATTAGTCCGTTGGGATGCCCAGAATGATGCAGAGGATGATGAGGATCCCGCCGATATTGACCCAGAGGATTTAAACTATGTGCCACACCATGGATCTAGTGACAATCGGGAATCAACTTGGTCCAAAATGACCCAAGCCACAGCGTTGTTGGTTGCATTGGGGCCTAAATCCTCAAGAGAAGAGAGGGCTTATGTTTTGGAATATGTTTATGGGATTCCAGCTGCCGTACTGCTAACACCATCTGCTCGAGAAGGATGGTCCCGCTACCCAGCAGAAGCTGCGCCAAAACAAAGGACTACAAACAGGGCCTGTGACTCGCCCAACCTATGGCGCTGTTATACATGTGGGCGCCATGGACATATAGATAAAGATTGTCTCCAAAACCGAGGCCGCATTCTTGGAGCCCATCTGCCAGCTCAGCCGGTCAAGAGCCAGGGACTACGAGACACTGGTTCCTCCATTACCCTGGTAAGCCCAGTTATTGTTTCAACAGAAGACCCTTTACCAGATTCCCAATTATCCATCTCCCTGGCTGAGGGCCAGCGCTCAGACATCCCTCTGGCATGTGGGCAGTTGGACCTAAGGACCGACCAGGGAGAGGTCAAGGTGGAGCTTGTGGACAGCCTCCCCACACCTGGTATTTTGGGGACCAACCAGGAAGTGATCAATGTGGGGCTTGTGAACAGCCTCCCCATACCGGTCATTGTGGAGACTAACCAGAGGAAGGCTGATGTGGAGCTTATGGACTCGGTCCCCACACCAGATATTTTGGGAAATGACCAGGGAGAGGTTGATGTGAGACTTGTGAACAGCATCCCCACAACTGTTATTTTGGGGTCTGACCAGGAAGAGGTCCATATAGAGTTTATGGACAGCCTCCCCACACCTGTTGTTTCGGGGACTAACCAGGATGAAGTTGATGTAGGGCTCATGCATGGTCTCCCCACTTCTGTTATTTCGGGGACTAACCAGGAGAAAATTGAAGTCGGGTTCATGGATGGCCCCACCAAGCCTGTTGTTTTGGATACCACCCAGAGGGGAGTGGAAGTGGGGTGTGTGGATTACCTGCTCACACCAGTTATTTTGGAGTATGACCTAGGACAAGGGCTATCCAGTCAGTTTGAAGCAGCCATCACCCACTCCAAGCCAAGCAGGACCCTGATGTGGATCTTTCTAACATCTTTTCCAAGGATAATTCACATTCCCAGTCTCTAGCATGCACTTCTGAGCCAAGAACCGTGAGTAAGCCTAACCACACTGTGGCTATTGACTGGGGGAAGATTGATAGTAAGAAATGTATGCAAGCCCAACTCATGGACCCCACCTTAGTGCTTGTCCGCAATATGGCTTCTCAACTTGGGGGAGGTAATCAGGGGGAGGTGTATAGATGCGAGCCTGTTGCTGACCTCACCATGAAAAAGGACAATGCCGTCAAGAGGAGAAGGATAATCGGAAGCCTATCATGTCTGGCTAATACTAAGAAGGGGGAGGAATGTGACGACATGGACTCTCATGGGTTAAAGTTTCTTAACATTCAGCCAGACGTATTGTTCTTCTGTGTTAACTCATGTTTGCTAAACTATTGTTTGGGACCAGACCCTTCGGAGCAATCATTATAATGTAGTTGTGTATTGCTAATCTAATATAAATTACCCTAGTAGCCATTGGGAGTCTGTGACTTGCAGACTTCATTTAGATATCCTCAGTCTTTCTATGCACATCATTTAAATGAACATTATCCATGCAGCTTGAAATTCATCCAATAAGAAAAGCAACCTTGTACAAACAATCCGATAAGGGCACAGTTTATCCTAAGGGAAGGTTATGGCTGTAAAAGGGATTTCTTTAAGTCCCCAGGTTGTTGTTGATGGATGTGCATGATCCAGTCTAAGCTCTTAGAAGCTGGCTAGGGGATCAGGATACCTTGTGGCTTCAATCTAGGGACTTCGGTTCCGATTGGAGACCATATCCACAGTCTAGGGATTTCGACTCCGGCTGCCAGGATTATATCATCATACCAGAGACTACTTAAGGAGGAAACCCAGGTTGGGACAATTCGGTCACCTGGTACAGACTTTGCAGACCTCAGCCAGCTTCCTAAATCTGGTGTTATTCCAGTCTCGGTGGGTGCCCGCCGAAAGCGGGGTGCTGCTGGATTGGAGTAATTAGCCCTGGAACATCTGAGGCATGGACATTCTAAATCCCTGGTGAGCCAACGGAAGGGTGAGACTCTGTTGCCTGTTACATTTGTGTGTTTTGCTGGTTATGGGTCATGTGCCGTTAATATTTTGGGGATCCAATAAAGTCTAATTATTGTGGTTCCCTCCCCCTGTGTTGTCTGAGTAGTGTTCCGCCCACGGTTAAGGAGGTTGTGCGTTCAGTTGGGATGAGCCCTGAGCCACGCTGTCTTTCTAAAAGGCGGCTGGGCCAGCGGACGAGAGCACCCACTGTGCCCCGTGTCTCCACACACACCTACCGGGTCGAGCTCGACTTCCAGCTCCTCCATTTCAATATTATGGACATTTTGGTTGGGACCTCTCCACTGACTCCCGCCCCTCCTCCCCCCGTACCCGACTCTGCCAGGGCACAAGGAGAGGAAAGCGACGGGAAATCCTCCATGTTGGAGAGGTCTGGAGCAGGGGTTTCCACAGGGCTTATTTTCCCCTGCGTCCCCCCCGCTCCCCGTTGGACGCATGCCCCCTGCCCCCTGAGGGACCCCGGGGTACACGTCGCCTTGGGCTAACTCCGAATCCGACATTGAGGTATAACAGAAGCCCACCACCTCCCTCAAGCGTTTGTTCTCTCTCTTCTTTTTTTACAACCCCTTCTTCCGGCACTTCATCCCCGAAGCTGAATTGTGAAAACTCTACAGGGGTCTCGAGGTGCCAGATTTGCCCTCAAGAGCCCATCCCCCTCCAAAGAGGAGGATGAGCTAAAAGAATCCAGATCCATATGTCCTCCCCCGTGCGCCCCACTTCCTCCTGACTGTACAGGATGCACGGAGGTATGTCCCGAACAGTCTGTACCTTGTTGTCTGGAGTGGCTGGTGCACACAGGAGGTACTCTGTCTTTGCCAGGCTCCTCTTCCACAGGGCTCCCCTCCTGCCTCCGGGCCCCTGAACCGCCATCAAAGCTCCGCCGTGCCGCTGCACCCTCTGCTCTCATCTAAGGGTAACCTGCCCACATACAGCAGCACCACCCGTAATCCTGGTAGCGCTGCCTGGGCCAGCCTCCCCATCATGGCCGGTCCCTGCAGGAGGTTGAGCTCCAGTGGCTGGAGTCATGCGGTCTCCTGGCTTTCCCTCCACTTTCTGGACACTCCCAACCTTCAGTGAAGCCACTTCCGGTATCGGACCTTCCTGTGACGTCACTTCCGGTGACGTCACTTCCGGCCGCGACACCTACGGCGCTACCCACGACGTCACTTCCGGTGATGGTATTTCCTGTAGCGGTACTTCCGGTGACGTCACTTCCGGTAGTGGGAGTGCCACGTGGAGGGACGCCGCCATACTGCTGCTGGAAGCGGCAGTACAAAGCTCAGCCATGGTCAGTTTACCTCCCCTTCCAGGACTCCCCTGTCTCGGCGCCGACACAGGGAGCGGGGCCCACTCCGGTAATGGAGCCAAAACAGGGCCCCCACCAGAAGGCCCCAGAGGCCCCGACACGACACCTCCGACTCCCGGCCTCTACGCCCCCTTCTTGGCTGCGAATCGGTCGTCGTTGCGCAGCTTCTCCGCGAAGGGACCCGAAGGCGTTTAATGGTTGCCCTGTGCCTCTCCCGGGCCTTCGCAGATCGATGGTCCCGTGAGAACCTGGCGCACGCCAAACCGTCCTGTAGCACACTAACCTGCCGCCCCAGGTTCTCATATTGCTGGAACATATGCCGTACTCGCCGGGCATATGTTCCGGTATCCTGATGGGGTTTGAGGACCCCCCATTTCTCCACCTCACTGGTGTCTCCTTGTCCAGGAGTCACAAGGTTTTGGTCCCGGCTCTGGTCCTGGCCCCGATCCTCCTGGCTCTGGTGCTGGTCCAGGACCTGTCCACAGCTCTCCCACTGGCTGGCCTCCTGGGTCCCGGGTCTTGGGGCTGGGGTCCCCTCCGACCCAGGGTCTCCGTATCCTGGCTGACCTTCGTACCGGCTCCTCCAGCCTCTGTTCCCCACCCCCCCACAGATGGCAACCGGGAGGTGGGGGCCCGAGGCTCCATGGTACCCAGAGCACGCCGCCTCTCTCCTGGGAAAGGGAGATTCAGCAGGGGTGGCTGAGCTCTGGAGGAGCAGAGCAAGCCTGCGGACGTCCTCTCCCCTCAGACTCCAGCAGCAAATGACAAGCTCCTCCTCTTCCTCCCAAGGCTGCTGGAGCCAGGCTTGCCCTCCAATAGATCCTCGTTAAAGGATTTAAAGTGTACTCATTCCAATTACAGAGCCTCGAAAGAGTCCTGTATTGTTATTTTTCATCACTACCTCACCGGGTAGGGAGTGGGTAATTTGCACGCCTGCTGCCTTCCTTGGATGTGGTAGCCGTTTCTCAGGCTCCCTCTCCGGTATGGAACCATGATTTTCCGTTACCCGTGGTCACCATGGTAGGCACAGAAAGTACCATCGAAAGTTGATGGGGCAGACACCCGAATGGATCGTCGCCGTCACGGGGACGTGCGATCGGCCCGAGGTTATCAAGAGTCGCAACGCTTACGGGAAGAGCGCGGCAGGGGGGAGGCCGCGGAGGACCGTCCTGACGCCACCCCGGATTGGTTTTGGTCTGATAAATGCACGCATCCCTGGCAGTCAGCGCTCGTTGCACGTATTAGCTCTAGAATTACCACAGTTGTCCGAGTCAACAGTTTGGAGCGATCAAAGGAACCATAACTGATTTAATGAGCCATTCGCAGTTTCACTGTACCGTCCGTGTGTACTTACACATGCATGGCTTAATCTTTGAGACAAGCATATGCTATTGGCAGGATCAACCAGGTAGCCCTTCATCGACCGCGCGACGCTCCGGCGAGGGTGGTTGGACGCGTCGAGGTTGGGGGAGAGCAGGGAGACCGAGACTTCGAGGTGCCTGGAGAACGTGGGTACACAGGCGGGTAAGGAGGCGCAAGGTCGGGGGGGAGCATCAGGTAGCACGGGAGTCGCCCCTCAGCAGGGTAAGGCAACGCAGAAGAGAGCCATACGGAAAGGCGCGCGGACAACTGGAAGCCCCCCGGGCGGAACGGGAAGGCGAGGAGACTGGCCTCCGGGGCAGCCACAGGCAACACCCCGCCAAGAGCCCGCCGCTCACGGACAACCCACGGGGGGGCCGCTGGGGATTGGGGGGCTCGAGGCGATGGGGCCTTACGGCTACTCCTTTTGGCTTAGTTCCACCTCCACGTGCGCAGGGGGTCGTCGGTCCACAGGCAGGCCCGAAGTGGAAGGGCGTCCGGAAGCCCCCCCGGATGGAACACGAAGGCGTGGAGGCTGGCCTCCAGGGCAGCCACCGGCAACACCATGCCCAGAGCCCACAACTCCAGGGCAACCCACGGGTGGGAGCTGAGGATTGGGGGTCTCGAGGCGACGGGGCCTTACGGCTACTCCTTCTGGCTTAGTCCCACCTCCGCGCACGCAAGGGGTCATCGGCCTGACCGGTGGACAGGAAAAGACAGGAGAGGGGCTGACTTTCAGGGTCCACCGCGGCTCCAGCGCAACCAGGCGACTAAGGTCTCCCGGATAAATCGTCCGGCGTAGTCCTCGACCCGCTCGCACCCTAACCTCAACGGACGTGGTTTTTTGCTTTTCTTTTTGCCTCCCGTGGCTTTTGCAGTGGTGGGCCCGGCTGCCGACGGGAACGGGGGCATGGGGGACACCCTCTCCTCCGCCCTGTGTTTTTCACCCTCTCTCTTTCGATTTTCTTTCTCCGTCCACCCTCGGTTGCCTTCCCGTTCTTGCTCTCTCCCTTTTCCAAGCCGCCTTGGGTGTAATCAGTCCGGGAGGGCAGATGGCAGACACGGGCCTGGTGGTGGGAGGACGCCCCCACAACCTTCTCGCAAAAACCCGCGTGTGGCCCCCTACACACCTCCACCGTCCTCCCCCCGTAGGGGTGTGAGGGGCTCGGGACAGACCAGGGGGTAAGAGGAAACGGGTAGCCCGGTAGCAGAGTGGAAACGCCAACCACCACCACCGCTTTCCCGCAGTGAGATCGCAAACAGGCCGCCCTCGGAGAACATCATTGTGCTTCCCGCACGGGGAGCGATTCGGACAACAGGCCCCCTCATACAACACCCACCGGAAGCTGGCCAGGAGTCGCAGGGTAGGTCCCTGCCATTCACCCGTGCGGGTCGTCAGACCGCTTTCGACGCTCGGGTCGTTTCAAACTCGCCACCGTGAGGCCGCCCGCCTCTGCGGGAGGTGGGAGCAGCCAGCGCATTCGCGCCACCATAAGGAAGGTGAAAGCCCAGGGGTGGAGGAGGAAGGGGCCACTCGCCTGTGACCGGTATGAGCTCTAGAGCCCAGGCCAAGCAAGCGGCACCACCTCCCCGCCCGGGAGTGCTTCGCCAGATCGATCGGAAGAGGAGGACAAAGCGGGGGTGGAGAGAGGGCGTCTCTTGGACCGGCAAGAAAACGCGCAACAGGGAGGACGCAAGGTCGGCAAGGGGAACAGCAGTAGGCCGCCCCTCGGCAGGGGAGAGCACCACAGAAGGGAGCCCGTACGGAAAAGGCACAGACGACCAAAGCCCCCCGGGCGGAATGCAAAGGCGAGGAGACTTGCCTCGGGGGGAAAGCCACGGGCAGCAACCCGCCAAGAGCCCGCCGCTCCCGGGGCGACCCGAGAGGGGCCGCTTGGGGAATGGGACAGGGCCTGGTGCGGCTCCTCCGTCTGGCTTAGTCCCACCTCCGCACGCGCGAGGGGTCGTCGGTCCACAGCCAGGCCTGGAGCGGAAGAGCCTCCGGAAGCCACCCTGGCGAGATGCGGAAGCGAGGAGGCTGGCCACCGGGGTCGCCACGGGCCGCATCCTTCCCAGAACCTACTGCTCCCAGGCAACCCACGGAGGGGCCACCGGGGGTTGGAGGAGTCGAGGCATGGATGAGCCTGGTGTGGCTCTTCCATCTAGCTTAGTCCCACCTCCGCCGCGGGGGTCCTCGACCCGACCGGCGGAACGGCGCAGGGTTGACAGGAGAGGGGGCTGGTTTTCGGAGTCCACCGCGGCTCCAGCACGACCAGGTGACTCAGAGGTCTCCCAGATGCTTGGCGTCGCCGTACCGGCATAGTCCTCTACCCGCTCTCGCACCCTTACCTCAACGGACTTATTTTTTTCTACTCTTCTTTTCGCCTCCCGTGGCTTTTGCAGCGGTTGGCACGGAGGAAAGGGCCACTCGCCATTGACCGGCGCGGGCTCCAGAGCCCGGGCCGAGCAAGCGGCGCCCCCTCCCCACCCAGGAGAACTTCATCAGATCGATCGGAAGAGGACAACGCGGGGGTGGAAGAGAGGGGGTCTCTCGGACCAGCGAGAGGACCTCCATCCTGTGGAGCCACGGAAAAAGGCTTAAGAGGCAAACAAACCTTCATCCGGGCCTGCTGGATGTCCGCATATGTCGTAGGCGCTCTGACTCCGGACCCCTCGCCTGGCAAATTCCCCACCGGGAGCTGCGGGAGAGGAAGGAGCGCGAACCTGCAACTGGAAGGGGTCCCCGAGCCGCACTTTGAAAAATACTCGGAGAACCGGTTTGCCAAACAGACCGTTCGAAGTCTGGAAAGGCGCTCTTCTCTCACATATAACTGCCGGAGGCGTGGGATGAGGTGTCCTTTGGTGGTTGGGAGCCATCCCCCCGCGTAAGCCGGGTTGGTCCCGCAAACTACCCGACCTCCTGGAACTGCCAGGCGTACGCAGCAGGCAAATTCAACCTCATCCCGGTTCTACTGATTTTTTTGCTCCTTTGGCTCCCTCTCTGGCCGCTTTGGGATACTGCAACCGAGGATCTGCCAAAACGTATGGAACTGCCCGTCGGATTCGAGTTAAGAGGTGTCAACCATGGAAGTCCGAACATTCTAAAAAAGTCCCAAGGACTCTATGGCGAGATTGTCTGGAGCCCCGCTCGGGCCCCCGAGGGCACAGACACCTCTTAAAAGTCACGGAAATCTGAATTTTTTTTTTTATCCAAGCGCCGAGGGCAGTCGAGTGAGATTGTCTGGAGCCCCACTCGGGTGTCCGGGGGCCCCAGAGGTCTGGGAATTTCGAATTTTTGTCCAGGCGCCGGGGGCAGTCGGGCAGGAAATGTTGTCTCGACTATTAAGCCCCCCTCTCCGAGCTGCACAGGCTGAACATTAAACACTAACCGCAGACTTCTCGGGCTTAGCAAGCCGAACATTAAGCACTAATTGCCGGCTCCGCAGGGCTGAACATTAAGCCATCCCTCCGGTGCTCCGCAACAAACATGACGGGTATCTGGGCCGAAAATGAAGCCACTTCAACAAACTTACCCGGTATCTGGGCTGAACATTAAGCCATCCCTCCGGTGCTCCGCAACAAACATGAAGGGTATCTGGGCCGAAAATTAAGCCACCTCAACAAACTTACCCGGTATCTGGGCTGAACATTAGGCCATCCCTCCGGTGCTCCACAACAAACATGACGTGCATCTAGGCCGACCATTAAGCACACTAACCTCCGACTCCACTGGCTCTGCAGCCGAACATTAAGCCGTCTCTTCGTTGCTCCACAAAAAACATTCCGAGTATCTGGGCCGAACATTAAGCCACCTCTTAGGGGCTTCGCAACAAACATACCGGGTATCTAAGAACTAACCGACGGTTTCGCAGGCTGACTATTCAGCCCCCTTTTCAGGCAACAAACATACACGATCCGCTATAGTCAGAGACCTATTACCTTTCGCAGGGAATCATTCACTATATGTGGTCTCATTAACTTTGTATTTGGTTTTTGGTTGCAACCATATAATTGATTTAAGTTGATATCAGTCGATTTACTGTTATTTATCTTCTGTATTTTCTTGAAAGTTTTAAAGGGAACCTGTCAGCAGAATTTTCGCAATTAAACTAAAAGAATCCCCCTCTGCAGCTCCTGGGCTGCATTCTAGAAAGGTTCCTCTTGCTACTGTGCCCCCTCTGAGACCTAAATAAACACTTTAAAAAATCTTACATTTTTGTATGCTAATGTTGTTTTATTGTCACGGGGCGGGCTATATGTCGTCCGTTATTTGCCCTCCTGCCGCTGTTCGCCTCCCCCCATGGCTCATTTACATACATGAGGACGCCGCCCCCATGTAACTTTGTGCTCCCGAGGTCTCGCGGGACTGAGCAGTGTGCACAGCATGAACGCTGGTGAGGTGATTGCACAGGCGCTAGATTATGGGCGGTGCTGTGATTGTCATCAGCAGCGTCATCCAAGTACCCGCCCATAATCTCGTGCCCGCGCTTTCCCTCTGCGTCCACCGTTATGCGCAAGCGCTGGCCATATCGACGACGTTACCTGTTACCCATCTTTTCCTGGAGCAGGTAACAGGTAACGCGAAAAAATGGTTCCCTTTAATAAAAAGAGATTAAACATAAAAATGTTTCTGCTACAGCTAGACCCCTGACTGAGATGAAGAAGAAAGTTACGGACGTTTCTGACTGGTCTGACAGTGCTGTACATGCATTTGACTTTCTGAAAAAATGCTTTGCGTCACCACCGGTTCTTATATGACCTGATGTTACACTTCCCTTTACTGTGGAGGTTGACGCTTCTGAGATAGGGGTAGGGGCTGTTTTTTTCTCAGAGTCCATTAGTTGGTAAACTTTGCTCATGTGCATTCTTTTCTAAAAAGTTATCGCTGGCTGAATGAAATTATATTGGTAATAGGGGATTACTAGCTATCAAATTGGCATTTGAGGATTGGCGACACCTTTTGGAGGGGGCTATTCACCCAGTTACTGTCATTGCGGATCATAAAAATCTACTGTATCTCAAGTCAGCAAAGCACCTTTCTCCAAGACAAGCTCAATGGTTCTTGTTTTTAAACAGGTTTAATTCTTCAGTTACTGACCGTCCTGGTTCCAAAAATACTAAAGCAGATGCTTTGTTCTGGAGTTTTCTGGGTGGGGAACCGGTGCTCATCCTGCAGAAGGGAGTAGTGATGTCAGTACTCTGTACACAGGTGAGTCTGAGATGGTTGAGGCCCAGGATGAGGCACCGTTTGGGGTTACAGCTAACAAGTCTTTTGTTGCCCATAACCTTCACTTTAAGGTTTTTGAGGAGCATCAGGATTCTGTACTGGCTGTTCACCATGGGGTGAAAGGCACTCTGGATCTCTTATTGGTTAGTTTTTGGTGGCCCAAAATCCAAAGGGATGTGGTCTCTTATGTGTCTGCTTGTACCATAACACTCTCGTCTGTCCTGATATTGTCTGCCATTAAGGCGGACTTTACACGCTACGATATCGCTAGCAATTGTTAGCGCTGTCGAGCGCGATAGCACCCGCCCCCGTCGTACATGCGATATCTAGTGCTTGCTGCCATAGCGAACATTATCGCTACGGCAGCTTCACACGCATATACCTGGTTGGCGACATCGCTGTGACCGCCGAACAATCCCTCCTTAGAGGGAAAGGTGCGTTCGGCGTCACTAAGCGGCCGTCCAATAGAAGCGGAGGGGCGGAGATGAGCGGGACATAGCACCCCGCCCACCTTCTCCCTTCCGCATTGCAGGTGGACACAGGTAAGGTGATGTTTGTAGTTCCTGCGGTTTTACACACAGCAATGTGTGGTGCTGCAGGAACGACAAACAACATCGTATCTGCAGCAGTAACGACATTATGGAAATGAACGACGTGACACAGATCAGCGAATTTTTACGCTTTTGCGCTGGTTCATCATCGCACCTAGGATTTACACATTGCGATGTCGCTACCGGCGCCGGATGTGCGTCGCTAACGCCATGTCCCCGACGATATATCGGTAGCAATGTCGCAACATGTAAAGGCCGCCTAAGTGTACCTAGCAAACCTTGGACTGATATTTCCATGGATTTCATCACAGATCTCCCTACCTCTAATGGTAATACAGCTTTTTTGATTGTGGAGTTCCAAAATGTCAACCTCTTATTGCCTTGCCATCTCTACCGAATGCTAAGATGTTAGCTGAGGTGTTCATATGTGAGATTGTCAGATTCCATGAAGTCCCATCTAACATTGTCACTGATAGGTGTACTCAATTCATTGCTAATTTCTGGAGGGAATTCTGCTTTCTCCTAGGGATTATATTATCTTACTCATTGGTGTCCCATCCACAATCCAGTGGGCAAACAGAGTGCATTAATCAGAACATGTAGCAGTCTTTGCGCTGTTTTATCTCAGGTAACCAGGAAGAGTGGTACTTGTTCCTCCCTCTAGCTGAGTTTATTTTATATATTATTTATTTATTTTTATATTAACACTAGAACTACTGAGGTAGTCATTTTGACTACTTTGCACTATGTATTTCTATATAGGTGTCACGAGTCCAGTAGTTCTAGTGTTAATAACCACCGTCATGAGGCCTCTGGTGTGTCTCCTTTCTTTTGTGTTTATTGTCAATGTCCTCAATTCTGTACGTTCCTCAAAGGTCAATCTTTTGGGGTAACTGAAGTGGAACAGTTGGATCAACATTATCGTCTACTTGGAGAAAGGTTCAGTAACATTTGCTTAGCATGGGTTCTAGTATAAGCGTGTGGCTGACTGTGGACGTGTGTAGTTTGGAACTGCATGTAGTTGATTTGGTGTGGTTATCCACTAAGAATATCAAGCCTAAGATATTCACTTAAGATTAACTTAAGATTCACTTAAGTTAGGACCTTGTTTCATCTGTCCGTTTAGTATTTCTGCCATCATCAACCCTTTGGCCTTTCGTTTGTCTTACCTGCAGTATATAAAATCCACAATGTGGGACTTCCGGATCCGGTCCTGGCTGCAGTGGACGCTTAGAGGAGAAGCTCCTGTTGCTTCCCCGCAGAGAAAACAACTGAAAAAAGCCCCCCGGACAAGCGACTGAGCCGAGAACACCACAGGAAGGATTCTGAAGCCTTCAGCTATGGAGCGGTACCTGCTGAGGAGCGCCGGCGGCAGAGAGAGAGCCTGGAGAAGCGGTGACATGGACGGGCAGTGCAGGGAAGAGGATTCCAGTATGGAGCCGGCGAGCCTGATGGGGGAGGAGTCTGAGCGCATGGTGCGAGACACAGTAAGGCTAGGTTCACATTTCCGTTGTTTTGCATCAGTCACATGCGTTGCTTGACGCTTGTGACTGATGCGTTGTACAACGGATGACAAGAATAGAATTCATTGTCGGACTCCGTTGTAAAAGATAGAGCGATCAGCTGATCGTTCACAATAGCTGGCCGGATTTTGAGAGTGAACAGATGATCTCCCGGCGGCCGGCTAATGAGAGCGATCAGCCGATCACTCACAGCAGCCGGCCGCCGGGTGATCAGCTGATCGCTCACAGCAGCCGGCCACCGGGTGATCAGCTGATCGTTTGGCCGCTGAGTATGTGTGGGGTGGGTGGAGCCGAGCGGGGCTATGTCGCTGAGGACGTCAGGTGAGTGAGTATGTGTGTGTGTGTGTGTGTGCGCGTGTGTACATGCCGAGTGCAGGATGGGGCGGAGCCGAGTGGGGAAGTTTCGGGCTCCCTGCACGTAGCCAGGGTAAATATCGGGTAACTAAGCAAAGCACTTTGCTTGGTTACCCGATATTTACCTTGGTTACCAGCGTACACCGCGTAGCGCTGACTCCTTGCACAAGGAGCCAGGGTAAATATCGGGTAACTAAGCAAAGCGCATTGTTTAGTAACCTGATGTGTACCCTGGTTACGTGTGCAGGGAGCCAGAGAGAGCATGCGCAGCGAAATCCTACGGATTGCGCTGCTCAAAAAACGATACAAGCTGCGTTCCTGCCGCCCGACGGTCAGTCGTTCCACGACTGATCAGTCGGGCGGGGGATGCAACGCAGCATCATCAGTCACAATCCGCCACTCATACAAGTCTATGGGAACAACGGAATCCGCCAAACGGATTCCGTTGTTTACTAGAGCCGCGGATTGTGACTGATACAAATTGACAAAAATGTGAACCTAGCCTAAAGCAAACACAGAGCCGGAGGGGGAGAGATAAGGGAGATATGAGCGAGGAGACCGTGGAGGACGGAGCAGGACAGATGGATGCAGGGGATTGAAGAAGGCAGATCGCAATGGGAGGATGAGGGAGATATGGAGGCAGAAGAGGGAGAAGAAGAAGATGGCAACAAGGCAGGGGAGCCAGAGGCACAGAAGTGTTGGAGGACGAAGTAGACAAACAGTACAGTGGGATTAACCTTGATCAGACCCACAGGAAGTTAAACGCAAGGAATAACAGTACCCCTTATAAAGGAAACAGAAAAGAGCCTGCTACACCAATATCACAAGCCTGTAAACTATTGGGGGAGGAAGGCAAAGGCTCAGTTCAGACAAAGATAGCTAAGAAAGCAGCACCACCTGCAGGCCAAGACAAACACACACAAGAGCTTACTGTGGACTATAAAAAACTGGCTGAAGAAGTGGCATCTCACTTGTCAAAAGAGATTAAAGTGGCTATTAAGGCACCCATACACACATCATTAGCTGCTATGCAAAAGCAGATAAATGCCCATACATCTAGACTGAGCAGCTCTAGTGAAATCTAATAAGTACCTGAAAGATAAAGCGGAAGATTTGGAATACAGGTCGAGACGTAACAACTTACGTATAGTGGGGTTACCAGACTCGGTGTCAATGGGGCAGTTAGATAATATATGCAAGCTGGAGCTACCTCAGGCCCTGGGCATAAAGGCGAAATTCAGAGTGGAAAGAGCCCACAGAGTGGGTCCACTGAGACAACAAGAGGCGAATAAGGGAGAGGGCCAAAACTCGAACAAGAAAACCCTGACAAGAGCCAGACAGGTGATAGTCAAATACCTTGATTATAAACATAAGGAGGAAATACTGAGGGCTTTTAGAGACCGAAAGCACCCACTACAATATCAAGGCAACAGACTGTTAATTTTTGGAGATTACTTGGCTGAAGTATCCAGGAGAAAAGAATTCAGCAAAATCTGCTCATTTCTGTACAACAAAAAAGTAAAATGCCAGCTACTGTACCCTGCTACACTAAAAGTGAGAAACCCCAATGGCTCGTTTGCACACTACAAAGATTATTAAGATGCAGAAAACATTCTCATGGCAGAGCTCAACAAGAATAGGTCAGAAAGACAAGAACAAGGATCTAGTGGAAAAGTGAATAGCAGAAGAGGATCCCCCACAAGCCCAGGAAGAGTTGTGGGACGTCTAAGGGGGCAAAAGCAAGCCAAGACCAGGGAGGAATGGAGACTAAATCGGGCTTTATGCACAGCGACATCGCTAGCGATGTCGCTGTCGATCGCACCCGCCAGTTGTGCGTCACAGGCAAATCGCTGCCCGTGGCGCACAACATCGCTAACACCCATCACACATACTTACCTGCCTAGCGATGTCGCTGTGGCCGGCAAACTGCCTCCTTTCTAAGGGGGCGGTTCGTGAGGCATCACAGCGGCGTCACTAAGCAGCCGCCCAAGAGAAGCGGAGGGGCGGAGATGAGCGGGCAGAACATCCCGCCCTCCTCCTTCCTTCCTCATTGCGGGCGGCCGCAGGTTCGGTGATGTTCCTCGTTCCTGCGGTGTCACACATATTGATGTGAGCTGCCGCAGGAACGATCAACAACCTGCGTCTTGCAACAGCAACGATAATCGGGATTAGAACGACCAGACAATGATCAACGATTAGGTGAGTAATTTTGCTCGTTAACGGTCATTTGTGCGTTTCACAAGCAACGACGTCGCTAACGAGGCCGGATGTGCGTCACGAATTCCGTGACCCCAACGACATCTAGTTAGCGATGTCGTTGCGTGTAAAACCCGCTTAAGTCCAGGACAACAGCATAACTCTCGCCTGGACCATAGGGACCAACCCTCGGAGAGAAATCAAGATACCTGAACTGGAACGCACTCATTGTTCTTCCTTTATTGTCTGTTTGTTTTTTTCAAGCAGGGAGAGGCATTGAGGAAGATGTGCTGAGGAGAGAGGGGGGGGGAACTGAGAGGAGGAGGGGGAACAAAAACATATCCCAAAGTCTGGGCCCCCTCCCCTTTTGTTTTGTTCTTTTCTCTCTCTCTTCCCTCTTCTCTCTCCTTTGATCAGGAACGTCATCCACATTCAAATGAAGTGGAATTGTTCTGAGCGGACTGATGGCTATCTGGAGTCAGAGATAAGTTGGACTTGAAACTCCTGTTGAGGTTTTGGCATACTGTAATAATTCTTGCATATTTTTTACAGGCTTATTCATGTTAGTCCGGGGATAGAATATGTATTTTATGGGGGGTGATCAGGGAGCTACATATTTTGGCTAGGAATAGGGGAGGTCACTAACGTGGCGGAAAGCGCCGTGCATTTCTCGGAAGGGAAAATATATGTTTTACAGTTACTTCCTTTTTGTTATATTTGTTATATTTACGAGGTGGGGAAAGGTAGTGTCGATTTTGTGTTATTATTCGTGATTCTAGTGCCGAACGTCTCGTCTTCCTTGATGCAGGGGCTCAGAGGGGAGGGAGCAGTAAAAGCAGAATACATATGTAAACATGCTACAAATAACTAGGTGGAATGTTAAAGGTCTGAGTTCACCTAACAAACGAGCAATGATATTAAGGCATCTGAAAAGACTAAATGTTGATCTCCCTAAGGTCAACCATCCTTGCTCACATAGTCTTTTACTAGGCAATGTCCCACTAGCCAGATTCCTACTCCACACTGATGAGGGGCAAATACCCCGAAACGGCTGTCTGTGGATGGATACCATGTTTGGCATAGGTGGTCTCCTTGACTGGAGACTGCCCTTCCCGTGGTTGTTCCTTCCCGGTGAAAGACCTGGCTAGTTTCTTGCCAGCGTTGAGAAACATGTGATGGTGTCTCCGCAGGCCTTCTTGCTTTGAATATTTCCCAGGGGGCATTGCTCTAGAATCACTGCGTTGAGAAACACGTGATGGTGTCTCCGCAGTGGTGGATGTTGATCTCCCTAAGGTCAACCATCCTTGCTCACATAGTCTTTTACTAGGCAATGTCCCACTAGCCAGATTCCTACTCCACACTGATGAGGGGCAAATACCCCGAAACGGCTGTCTGTGGATGGATACCATGTTTGGCATAGGTGGTCTCCTTGACTGGAGACTGCCCTTCCTGTGGTTGTTCCTTCCCGGTGAAAGACCTGGCTAGTTTCTTGCCAGCGTTGAGAAACATGTGATGGTGTCTCCGCAGGCCTTCTTGCTTTGAATACATATGTAAACATGCTACAAATAACTAGGTGGAATGTTAAAGGTCTGAGTTCACCTAACAAACGAGCAATGATATTAAGGCATCTGAAAAGACTAAATATTGCCTTATTACAGGAAACCCACTTGGGGAGGGAGAACTTTTTCCACATGAAGAAACACTGGGTGGGCACAGTTTACGGGGCAGCGGCACAAGGTAGGAAAGCGGGCACTATGATTCTAAGAAATAACAGCTCAGCCATGAGATAGTGGCACATGAGGCAGATAACCAGGGAAGGTGGCAGCACTTAATAATCGTTAGCCCAGCGGGTAAACTTAGTATATATAATGTCTACGGCCCAAACTCACAACAATCCATATTTCATAATTGGATAAAGGCCACCATATTAGGAGATTAGGAGACTAACATTATAGTAGGTGGCGATTTCAACACAGTCCCAGGACTGTGTTGAAATCGTCACCTACTATAATGTTAGTCTCCCCATCTGCTAATATGGTGGCCTTTAGACAATCATGGAATATGGATTGTTGTGAGTTTGGGCCGTAGACATTATATATACTAAGTTTACCCGCTGGGCTAACGATTATTAAGTGCTGCCACCATATTAGCAGATGGGGAGACTAACATTATAGTAGGTGGCGATTTCAACACAGTCCCAGACTCAGCTGAAGATAGGAGGAGGGGACAGGTAACGTGGGCAGGAATTCAGACAATAGGGATGTAACATTAGAAGATGTAGGTCTGAAAGACATCTGGAGACTAACCCACCCACATGACAGAGTATAGGCACTTCTCCCATCCTCATGACAGCTGGTCACATATTGATCAGATTTGGATCTCGCAAGATTTAGTGAATGGAACGCAAGACTGTGCGATAGAGAATATGGTGATCTCTGATCATAGTCCGGTGAGATTGGGCATTAGAGAGAAATTCAGAAGAGGAACAGATACTATATGTAGATTGCCATCGTTCCTTCTCAGGCAAGATAATTTCCACAAGGTGCTACAAGAGTGGTGGGGAGAATTCGCAGAGGACAATAAGGAACATAGAGAGCCCCCAGTGTTATATTGGGAAACGGCAAAAGCGGTCTTAAGGGGCCATCTGATGTATGTGGGTATGCGGCCATGGTCAAACGGAAAACCAATGAGAATAACTTCCATAGTGAAGCAGTGTGGGTAGCATATACAAATTATGTGACAAATAAATCTCCCATGGCAAAGAGAAATGGTTGGAGGCAAAAGGGGGATTTGATGAATGGGCCAAAAAAAAGGAACAACTATTCTGGTCATACAAGGAGGTTGCCTTATATAGATTTGGCAACAAGGCGGGTTGGATGTTGGCAAATCTGGCAAGGGGCAGCAGAAAAATGACAGTGATCTCTAAACTGAAAAGGGGGAGAGGTGACTACGGATCCTAAGGGCATTATTAAATTGCTGGGAGATTACTATAGAAACTTATATGGGTCAGGGAACAAGGACATGACTGACGAGGCAGAGTGGTTAAGACAAGCCCAAATGCCTAGCTTGACGGAGGATGATTTGATTGCCTTAAACGCAGATATCACAGTAGAGGAGGTGATGAGAACAATTGGGGAGCTTAACATCAACAAGGCACCGGGACCCGACGGTTTTAACAGCGAATTTTATAAGGCTCTGAAGGATCTGATCTCGCCAGATCTAACCTCAGTCTTCAATGAGTTCCTGGGTGGGGAAAAGAAAAATTCCAACATAGCATACATTAAATTACTCCCCAAGGGAACCAAGGACCTGGATGATCCCTCTAGTTATAGACCTATATCGCTTATAAATCAGAATTTAAAAATAATGTCCAAAATCATGGCTAATAGACTGGCTGAGATCTTACCCAGGATCATCTCAGACCACCAGGTGGGATTTATTAAGGGGAGAAATGCCATTACCAATATCCGGAAGACAATTCTGGTAGTAGACATGCTTAAACTGGTAATTCAATAGAACAAGAAAGTCATAATGCCAGATCATCTTTGCCACAAAAAGAACACAGTAAAAAAGTAAAAAACAAAAGAAAAAACAAATATTTGTTTTTATTTTTTTCCCACCATTTCATTTTTTTACTTTTTTCTATGGTAAAAGTAATGATGTAAATCAAAACTACAAACACTTTATGTGAAAAGCAAGCCCTCGTATGGCTGTGTCAGCTGGAACATAAAAAAAAAAAAATGGCTCGTGGAAAAATGGGAGAAGAGAACGAAAGCGCGAAAATGAAAACTGGTCACAGTAGAAATAGGTTATAGACCATATACAGTTTTAGTAAAGTTACAGACTGGGACAATTAAGTGCTGAGGAATATAGTGAATGAATATTAGCAAAGCTCTGCTGATTCAACTGCATTATCTACACTACTCAAAATTTACTTGAACATTAAAGGGAATCTGTCAGTAGGATCAACCTTCCTAAGCCATCTACAGTACAGACCAAAAGTTTGGACACACCTCATTCAAAGAGATTTCTTTATTTTCAGGACTCTGAAAATTGGAGATTCACATTGAAGGCATCAAAACTATGAATTAAAACATGTGGAATGAAATAATTAAAAAAGTGTGAAACAACTGAAAATATGTCTTATATTCTAGGTTCTTCAAAGTAGCCACCTTTTGCTTTGATTACTGCTTTGCGCACTCTTGGCATTCTCTTGATGAGCTTCAAGAGGTAGCCAACGGAATGGTCTTCCAGCAGTCTTGAAGGAGTTTCCAGAGATGCTTAGCACTTGTTGGCCCTTTTGCCTTTACTCTGCGGTCCTGCTCACCCCAAAACAACTCGATTGGGTTCAGGTCTGGTGACTGGAGAGACCAGGTCATCTGGCGTAGAACCCCATCACTCTCCTTCTTAGTCAAATAGCCCTTACACAGCCTGGAGGTGTGTTTGAGGTAATTGTCCTGTTGAAAAATAAATGATGGTCCAACTAAACGCACGCCGCTGCAAGATGCTGTGGTTGGCATGATGGTTCTGTATGCCTTAAATTTTGAATAAATCCCCAACAGTGTCACCAGCAAAGCACCCCCACACCATCACACCTCCTCCTCCATGCTTCACGGTGGGAACCAGCCATGTAGAGTCCATCCGTTCACTTTTTCTACAAAGACACGGTGGTTGGATCCAAAGATCTCAAATTTGGACTCATCAGACCAAAGCACAGATTTCCACTGGTCTAATGTCCATTCCTTGTGTTCTTTAGCCCAAACAAGTCTCTTCTGCTTGTTGCCTGTCCTTAGCAGTGGTTTCCTCGCAGCTATTTTACCATGAAGACCTGCTGCACAAAGTCTCCTCTTACCGGTTGTTCTATAGACGAGAAGGTGTGTTAAAACGTTTAGTCTGTACTGTATATGGGCATGTAGTTCATAGTAAGCTATAATCAAGCTTGATATTTGCGATAGCACAAGTGATCAGACCATTGTAGGTTCAAGTTTCCTAAGGGGACTATTAAATCCAGTAAAAAGTAGGGAAAAAAAAGTTCTTAAAAAAAAAAAATATGAAAGTTAGTTCGCCCCTTTCACCACACTAAAAAATGAATAAAAAAAAAAGACATATTTGGTATTGATTCATAAAAATATAAAATCAATCCGATCTGTAAGCAACGTATTGAAAAAAAACAAATGAGAATTGCAGTTTGTCAGTCACAACAGAAATAATTTAATAATGGGCCATCAAAACATCATATACACCGCAAACGAACAATAAAAACATCAGCTTGGCATGCAAAAAGCAAGCTCTTACACAGCTCCATACCCAGAAAAAAATGAAAATATAATGGCTCAAAATGTCGCAATACTAGCAAGATTTTTTTTTCTTTTAAAAACTCTACAAATTTTTTTACTAGTTAAATAAAAATCAAAAACTACTGTATTTTTCAGATTATAAGACGCACTTTTCCTCCCAAAAAGTTGGGAAGAAAATGATGGGTGCGTCTTATAAGCCGAATGTAGCTTACCGGGGGGTGCTGGAGAGCGGGAGTCACAGGAGGCATGGATGATGCTGCAGGCTTTGCGCTGTGGGCTCTGTGGAGGTGGCGCGTGCGCAGATGAGACCTCGGCTTGTGATTGAGCAGACAGCTCAATCTGCACACGCACCGACTCCGGGTGCCATTTCTTTGAAGCCCGTACCACCGACAGTTCCTGGATGCTCATCCAGCCTCACAGCGTCGCCATCTGCAGCAAGCATCTGGGACATACACTGCACCGAAAGCAACATCGCCCTGCTCCAGCACCGCCCCTGCCTCCTCCAACCCCACTCCACCACCGCTACCGCCCTTCCTCCGGTAACACATCACTGGATTATAACGCGGACTCCACATTTTTTTTTCTCTAAATATGGGGTGTGCCTTATAAAACGAAAAGTACGGTACATATGTTTGGTATCTACGTAATTCTACTGATCTGGAGAATCATATTGCTAGGTCAGTTTTTAAGTAACATGAATGCTGTAAAAAAAAACAAAAAAAAACAATTGCAGAACTTCACTTTTTTCCTTTCCGCCATACTTTTAATTTTGTTCGGCTTACCATTACATCAAATGATAAAATAAATCATGTCATTAAAAATTACGACTTCCGATTCCGGCGCTATGATGTAAGGATGCAGGAGACAGAGTTTCGCATTATCCCCAGCGACAAAACAACATTACTGAGTTAACAGCCCGGAGACTGGGAGAAACAAGCCCCAGGAGGTAATGTAGCTCTGATGCATGGAGCGGTAACTGCTGTGGAGCGGAGGGAAGGCTGCAGGACCCGAGAGAGCTGTGAGACAGCTGACCGAGTAGGCACCCAAAATAGTGCTGACGGAGGAACGCCAGGGGGGTCAGCAGCTCCAGATGGAAGAGGAGAACGCAGAGCCCAGGGTCAGGAGCACAGGTGCAGAGCTGGGCACAGATGATCGATTACACCTGTGTAGCCAGTGAAGTGGCAGCTTAGCTGGCAGGATAAATAAAGGAGTCCCTGGCGGCTACAGTGCAGTCGTTGCTGGCCCCCCTGCAGGAGTAGCTCTCCCAGTATGGAGCTAGAATAATAGAGGCGAAGCAGAGGATAATCAGATACTGAGGATAAAATCATGGTGCTGGAGGGGCAGCTGCGTGACATGAATGTGGGGGCACAAGCAATGAGAGACAAGCGGGAGGATCTGGAGAATCGCTCCAGGAGGAGCAACTTGAGGCTGGTGGGGTTCTCAGAGTCCATTTCAGCAAGGCATCTAGACAGCATCTGTGAAACAGAACATCTAAAGTGCTGGGCTTGGATCACAAATGCAGAGTAGAGAGAGCACAAAGAGTGGGCCCCATTGAGGGACCAGAGATATCCACGAGGGGGGGGTGAAAGGAGTGGAGGAAATTGCAGGAAAAATAAGACTGCGCCATGTCATAGTAAAATACCTGGAATATAAAGACAAAAGAGGAGATCTTACGAACATTTAGGGCATGCAAGGACATAAAGTGTTAATTTTTGGAGACTAATCTGCAGAGGTGACGATGACGAGCAAAAGGAAGGCATTCAGGGAAGTGTGCACTGCACTATACCGTAAAAAAGTCAAGTTTCAATTACTGTACCTAGCACTGCTTAAAGTGAAAAACCAAGACGGTTAATTTTTTTTTACGCCCAAAGACCCAGCTGTAGCAGATGAGAAATTGAGGGAGATCCTGAACACGGACAGTTTGGGTGGTGTTGCGGATAATTCACGCTCACCGCCCAGAGATGGAGGACAGCAGGCACAAGCAAGATCGCAAAGCGACCGGACAAATGTGGCGCCCTGGACAAGCCAGGGGCCACAGGTAACAACACACACACACCCCCACCCGTTCACAGCAGTCATCCCCAGTGAGACCTGATTTCTTCCTTCGGGTTCAGACAGACACACCAGGTGGGCGGAGTCAGGCAGATGGAGACGCCCACCCAGGAGTCTAGCTGGCCTGAGGCAAAAACCAGCTCAGACAAGTCCAGGCAGAGGAAGAGAGAGGAGGTCTGCAGAGAGGCAGATGCAGACTGGGGCCTAGGTTGGAGCCTAGGTCCCTCCTGTAGCCAGTGGGGCAGACGGTAGTGGCCGTCTGTGGGAGCCGGGAAGACAGTCTTGGTGGAACCGTAGGTAGCCGGGGCTGGGCGGTGGCCCACAGGTACCGAACCGGGGAGCCAGCTGGAAACCGGAGCACAGGAGGAGCGTACACGAAGGTGAAGGAAAGGACTTACACTACCAACCTGGGGTCAGGGGAAAAACACCGTAGCCGTCTGTGGGACCCGATCATCCAGCCGTTTGTTTGACCAGAGACTCCGTGTAAATTACTGGCTGAGTGAGTACCACCGTGCCGTGCGGCACAGCGCTGCCCCGACCCTGCACCTCACCAGGCCCCGTAACCCGCCTGTCATCCCCAACCCTCACTGGGGCGCCGAGACAACCAACCCCCCCTACCCACGGAGGGGAGAATCAACATCCAAGCTGCTCCCTGTCATCGCTCCCGGGATCCCCGTCCAGAGCAGCGGTGGTGTCACAACTTCACCACAACCGTGGGTGGCGTCACGGATAATATCCCCCTTTCACTCACGGGCGAGGAACACCGCTCGAGTCCCCGGGATCCGGCCCACCGCTCGAGCCACCACCGAGCAGCAGCCGGACCCGAGCAGTGGGTGAGCGCAGCGTCCCCTCCTCCGCCTGTGACACAAGCATGGAGAAAGACCAAGGTCATGGACACTCGAAGAGTCCTAAGAAACAGAGACTGACCACGCACAAGTCCTCAAAGCAAGGGAGAGGTATCTCTGACAGCGGTCATCATATGGAGCGCTTCTTATTCTTTGCTCCGGGGGACGCTCTAAGGCGATAATCGAAGGAGATGGGGTTTGCATAATGCATTGTTTGATACCATCCTTCTCGCCCCTTCCATGCCTATTTCTTGTTCTCCCCTGCTCAGTGTTTGTCTTTTCTTTCTGCTATCCCCCTCCCCCCCCTTTTTTTGTGTTGTCTTTTTTTGTTTTGAATTTGTGAACGGATCTGACATGGTTCAACCGAAATGTGTTAGTTCATGTTGATATGATCTAGATAAGGGGTCAAAGGGTGATCTAACAAATGCGACTCTGTAAACACGGCTGGGGATATGCAGGGGGTGAGGGATCATCATAGAAAAAATTAAAGTTGTTTGGAATTTGTCACAAAAACAGGGGGTATGGGCCGATTTTGGGCTCTTTGTTTATAGTGGAGTTTGATACGGGCAAAACACTAGAACACTCACAGTTGGTTGAAATTAAGCTCGTCACAAGAAGGATCCAACGGAGGGACTTGTAGAGGCCCAAATACCACAATTGTACCTGAAAATGATTAAAATTATAACAGGGAACATGAAACGGGTGAGGTCCCCACAAAGAAATAATGGCCCGGTTTCGATAAATGTGATGGATAAAATACAAAGCGGACAGACTATATCTGGCGGTTCCCTGCATTTCTCCTTAGGGATAGCAATGTTCATAAAACGTTAAAAGAATGGTGGGAAGAGTTTTCCAGGACAAATAGAGAACACTAGGAGGATGTAATGCTATTTTGGGAGACAGCTAAGGTAGTTCTGAGAGGGAAGTTGATGGGACATGTAGCCAAGCTCAAGAAGTATGTACATAATCAATACCAAATGACCAATGGCATTCTTAGAGAGAAATATACAAATTATTCAGAGGAAAAATTCCAAAGATCAAAAGAGGAGTGGTTGGAAGCGAATCAGGGTTTCCAGGAGTGGGCAGAGAAAAGGGAGGAGGTAGGTCTCAGTAAGAGGTGGATCAACATTGATTTGGCAATATGGCGAGGCAGCTGCTGGCCAATCTAGCATGGGGCAGGTAACCAATGACATTGGTAGCGAGTATGGCAGTATTGAAGTATGGGAGCAAATCAACGAATCGGCAGGAAATCGATCAGATCTTGGAGGACTACTATGCCAATCTATATAGCGGTGGTGGAAAGAAAATGAGAGAAAAGAAAGAATGGCTGGAAAAGATTAAAGCTCAAACAAATCCCTACAGAGGAGCTGGCGCAATTGAACTCTGAAATAACATCAGAGGAGGTGCAGGCAGCTATAAGGGAGATTCAAACCACAGGGCAGAGATAGCTTTAGCGGAGACTTTTATAAGGCGTTGAAAGAACAAGTATCTCCGACCCTTGCAAACATGTTCAATAAAATCTTGCGGGGCACAGGGATTTCTGGCAACCTAAACACAGCACATATAAAAAACTTTTACGTAAAGGGGATAAAAACGTAGACAACCCAGCGAACTATAGGCTGAATTTCACTAATAAAATCAAGATCTTAAATTGCTAGCTAAATTGATGGCCAACAGGCTAGCTTTGGTGTTACCTAATTTGATTTCTCCTGGGCAATCGGGATTTGTAAAGGGGAGGGTGGCGGTAACGACTGTAAGGAAGGCCATGTTAGTGATGGATGCTATTAGGGATCAGAAGATGGAGAATGAGAGCAACCAGCCATGATCACACTAGATGCAGAAAAGGCATTTGATAATGTACAGTGGTCATGGCTGGAACAGGTACTAGATATCATAAGGCTGCATTTAGGGAATTCATACGGATACTTTATGCCAATCCTCAGGCAAGAGTGGTGACGCCAGGTGCCCTATTACATTTTTCCCACTGACTAAAGGAACCAGGCAGGGGTGCCCGATGTCCGCTCTGTTGTTTAATTTGGCCATTGAACCATTATTGAGGTTGTTTAATGGGGAAATTTGCTTTGAGGGCATAAATATAGGTAAGGAAAAGCTGTACTCAGATTTATTTGCAGATGATATTATATTATTCATGAACAAGCCTACGACGGAACTCCAAGAGTCAGATAGAAACCCTTCCAGGCTTTAAGTTAAATAAGGCATGTGAGGCAAATCCCGGGATATGAAGATGAATTATGACTCCAGTCATAATCCCTCATCACTCCCTGGCAGTGCCCCCTCCCTTCTTGTTCTCAGTGTTCCACTTACACCTCCATGGCCATGTCCTGTGATATGGAGATGAGGTGGTGTGGGAACAATGGACACAGGATGACTCCCTGCCGTCACCCTGTAGTAGGAGCTGCTAGCTAGTTAGCAAGGCTATGGAAATAGCCAGACAGAACGACTCCAGTAAAAAATGGTTCATATCTCGCAAGCCATATTTCCGATAAATATGGCAACCATAAAAATGGTGTCTCCGCATGCAGACGATGCCGGCACACCCTTTTTATGGGAGCAGGACATTGGGAAATGCCCCAGGCGTGATATCAGCCAATGGGGAACTGGCAGACAGGTCATGAGTCCCCTCGTTCTGTAGCTAAATTCATAACTGTCACAATGAGAGCATTGGCGTCCGCCTACGACGCTCCCAGGCCAAGTTATGGCCATATTCCATGTTGGGATATTGTCCATAACTCAAGCCAGGGGTGGAGCAGTGCTCCCTGTGAGGTCACGAAGGTAGGAGGGGACCTGGATTTGGCCAGGTTGATAACCCTACTTCGGCCATTTTCCAGTGTTCTTTCGCTGGGGGCACGTGTAGGAAACATCTGTGGGAAGGATCCTAGAAACCTGGGTACAGCGCCCCCCTGTGGCCAGACGCACCAAGGTAACTGCTGGAACTGTGTATGCCTGTTTGTAACCCATGCTTTGATTGTAACTGTACTCTGACATATGTATATTCTGTAGATCCCCTATTGTATATATTGTAGTTCTAGTGTGCTTTAGGCTGATTAAATTATATAATTAATCTTGGGCTGTTCTGTTATCTCGATCTTGAATCCCACGTCTGTGTGTTCGGCTAATAGTTACCGTAAATCGGTTGGTGGCAGCGAGTTGTGCCAAGGATTATTGTGGGGAGGCCAGTGAGATTCAGGGAGGTTTTATATATTCCGCCCGCGGAGGTCGGGGGAATATATACCCTACTCTCACCGGGGACCCTTCAATAATCGGCATAAGTAGTATAGCGGCCTCCTTGCTTATTGTCGGGCAATTCCATAATTGGCCTGACTATAAGAGGGGCGCTAGAGAGCGCGTCACGTGCTCTGTCTGTCGGTCGGGAGGTATAAAGGAGGGGTGACCCCCACTTGTTACCCCCCGATTGTGACGTACTGGTAGCCAGCGCGGGGGATTTCTGAGTGACCCCCCCGGTGGTTTGTGACATATTGGTGGCAAGCGGTGGGATCGAGATAATAGTGTGTGTGAGTGTGAGACCCATACTCCCAGACACTAAAGACTGCCTGCAGCAGCTGTGGCTGCTGGGGTCTTCAGACTAGCTCAACACTAGAGTGTCAGAGTGCAGATACTGTAAGGTGTGTGGAGGCATCAGGTGTCAGTTCTGTGTCAGTGACCAAAAGTCTGCAAGAATGGCTGATGGCACCAGGAGCAGAGCTATGCAACTGGCCAATGCTAAGGCAGGAGCCGAAGAGAGGGAGGACGGTGCTGTGGACAGCAATGAGGAGGTTGCCCACGAGTCCTCCAGGAGCTCGACGCCAGAAAACCGTTCTGCCGAGGACATTGCGCAACCTGGCACTGCTGGACAAGATGAGGAGGAGCTCACCCAAGGTTCCTCAACGAGCCAGATGCCAGCCCTCCGCTCTGAAAGGGACAGTGAATCGCCTAGCTCTGCAGCGTGCCGCAGATCACCACGTGCCATTCCACCGAGCCTGGGAGGCTCGGATAGCCTTCTTCAAATGGCTATGGCCCTTCTCCAGGCTGGAGACCAGAAGGGCTACAAGGAACTCCTGGCAGAGCGCAGGGCAGAGCGGCACGCAGAGCGTGAGGCTGCGGAGCGAGAGCGGCAGGCAGCGCGTGAAGAGCGAGAGCGACAGGCAGACCGTGACTACCAGCTGCAGCTAGCTCAGCTCCGGCCCTCATCAGCCACATGTGACCTTCGAGACACCAAACTTCCAAAGGTCCGTGTTGAGGACTTCCCAGTGCTGGAGAAGGATGGAGACTTGGACTCTTTCTTGACTGCTTTTGAACGGACTTGCTTGCAGCACCATCTGGACAAGGACCAGTGGGCCAAATACCTGACCCCCCGTTTAAGGGGTAAGGCCCTGGATGTCCTTGGGGACTTGCCTGCTGAGGCAGATCAGGGCTACGACACCATCAAGCGGGCCCTGATCCAACAGTACAACCTCACTCCAGAGTCCTACCGCAAGAAGTTCCGGAGCCTACAGAAGGGACCAAAGGACTCCTGGGCTGACCACCGGCGGGCACTTGCCCGAGCTGCCGACCACTGGACCCAAGGCCTGCAGCTTTCCACCGGACCGGAGATCCTGGACTTGTTCATCACGGAGCAACTCTTGTGGAACTGCCCTGAGGATCTCCGCCAGTTCATCCGAGACCAGAAGCCAAAGGGGTCCACGGCTACAGCTGCCCTTGCCGATGACTACACCAACAACCGGGCCCCTGAGGCCAGGAGAGCGGCCACCAGCAGCACCTGGAGAGGGGGTAAGATGAACTCTGCGACTGCCCCACCTGCCCCTAGACTGCAGGGGGTGTCCCCCTCAACTCCCCTCTCCAGGCCCGTGGCAGAACCAAGACGGTGCCACCAGTGCAACCTACCTGGACACTTCAAGGCCATGTGCCCTCAGCGTCCCAAGGCCCCGGCTCCGTCCCCGTCCCAAGGGCCGCCCAAGGTGTATTGTGTGGGTGGGGGTGGTGGTAGGTCCCTGGACAGCTTCCAACCTGTCACCGTCGGCCGGTCTGTGACCATAGGACTGCGAGACAGCGCCTCGGAGGTGACTCTGGTGCGGCCTGAGATGGTGTCCCCCCAAGACTTGATCCCTGGAAAAACCCTCGCTGTCTCCGGGATTGGAGGCATTGACCCGGCGCTGCCTGTTGCTGACATTTATGTGGACTGGGGCGCAGGGCGAGGGGTGAGGGAGGTGGGGGTAACTGATCGGATCCCCGCAAACGTGCTACTTGGGACAGATTTGGGGCAGATAACCTCCCAGTTTGGGCCCCAACCAAGGGCTGAACCTTCAGCCAGTACTGACATGCCTCCGGACAATGTTAATGTGTTATCTATGAATGATGTAAGGGAGGAGGGAGTGAACTCTGATATTTCTGCTTGCATAGACACCATAGACACACACACAGCTGCAGCTGTGACAGGGGAGGGGGTCAGAGAAAGGTGTGACAATGCCTCTACAAGTAATCAGCCTGTGAGCTGGGATCTGCTGCCCTCTGCAGGGATAAGCAGAGAGCAGGGTGCTGCAGGGGGAGGACCAGTGTGTGGGGTGGGGGCTACCACAGCAAATGTGGGGTCCCCAGAGATTTCACAGCGGGGTTCTGTTGCTGCAGGAGGGGAACAGGCAGGTGAGATTGGGGCCGGTCCAGGAGGGGAAGTGCTCCCAGGTAAGATCTCGGTGCATGGTTCCCCCACAACCGGGGTGTCAGGAAGCCAGGTAGGTCTGCCTGAACCGGCGACTTGGTCAGGAACGGAGGAGGAGCAGGCACGACCCACGGTCGCAGCGGCTGTGGCCGCTGTCACCCGCAGTGGGAGTGCTGGAAGCCAAGGGGCCTCCCGGAGGTCCGATAGCTCTTCCCCTTCTGACCAAGTGGCAGCCGAGTCAGGTGGAGGCCAGGACACAGGTCCCGGGGTACTGACTGAAGATGTGACAGTCTCGTCGATTCTGGCCACATCTAGTCAGGGGTTTCAGGCAGCGTTAGAAGCTGACGACAGCCTGAAAGCTCTTAAGGAGCAGGCGGCACAGCCTCCCTCGGACTCGGACCCGGAGCGAGTGGTCTGGGACCAAGGACGGCTGTACCGGGCCACGGTCCAGCAGGGTTCACCGGAGGCGTGGCCCAGGGACCGACAGTTGGTGGTACCCTATCCGTTCCGGACGGAGTTGTTGCGGATCGCACATGAGATTCCGATGGCCGGACACCTAGGGATCGCTAAGACCAAGGCCAGGTTAAACCAGCATTTCTACTGGCCAAAAATGGGGGCCGATGTGGCTGCCTACTGCCGTTCGTGTGAAACCTGTCAGAGAGTGGGGAAGGCGGGGCCACGCCCCAAAGCCCCACTAGTATCTCTGCCAATCATCGATGAGCCTTTCAGGAGGGTGGCTGTGGATCTGGTCGGCCCGCTGGCCATCCCCAGCAGCTCCGGGAAACGCTTCCTACTGACGGTAGTGGACTATGCCACCCGGTACCCAGAAGCAGTGGCCTTGTCGTCCATTCGGGCTGACAAGGTGGCCACCGCATTGCTGGAGATTTTCTCCCGAGTGGGTTTTCCCCAGGAAATGCTCACTGACCGGGGGACCCAATTCATGTCCCAGCTGATGGAGGCCCTCTGTAAGCAAGTCCAGGTGCGACATCTGGTGGCCAGCCCGTACCATCCACAGACTAATGGCCTGTGCGAGCGGTTCAATGGCACCTTAAAGCAGATGCTTAAGATGTTGGTCGACTCCCATGGGCGTGACTGGGAGCGGTATCTCCCACACCTGTTATTTGCTTACCGGGAGGTTCCACAGGCCTCAACAGGATTCTCACCGTTTGAGCTCCTGTACGGGCGACGTGTGCGGGGCCCCCTGGCTCTGGTGAAAGAGGCTTGGGAAGGGGATTTGGCCACCCCTGGAGTGTCGGTTATCGAGTATGTCATGCGCTTCCGGGACAAAATGCAGGCCTTGACGCAACTGGTACACGACAATATGGCTCAAGCCCAGGCCGATCAGAAGCGTTGGTACGACCAGAACGCTTGTGAGAGGACCTACCAAGTGGGTCAAAAGGTGTGGGTACTGGTCCCCGTACCACAGGACAAGCTTCAGGCAGCCTGGGAAGGCCCATACCTCGTGTACCAGCAGCTCAACCCTGTAACGTACCTGGTCACCCTGGACCCTGCCCGTGGAAGGCGGAAGCCCTTCCATGTGAACATGATGAAGGCACATCATGAGCGGGAGGCATGTGCGCTCCCCGTGTGCAACCTGCCCGAGGAGGGAGAAGCGGAAACCCTCTTGGATATGCTAGCCCAGGTTAGGGCAGGCGGATCCATTGAGGATGTGGAGGTTGGCCACCAGCTCTTGGAAGACCAACGGTCCCAGCTGTGGGCCACCCTCCTCCCCTTCCGGGGGTTGTTTACCAACCAGCCCGGAAGGACTGACTTGGCTGTCCATCACGTGGACACTGGGGATCATCCCCCGATCCGGCGTTCAGCAAATCGGGTCTCCCTGGAGGTGCAGCAACACATGCGCCAGGAGATTGACGAGATGCTGAAGCTGGGGGTGATCCAGGCATCCAACAGCGCTTGGGCCTCGCCTGTAGTCCTCGTCTCTAAGAAGGACCGAACCACTCGGTTCTGCGTGGACTACAGGGGGCTCAATGCGGTCACGGTCGCCGATGCGTACCCAATGCCACGCATCGATGACCTGCTCGATCAGTTGGCCGGGGCTCAGTACCTGACCATCATGGATCTGAGCCGGGGATATTGGCAGATCCCCCTGACTCGCAAGGCCAGGGAACGCTCTGCCTTTATTACCCCATTTGGACTATACGAGTCCACGGTGATGCCATTCGGGATGAGGAATGCCCCTGCCACTTTCCAGCGGATGGTCAACACCCTGCTCAAGGGACTTGAAGGGTACGCGGCCGCGTACCTGGATGACATTGCCGTCTTCAGTCCCACCTGGGAGGACCACCTAGAGCATCTAGCACAGGTGCTCAGGCGGATCCACCGGGCAGGTTTGACCATCAAGCCGGGAAAGTGTCAGCTGGCCATGAGCGAGGTCCAGTACCTCGGTCACCGGGTAGGTGGGAGAACACTGAAGCCCGAGCCTGAGAAAGTGGAAGCCATCGCATCCTGGCCCACCCCCAGGACCAAGAAGCAGGTGATGTCCTTCTTGGGGACCGCTGGGTACTATAGGAGGTTTGTTCCATGCTATAGTAGCCTGGCAAAGCCCTTGACGGACCTCACCAAGAAGAAGCTGCCCTCTGCAGTCGATTGGACAATGGACTGCGAGACAGCCTTCCGGGCCCTAAAGGACGCCCTGTCCAGCCCGCCCGTGCTACAGGCAGCCGACTTCACGCGGCCGTTTGTAGTACAGACCGACGCCAGTGACTTCGGCCTCGGTGCGGTGCTCAGCCAGGTGGACTCTGCGAGCCAAGAGCACCCAGTCTTGTACCTGAGCAGGAAGCTGTTACCAAGGGAAGTTGCCTATTCCACGATGGAGAAGGAGTGCCTGGCCATAGTGTGGGCCCTGCAGCGTCTGCAACCCTATCTATACGGGCGCCACTTCATCGTGGAGACGGACCACAATCCCCTCAGCTGGTTGCACACCGTCTCTGGGACGAATGGGCGATTGTTGCGATGGAGCCTTGCGCTCCAGCAATACAACTTCACCATTCGCCACAAAAGGGGCCGTGACCACGGTAACGCAGACGGGCTGTCCCGACAAGGAGAGGTCGCGGACGGGCGCACGGGGGAACACCGGAGTGTGCTGCCCCCTAGCGCCCTCAAAAGGGGGGAGGTGTGAGGCAAATCCCGGGATATGAAGATGAATTATGACTCCAGTCATAATCCCTCATCACTCCCTGGCAGTGCCCCCTCCCTTCTTGTTCTCAGTGTTCCACTTACACCTCCATGGCCATGTCCTGTGATATGGAGATGAGGTGGTGTGGGAACAATGGACACAGGATGACTCCCTGCCGTCACCCTGTAGTAGGAGCTGCTAGCTAGTTAGCAAGGCTATGGAAATAGCCAGACAGAACGACTCCAGTAAAAAATGGTTCATATCTCGCAAGCCATATTTCCGATAAATATGGCAACCATAAAAATGGTGTCTCCGCATGCAGACGATGCCGGCACACCCTTTTTATGGGAGCAGGACATTGGGAAATGCCCCAGGCGTGATATCAGCCAATGGGGAACTGGCAGACAGGTCATGAGTCCCCTCGTTCTGTAGCTAAATTCATAACTGTCACAATGAGAGCATTGGCGTCCGCCTACGACGCTCCCAGGCCAAGTTATGGCCATATTCCATGTTGGGATATTGTCCATAACTCAAGCCAGGGGTGGAGCAGTGCTCCCTGTGAGGTCACGAAGGTAGGAGGGGACCTGGATTTGGCCAGGTTGATAACCCTACTTCGGCCATTTTCCAGTGTTCTTTCGCTGGGGGCATGTGTAGGAAACATCTGTGGGAAGGATCCTAGAAACCTGGGTACAGCGCCCCCCTGTGGCCAGACGCACCAAGGTAACTGCTGGAACTGTGTATGCCTGTTTGTAACCCATGCTTTGATTGTAACTGTACTCTGACATATGTATATTCTGTAGATCCCCTATTGTATATATTGTAGTTCTAGTGTGCTTTAGGCTGATTAAATTATATAATTAATCTTGGGCTGTTCTGTTATCTCGATCTTGAATCCCACGTCTGTGTGTTCGGCTAATAGTTACCGTAAATCGGTTGGTGGCAGCGAGTTGTGCCAAGGATTATTGTGGGGAGGCCAGTGAGATTCAGGGAGGTTTTATATATTCCGCCCGCGGAGGTCGGGGGAATATATACCCTACTCTCACCGGGGACCCTTCAATAATCGGCATAAGTAGTATAGCGGCCTCCTTGCTTATTGTCGGGCAATTCCATAATTGGCCTGACTATAAGAGGGGCGCTAGAGAGCGCGTCACGTGCTCTGTCTGTCGGTCGGGAGGTATAAAGGAGGGGTGACCCCCACTTGTTACCCCCCGATTGTGACGTACTGGTAGCCAGCGCGGGGGATTTCTGAGTGACCCCCCCGGTGGTTTGTGACAAGGCAAAATGCAAAATATTTCTGAAGAAGGACGTACTCCCAGCAGCAAACATTAGTGGGGAAGATAACATATGTGGAATACCAGTGGCTAAATCTTCACTTAAATATCTGGGAATTCAGCTGCGGCGACAACCGGTGTCGGTCTATTCACTAAATTACACGCCCTTAATCGGGAAAATAGAACGGGAGTTAAAGGTGTGGGAGGACCTACCGTTATCACTGCTGGGCTGGAATCAACTCAATAAAATGATAAGCTTCCCGAAGTTGCTATATACGATGCAAACTATCCACTTACTACTGAAACATACAGATGTAAACAGACTGAATAAGACATTAGCGGCCTTTCTTTGTAAGGGAAAAAGACCAAGAATTTGTGTGAAGTTTATGTCATCGTTGGAGAAAGGGGGGATTGCACCACATTAGGGGGTACAACCTCATGCACTTGATACGACACGTAATTGATTGGTTGAGGAAGTCAAGTCACGATGCAGATATTAAGCTGGAATCTGAGTTTTGCAAACTTTGGGACTTGGGGGCAATACTTCACACTAACCTCACAAATATTCCACAGAAAATCAAACACTCCTTGGTATGTAGGGACACGGTGATGGCGTGGAAAGCAGTAAGGAAGAAATATGACTTATGGCGAATCTCAAGAACCTAAACATTTGGAGCTGTCCAGACTTCCCGATGGGCCAGCAGAACAAGCTCTTTATGGAATGGTGGGTTAAAGGGATAAGGGGAATGTCAGACTTGCTTCAAGAGATGGAACACAGATGATTAACATGTCCAGAAGTAGTGGAAAGATATAGGTTCTCTTTGTTCCAGTTCATACACTATGGGCAGGTCAATAAGGGTGTGATGCTGCTCCTTAGAGATTTTTAAAAGGAACAGTCGAGAAATGATATGGGCCTGGTTATAATAAGGGATATAAACAAAATAAACATATCGGTACTCTATAAAGGACCTAAGGGACGTTTTAGTCCAACTTGGCTCTGATAAAGTTCTGGGGGCATGGGCTAGACAATTGGGAGATGGGGAAGCAGAGGAAAAGATACTCCAAGGGTGGATGCAAATGAGAAAGGCATTAATTAAAAAAGGGTGGAGAGATACCCAATTCCGACTGATACATAGGGCCATCTATGCTTTCAATATCCCGAACGGACAAGGCATTAACAAATTACAACTGTCCCAAATGCAAGAAGTTGAAAACAGATTTATTTCATGGGCTATGGCAATGTGTAGAGAGACAGAAACTTTGGAGGAAGGTACAAGGACTCATATTGAGTATATAGGGAGTAGTACTAGAGCTAGACCTGATGCTAGGCTCTTCCATTATAAAAATGAGGGGAAGAGAGTGAAGAGAGATTGCAGGAGGCCAAATTAGCAAAATTATTCCACAGTATAGCCATGATAAGCAAGAAGACTATCCTACGCAAATGGTTATAAGGGACCATACTATCCTTGGGTGAGGTGGTGGGCCAGATAAAACCTTTACTCCAGGTGGAAAACTTGGAGACAGAAAGAATTAAAGATGAATTGAAGGAGAAATTCTTTTTAAAAAATGGAGAAAATGTAAAATGAAGCAATACTCAGACATTGAAATAACGGGTATAGTTTCTCATTTCACCTACACAGAATGCTACCTCTTAGGCCTAAAACACACTTCCGCAAAAAAAAAGTCCATATGATACGGTCAGTTTTTCGGGTCCGTGTTCCGTTTTTTTGGGGCGTTTCTCCGGTACGTATGGCATCCGTGTGATGGCGTATGGGAGCCATGTGTACGTGTAAAATGCCCGTGTATGTGTACGTGGAATGTCCGTTTGTGTGTTGCACAATGTCGTTGATACATGTCGGCTGACAGCAGACAGAGTTGCGCGATGAGAATTAACTCGGGTGAACTTCACCCGACTTCATTGTCATGCCGCGGCTCTGTCTGTGTGCCGTGTACTGATTAGCGGTCACCTGTGAAGGATTCACCAGTGACCGCTAATCCCCCGAGTGACAGAAGTGAGCGGCCCTCTCTCATACTTACCGCTCCCCGATCACCAGCGCGGCGAGGAACAGCTGTGTAGAGAATACGCGGCAACAATTACTTTGAATATGCCGGCCGCTCATTAATCAATCTCGTATTCCCTGCTTTCCCCACCCACAGACGCCCGTGATTGGTTGCAGTCAGACACGCCCCCACGCTAAGTGACAGCTGTCTGACTGCACCCAATCACAGCAGCCGGTGGGCGTGTCTATACTGTGCAGGAAAATAAATAAATAATTAAAAAAAACGGCGTGCGGTCCCCCCCAATTTTAATACCAGCCAGATAAAGCCATACGGCTGAAGGCTGGTATTCTCAGGATGGGGAGTCCCACGTTATGGGGAGCCCCCCAGCCTAACAATATCAGTCAGCAGCCGCCCAGAATTGCCGCATACATTATATGCGACAGTTCTGGGACTGTACCCGGCTCTTCCCGATTTGCCCTGGTGCGTTGGCAAATCTGGGTAATAAGGAGTTATTGAAAGCCCATAGCTGCCAATAAGTCCTAGATTAATCATGTCAGGCGTCTTCCCGAGATACCTTCCATGATTAATCTGTAAATTACAGTAAATAAACACACAAACCCGAACAATCCTTTATTAGAAAATAAAACACTAACAAATTGCCTTGTTCACCAATTTAATAAGCCCGAAAAAGCCCTCCATGTCCGGCGTACTCCAGGATGGTCCAGCGTCGCTTCCAGCTGTGCTGCATGAAGGTGACCGGAGCTGCAGAAGACACCGCCGCTCCTGTCAGCTCCACGCAGCTAATGAAGGGAATAGCGCGATCAGCTGTATTCAGCGTTGGCCGCGAGTAACCTCAGTGACAGCTCAGCTGATCGCGCGGCTGTCTTCATTAGCTGCGTGGATCAAACTTAGCACCCCCTTATGCTAATATCTATATGGCGTACTTCGAGGAGGTTTACGTTTATAATCACCCACTATGGTTAGAACATTCTGTAACCTGGAAAAGATACATCGACGACATATTCATGATTTGGAGGGGGGACTCGGTGACCTTATTTCGATTTTTTACTGATCTCAATTCATTCAGGCAGGGTCTGACTTTTACCATCCATCATGACTTACATGAGATCAATTTTTTGGACACTTTGGTAATGTTATCTGCTGGCACCTTGAGTACAGATTTGTACGTTAAACCCACTGACCGGAATAGCCTGTTACATTACACAAGTTGTCATCCTCGTCACACGAAACAGGGACTCCCCATTTCCCAACATAAACGTGTTGAACGTATTGTATCGGACCCTTTACAACGCAATATAAGATCCACAGAGATGCGCAATAAATTTCTTCAAAGGGGGTATCCACTTGAAATTGCAGATAGGAGATCTTCCCAGAGATCTACCATTAACAAAAAGGTTCCACGGGTTTCATGCATTAATACCTACCATCCTTTTTCGCCCTTAATTAGGAGCATCATATGCAGGCATTGGCCACTTTTGAGCAAGGCCTACCCGGAAGTGAGTGAGTTCCAATCACTTCCTTTGTTCTGTAATAAAAGACCACAGAATCTTCGCGACAATTTAGTTAGAGCCGACATTGGTTCGAATAAGATTGTACAGAGACAAACCTTTTTGGGCACCCCTAAGAGAGGGAATTTCCCGTGTCATCATTGCGTGCAATGTAACAATCTTACCAGGGGTGACACCTTTACCCATCCTTTGTCAGGTCGCGTTTTTCCGATACATGGATTTTTCACCTGCGAATCCTCTTATGTGGTTTATCTGATCAAGTGCCCGTGCGGTCTCGGATATGTTGGAGAGACTACCCAACATGTCCGAGACCGCATCAGTAAGCATAAGTCCACAATTAGGTGCAAGCAGATCCTACTACCCATCCCGCATCACTTCATCACATATGGACATACAATTGCCCAATTGAAGTATCAAGTACTTGAACATGTCCCTCCCCCTAGAAGGGGAGGCAATCGAGTACGTACCCTTAAGGAAAGAGAATCCTATTGGATTTTCACTCTCAATACATTGGAGCCCAGGGGTCTCAATCGAGAACATGACATGTGCCTATAACTTCCTTTATATATGATCCATTTTTTCCTTTTACAAGATTCTATATGTCTTCTCACGTGATTACATTGTGTCTTATTGGATTATTATTATTTATCTTGGGTGTCCTTAGGTCTAACTATGTCATTTGATTTTATTAGGTATCTCGGTTTCTTATTCAGCATTTCAAGGAGTCTTTTATCATCTTATTGATCACTATAGTGTGCCAGAGCTAAGTTTATTATATTGACTTCTATTTTTTCTGAGCACCTACTGCGTACACAGTGAGCCAGACATATTCTATTACAATTGTCTCTATTTTTTCTGAGCTCCAGTGTCCTTACCCATTATCTCCAATGTCCTTTACCACTTTTTCGTATAACGCAGATGAAGTCAGCAGCATACTTTCCAAAGTAACTATACCGAATACTTTTCTATCAGTACCAAATGAAGAAGTTCGATCTAGAGATTACGAGAAAGAACTCAGAAGACACACCGCTTTGGAACTACACTGCGCCACACTGGCAGAGTACCACCGTGTGCAGCGTATTCCCAGGGGACTACGTGTGTCACTGAAGCCAACACTTTTTTCAGACAAACCAGATTACTGCCTTAAATTTGAAAGTATAATTAATAAATGCTCGATGGACATCATAATTTTGACTATTGAATTTCTACAAAAAGAAATCGAGGACCTGGGACAGAACATTAGCTCTATTGAACTCCAACTCCAGAACACTCTACCCAGCACGGACTGGGATAAGATTCACTCTAAAACTAAGGAGACGATAGCCGAATTCAGAAGAACCTTACAAGAGCGAAAGAGGTCCAAGTTTGTAAGAGATCAGGACGACTATTCCAGGAATCGTGTCTACCGTTGGCAGTTCGCAGAGGACAACCCTAGGCGACCAGCTTTTTACAATCGCTATTCTTCATCGTCTGGATCGGATACAGAACAATTTATTCCTCGACAAGCCCGTTTTTTAGGCCAACGTTCAAATCAAAAAGGAAGACGCGGCGCAGCAAGAGGGGCCACAGGAACCATACCGACCTACCACGTGCAGACACGATCTCAGGTATTAACTTAGTGTATAACATCTCCTCTTACAATCTATCTGTAACTGAGTCACGTGTATTGCAAAAAGGTTTATCGTTTTGTCCCACTCCATCCTTTAACACATTTGTATTGGATCAGGAGATGAGGAGGTTTTTTAGGACCCTTAGGTTGAAAGCCCATTTCAGTACGGATAGGGACACACCTATTGAGACAACTCCATCCACTCCCGACAACATGTTTCGGTTGAAGCAGCTGGATTTGAGAATTCCCAGCTCCTTTAACCCGCCTAAGTCTTATCATCCGATAGAAACATACGTTGCCTTGGTTTCCAGGGACATTGGTCAAACATTAAAATCGGTCGATGAGGGGCAATTTAAGATAAAACATAACCTCACCATAGAAGAGAGCCGGGCAATGTCCGACTTGAAAAATAATCCTAAGATCGTAATTAAACCGGCGGATAAAGGTGGGGCCATAGTGGTACTTGACAAAACATATTATGTCAACGAGATATTGAGCCAACTTAGTGATGCTGATACCTATTGTCCCATTCCACGTGACCCCACATCTCACATACAAGGACTGATTAAGAACATAGTTGACCTCTATCTTACCAATAACACCATAGACCAGAAATTGGCGGAGTTTCTCATCAAGGCACACCCCATAACACCAGTATTTTACACGCTACCTAAGGTTCATAAAAACATGAACCAACCCCCTGGACGCCCCATTGTAGCGTCCACTGAATCCGTTCTGTCCCCACTTGCCATCACGGTGGAACAAATTCTCACTCCCCTGATAACTGAGATCAAATCGTATCTCAAAGATACCTCTGATTTTCTGACACACTTACGACAGGTCGGGATGTTACCTCCTGGGTGCCTACTAGTATCCTTTGACGTCAACAGTCTGTATACTAGCATCCAACACCAGGAAGGGATGCAAGCTGTAGACTGGTTTTTGTCCAAATATAGTTCTTATTCTCCGATACAGAACAAGTTTTGCCTGGACCTTCTCCGTATTGTTCTTGAAAATAACTTCTTCTTGTTCCAAGATCAATTTTACGTACAGAAACGCGGGACCGCGATGGGCTCAAACTTAGCACCCCCTTATGCTAATATCTATATGGCGTACTTCGAGGAGGTTTACGTTTATAATCACCCACTATGGTTAGAACATTCTGTAACCTGGAAAAGATACATCGACGACATATTCATGATTTGGAGGGGGGACTCGGTGACCTTATTTCGATTTTTTACTGATCTCAATTCATTCAGACAGGGTCTGACTTTTACCATCCATCATGACTTACATGAGATCAATTTTTTGGACACTTTGGTAATGTTATCTGCTGGCACCTTGAGTACAGATTTGTACGTTAAACCCACTGACCGGAATAGCCTGTTACATTACACAAGTTGTCATCCTCGTCACACGAAACAGGGACTCCCCATTTCCCAACATAAACGTGTTGAACGTATTGTATCGGACCCTTTACAACGCAATATAAGATCCACAGAGATGCGCAATAAATTTCTTCAAAGGGGGTATCCACTTGAAATTGCAGATAGGAGATCTTCCCAGAGATCTACCATTAACAAAAAGGTTCCACGGGTTTCATGCATTAATACCTACCATCCTTTTTCGCCCTTAATTAGGAGCATCATATGCAGGCATTGGCCACTTTTGAGCAAGGCCTACCCGGAAGTGAGTGAGTTCCAATCACTCCCTTTGTTCTGTAATAAAAGACCACAGAATCTTCGCGACAATTTAGTTAGAGCCGACATTGGTTCGAATAAGATTGTACAGAGACAAACCTTTTTGGGCACCCCTAAGAGAAGGAATTTCCCGTGTCATCATTGCGTGCAATGTAACAATCTTACCAGGGGTGACACCTTTACCCATCCTTTGTCAGGTCGCGTTTTTCCGATACATGGATTTTTCACCTGCGAATCCTCTTATGTGGTTTATCTGATCAAGTGCCCGTGCGGTATCGGATATGTTGGAGAGACTACCCAACATGTCCGAGACCGCATCAGTAAGCATAAGTCCACAATTAGGTGCAAGCAGATCCTACTACCCATCCCGCATCACTTCATCACATATGGACATACAATTGCCCAATTGAAGTATCAAGTATTTGAACATGTCCCTCCCCCTAGAAGGGGAGGCAATCGAGTACGTACCCTTAAGGAAAGAGAATCCTATTGGATTTTCACTCTCAATACATTGGAGCCCAGGGGTCTCAATCGAGAACATGACATGTGCCTATAACTTCCTTTATATATGATCCATTTTTTCCTTTTACAAGATTCTATATGTCTTCTCACGTGATTACATTGTGTCTTATTGGATTATTATTATTTATCTTGGGTGTCCTTAGGTCTAACTATGTCATTTGATTTTATTAGGTATCTCGGTTTCTTATTCAGCATTTCAAGGAGTCTTTTATCATCTTATTGATCACTATAGTGTGCCAGAGCTAAGTTTATTATATTGCAACCAATCACAGGCGTCTGTGGGTGTGGAAAGCAGGGAATACGAGATTGATTAATGAGCGGCCGGCATATTCAAAGTAATTGTTGCCGCGTATTCTCTACACAGCTGTTCCTCGCCGAGCTGGTGATCGGGGAGCGGTATGAGCCGGGGGAAGAAAAAAACCGAGCGCCAATGTAAGTATGACTGAGAACAGCAGAAAAAAAGGTAAGTATACTGACTTTAATTTAAAAAAAAAACAAAAAATAAGATCGCTAGTGTAAAAACGCACACGCACGAAAATGTGCTGAACACAGACATACTCAGTGTGCGGTACGTGCAGGCACAGACCCATAGACTAAAGCGGGTCCGTGCCTGCGTGCTGCCGGCCAAAAACGGACATGTCGTCCGTGTAGAAAAGTGCACACACGTACTTACCACACGGTCACACGTTCTGTGTGATTTTACGTGTGTGTGACATCTACCATTGAATAACATGGGTCTCCGTGTGTACGTGTCTCCGGTACGTGCAAATACGTACCGCACACGTACAAATTAAACGGATGTGTGTTGCGGCTCTTAGAAGATATTCAGGGTACCCTGGGGAAACTGAAAGTACATACCTAGAAGAAGCGTATATTGGTTCCATTTTATATCGGGATCACTTGACTGTACCAAGTGGCGAAAAGTGTTCTTTACATTTAAGTATTTCTTTTTTTGTTTTTGCATTTAATTTTTTTCATAAAGTCTTTGTTTCAGTTATTAATAAACTTAACGCAGAGTGATGGACTAGTGACATACAGATTTTAGATGCACTCAAAAGAGGGAATTGTTCAATGTTTAGATGTTGTGAGGTAGCGACCACCAATGTGGTAAATGGTCGCTATATGTCGCAGTGGAGAAGGTCGCTGCAATATTAAACTGAAGAGGTTGCTATGGGACTTGTAGTTCCACAAAGGCTTGTTTCTGCATATAAGGGTCAGGTTCCCTTTAATAATGCCTGTGTGCTGTGCAGGTCTGGAGAATCCACATATCCTTGCCTATGGGTGTGTCTGACACAGGTCTTAATTAGCTTGTTTGGCACATGGAGTCAGTGTGTGTGTTTTGGAGCAGTGTATGAGAAGCATTGCATGAGGAGCAGCCTCAGGCAGGAAAAAAGGCTGCTATTCTCAGAGAGGTTGGAGCCTCTGGAAGGAACCTGCCTAAGGAAGCGTGGGTTGCCTTCAACCTTCTGGAACTGAGTGTATGGAGGCTGAGGGAGCTCCACTCTGACACTCGTAGTGTCCAAACCTGAGCGGGCGGTCCGCTACAAAGATTGACCAGAAATCCGTGTCTCCTGGGGAGACAGCCATACCTTCACTATGGACATTTAAATGGACTTGAAGCCCACGGTATGTGAAGGTGTTTAGTTTACCTTTTCTTTTAAGCCAGGAGAGGCTTCATTGTGTTTTGGAAGAGCAGTTTATGTTGGTTACTAATAAACTGCTGCATTTTGAGAAAGACTGAGTTGCCTGTGTATGCCTAAGCTACCCTGCATCGCTGCAAGCGAGTAAAACCCCCCAGGTTGCGAGGTGCAACGTTACATATGGTGGAGAATGCGGGCAGCAATCCAGGCAGCTCGTCTAGCAACTGCTGAGGTGTTGTTCCTGTGGATCAGCCGGGTCCACGAAGGTTTCTTTTTTGTTTTTTTTTTCTCTGCTATCTACACACTGCAAGGAAGTGTTGCCTGTGGATCGGCGGGTCCATGAAAACAATTTTCGAAGCTGTCTGCAGTGGATCGGCGGGTCCACGAAAATCGTGTCGGTGCACTCCAGCAGCTGGCTGTGGATCGGCGGGTCTGCGGGGTTCCGTGCTGCAGTGGCGAGAGACCAGTGACTGGAGGTTCCAGGCCAACCCGGAATTGCGGGGCCCTGTTTGGTGAGCAGTGATACACCACAGGCTGGAGATCCTGGTTGTACGGGCGGTACAACCTGGAAAGGTTAGTGGTTCTCTAACCCCCCCCTCTTTAGACCACCGGGTATTACCCATTGGAGCGCCCCTCTGGTTTGTTTTCTTGTTTCAGCATGGAGGGTGCACAAATGGACGCTATGGAGCTGTACCAGTTCCTTGTGCGTGGACAGCAGGAGCCGTCAGTGCGCACCGATGTGGCAGCAGTGGACCAGTTGATGAACTCCCTTCTGGGGCCAGTACGAACACAGGGTGCCCAGCGAGATAAAGGGGAACTGTGTGAACTGGGGTCTAAAGACACTGCAAGGAAGCCACAGAAACCCCAAAAGGGGGCGGAGTCCCAGAAAGGGGTGGTTAGCCAAAAGGGGACAGAGGCCTGGAAAGGGGTAGTCGCCCAAAAGGGGGCAGAGTCCCGGAAAGGGGTGGTTACCCAAATGGGGACAGAGGCCCGGAAAGGGGTGGTTACCCAAAAGGGGGCAGGGTCCCAGAAAGCGGTGATGACACAAAAAGGGGCGGAGCATCCCAAATCCGAAGGTGTAGTGGCACCAATGGACAGTAGCCAAGGACAATGGTGTTCATGCTATGCGTGTCCGGTCTGCGGTACAGACTGCCCGCCTGACGAGAAGTCACGGCTGTGTTCTGTGGAAGTTGATGGCAAATGTGTGACTGGGCTGGTAGACTCGGTGAGCTTGGTGTACCTGGTGAGGGCCACGCTCGATAACTACCCGATTCTTGGAAAGATGGAAGCCAGCTGCAGACATGGGAACATTGGAGAGTATCCACGGTCCCGAGTGGTTGTTGAGATGGATGGGGTGTTAGGACCCATTAATGTTGGGGTAGTGCCTGACTTACCGCATCCCATTATAAAATAGGCCGGGACTTTAATTTTTTTTGAGGACTTGTGGTCGATGGCGGAAATGGCCAGCTGCTTGTGTAAAAGCCGGAAAGGCTCAAAGGAAGCCCTATCACAGCGGGAGGCTGAAAGTGTTCCTAGTAGTATGACATTATGTAATAAGGGGAAGACCGTGCCTACTAGAGGTGACAGTACTAAGTTAGGGGTGACCAAAGAAAGAGATGGACGTGCCCCCCCTTAGGGATATGACGTTTACAGTAACAAAGGATAATGTGACCGTTAAAAACGGGAGAGCTCCAGACAGGGGGTTCAACACTTGGTTAAGTGGGGGCTTGTTAGTCCAGGACACCAGGGGGACTGACGATGACTCCAGTAAAGACACTGACTTTACTAAAGTGACAAATGAGTACAGTGATGTACTGATGAGCAAAGAGGGGAAAACCTCCCGTCACTGAAGGTGCAAGAGGGGCGGAGCAAGCTACAACCTCTGACAATATGGTCCAGATAGAGACAGTGTCATGTATTTCTGCCCAAAGTGTGGATTCCCTTCCAGAATCTGAGTGTGCAGAGAAGGTTGAGAAAGGCATGTTGCCGATAACCGCTAAATGTAGAGTCGGACAGCAAAATCATGCCAAAGAAAGATGAGTCTGAGCTGGAACTGACACATTGTAACAACAGAAATCAGCAGGGTGAAAACGCAGAAAAGGAGTCGACCAAGGAAGTACTGGTGGTGTCCCCTATGATTTCACAGTGTGAAGCTGATGGTCTGTTGAGTGTAAGCACTATAGGATATCAAATCCTGGAAAGTACTGTAAGAGATGACATCCTAGAGAGTGTTGGTGGAAGAAAAATCCACAAAGGTCATGGTGAGCAGACCGGTGAACTATCTAGTGCTAGGGTGGATAACAGTGAATACAGCCCCAAAGCTCTAAGAGGAACAGAGTACTGTGGTGAAGGGTGTGACACCCTGGTAGAAGGCGATGTTGTGAACTCCCAAGCGAGGGCAGAGGGTGACACTGCAGAGACCCAAGAGGAAGTTGAAGGGAATGCAGTGAAGTCCCAAGACACGGCTGGTGCTGTAAAAGTGGAAAGAGCCTCTGAAGAAGAGCTGAGGTTTGGACGTGAGGTCTCATCAGAAGCTGAGAGCCTGACTGACTTGGTGGGTAAGACCAAGACCGCAGACAAGAAGATTGACTCAGCTAAGAGCCTGAAACCCAAAGGCTCTGAGGCTAGGGCTGAGCCCGAGGAGGGTGTAACTCAAAAGGTGAAGCCTTTGGTGAAGAATATAGAAGGAGGCAAGAGACCTCAGGAACAGTCTAGTGTCCTTGAAAGTAAAGGAAGCAGACCAGTCTTCAAGTATCTGATAGATGTGCCGGAAGACTTAAGAGAAGCCTGTGCCAGTGAGAAGGTGCATGAGAGATTTCAGAAGGGAGTAGGAGCCTGTAAAGTGTACTTTGCCCCAGAGTCTGGTCGGTTGGTGGTGTGCTCTGTAAGTGATGTCACAAAGAAGCGGGTGGCTAGGGTGGCATGCACCTACAGTGTCTTCGCACGAAGTGGCTCATCTCTACAAAGATGGAAGAAGACACCAGACAATTGGAGCATATGAAGCAGCTCACCGCAGCGTTTCAGGAAGTGGTGGTTGTGAATAAACCATTAATTGGGCTTGCAATAAGAGCACTGAGAAGTAACATTCAGCAAGCAAGGAAGGTTCCAGGTATTACAGCTATTGAAGTGGAAGAAAACAGTGGAACATTCCGAATCTATGGGAAAACTGCAGAAGCAGTCAAGACAGCTGGAAGGTTGTTGGAGTTTGTGGAGGAGGTCACACAAGTGCCCAGAGAACTGGTCAAGAAACTGATTGGAAGAAATGGAAGAGTCATGCAGGAGATGGTTGATACGTCCGGTGTGACGAGAGTAAGAATTAATATTCATAATGAAGCCAGGATACGCTGTGAAGTCAGTATGGTTCCCTGTGTCATTGTGGGAACAAAGAAGTGTGTTGAAAATATACGAGTTCTCCTAGAATACCGACTGGGATACCTGGAAGAACTAAAGCAATTGAATCTTGAAAGACAGAAGATTGCAGAGAAACTTTGTCAAGTTAGTGTGAGGTCGCGACCGCTTTCGGGCCAGGACCCAAAGAAGTGCGGTCCACCTGGTGACTGTGTTGCTTCATATGGCAAAGGAAGCAGGTCCTGTAGTAAAAGGAGCCAAGGTTATAGAGGACCTATTTATACATCGGGCTGTAGCACAGACTCTGAAGACTCTAAGCCCTCTAAGACAATGTCCGAAGGAAAGAGTGGCGCTTGGGACATGTCTCTAGCCAAAGATGGCATTGAGAAAGTGAACAATCAGAGCCATGGACGAAGATGTCCTAGAAGAAGAGCCCAATATCGATCTGGACACAGAGAATTCATAGCATCTAGTTATGGCAGAACCTCAGGGCTGATGTATCCAAACAGTAGACCCTCTAGTGGACTGAATAGCGCAGGGTCGAGCCGCACAGTAGTTACGACTAAGAGAGTGTCTCACTACCACACTGACCATTTGAGACGGTCATGGAGAGATAGGTCTGACCAGGGACCGTGTCTGAGAAGTGGGTTTCCTGTGAAGGGTTTGGTGACAAACGGTATGTCGTGAACTGGAGCTCAAGGTTGTCAAAGTGGGCCCTCTCAACTGGTAGGGCAAGGTGACCCTGATGCCCCGTCTCGAGGCCCCTGTAGGGTATCGAGTGTTCAACCCTACAAGTTTGAACAGAGGGGGGGATATGTGAGGTAGCGACCACCAATGTGGTAAGTGGTCGCTATATGTCGCAGTGGAGAAGGTCGCTGCGATATTAAACTGAAGAGGTTGCTATGGGACTTGTAGTTCCACAAAGGCTTGTTTCTGCATATAAGGGTCAGGTTCCCTTTAATAATGCCTGTGTGCTGTGCAGGTCTGGAGAATCCACATACCCTTGCCTATGGGTGTGTCTGACACAGGTCTTAATTAGCTTGTTTGGCACATGGAGTCAGTGTGTGTGTTTTGGAGCAGTGTATGAGAAGCAGTGTATGAGAAGCACTGCATGAGGAGCAGCCTCAGGCAGGAAAAAAGGCTGCTATTCTCAGAGAGGTTGGAGCCTCTGGAAGGAACCTGCCTAAGGAAGCGTGGGTTGCCTTCAACCTTCTGGAACTGAGTGTATGGAGGCTGAGGGAGCTCCACTCTGACACTCGTAGTGTCCAAACCTGAGCGGGCGGTCCGCTACAAAGACTGACCAGAAATCCGTGTCTCCTGGGGAGACAGCCATACCTTCACTATGGACATTTAAATGGACTTGAAGCCCATGGTATGTGAAGGTGTTTAGTTTACCTTTTCCTTTAAGCCAGGAGAGGCTTCATTGTGTTTTGGAAGGGCAGTTTATGTTGGTTACTAATAAACTGCTGCATTTTGAGAAAGACTGAGTTGCCTGTGTATGCCTAAGCTACCCTGCATCGCTGCAAGCGAGTAAAACCCCCCAGGTTGCGAGGTGCAACGTTACAATGTCCATAATCTCTTTGCTTTTATTGTTTGCAATATGTGTTTACAAAAAAAAAATAAAAATACAACTTGTCCCACAAAAAAAGCTCTCAAATGGCTAGAGCAATGCAAAAAAAGGTTATGGCTCTTAAAATAAGGGGAGTGGAAAAAGCAACCCCCTCTCCCAAAAAACCATATACAATTGCCCTTAAAAGGTTAGGCCAAAAAGTATCTACTTTTTCATGATAACATCACTAGTTTTAATAGAAGATCACCCAGCAACACAATGTGCCATATATGGGAGAGATTTTGTTGCAAATTCTACTGTAGAAATATAGAGGACAATCATGTAACTAACAAAGTGTAATTTTTAATAAATACATTTTTTAGTAATACATTTTTAAGACTGGTTGATGTGAATTTTCAGATGTTTATCAAGACTTGATTCATGACTAAAGCATTTCATGCAATCTGAACATGCTTCTCCCCTGTGTGAGTGCTCTGATGTCTAGCAAGATCTACCATCCTAGCAAAACATTTCCTACATTCAATACAGGAAAACAGCTTATTCCCAGAGTGTGTTCTCTGATGTCTAGAAAGATCAGATTTCTGAGAATAAGATTTCCCACATTCTGAACATGAAAATGGCTTCTCCCCGGTGTGAGTTCTGTGATGTACAGTAAGATATCGTTTCTGTGAAAAACACTTCCCACATTCTGAACATGAAAATGGCTTCTCTCCTGTGTGAGTTCTCTGATGTGTAACAAGCCATGATTTCTTTATAAAACATTTACCACATTCTGAACATGAAATTGGCTTCCGCCGTGTGTGAGTTCTCTGATGTCTAACAAGGTGTATCATCCTAAAATAACATTTCCCACACTCAATACATGAAAACGGCATCTTCCCAGAGTGTATTTTCTGATGTCTAGAAAGATCAGATTTATAAGAATAACATTTCCCACATTCTGAACATGAATATGACTTCTCCCCGGTGTGAGTTGTGTAATGTAAAGCAAGATATTTTTTCTGTGAAAAACATTTCCCACATTCTGAACATGAAAATGGCTTCTCTCCTGTGTGAGTTCTCTGATGTATAACAAGCAATGATTTCTTTTCAAAACATTTCACACATTCTGAACATGAAAATGGCTTCTCCCTTGTGTGAATTCTCTGATGTACAACAAGACTTTCATTTTGCATAAAACATCTCCCACATTGTAAACATGAATATGGCTTCTTTCCTGTGTGTACTCTTTGATGTTCAACATCCTTTCTGTAATTTTTGTTTTGCTTAATAACCTGTGATGAATCAGTAGATAGAACCTGTTGAGAAGGATCACATGACATATCTTTACTATGATTGTCTGGAATTGTTTCTGGGATAATGGCATGTTCTTCATGTGTTTCTGCTGGTGTGATACCATGATCATCTGCTTTGACATCTGAAAATATCATATGTTCCTCTGAGTTCCCGGTACAGTCATCTGCCAAAAATGAAAACATTATTTTTATTCAATAACATAGCTTTGGAAGAATATTCAAATATGTTATTCGAAATGACATAATACTAAGTATTAAAATGTCTATACAATTTGAAGTAAATGTTGACTTTCAACTGACCTTGGCAGCAGCAGAAGACTATATTACTGCTTTCACCATGTTGGACTAATAACCTCAGTCTTCAAATGGTAAGAACTTCATTAAAAAAATAACAAAAAAAACAAAATAAGAAGGCCAGCTCAAATCAAAATGGCATGTATTACAATAATGTGCACTGCACCGAAAATTCCAAACTGCACTATTTAAAATTTGAGATTTTTGGCAAAAAATTGCAATTTCTTGAGCTATCCCGCCACGTCATGGCAAATCTCTTTGGGGCAGTCCTACTCTAAAATATTTTATATTTATTTCATGCAGCATTTGCTTGGGCCTGTCCTGCCCACAGCCATGATTGAGTTATGGGTACGGGATTAAAAAGCACCAGGTGAGTGCTGCTTTAAGAAGTTCTGTTTTTTCATATGTGAGGCCGTATAGCACATTTTAAATATAAAATATTTTAAAGTAGGACTACCCCAAAGAGATTTGCCGTGACGTAGTGGGGTAGCTCAAGAAATTGCAATTTTTTGCCAAAAATCTAAAATTTTAAATAGTACAGTTTGGAATTTTCAGTGCAGTGCACATTTTTGTAATACATGCCATTTTGAGTTGAGCTGACTTTTTTTTTTTTTAAAGAACTTAGTTTCCTTAATTGGCCTCAAAGTAAATCTGGTTTAAGAGGGCCTATAAAAAAGGTGCACAATTTTCTTTTTGTCAATCCTGGATAGTGGAGAGAACTTATTCTCAGACACATTTTGTTTAAGGCACTTATTAATTAAGTCCTCTATATTCATCCCTTCCACTTTTTCTGGGAAACTGAGAACTCTTACATGTTTACACTAAGTGCAATCCTCCATTTGCTCAAGATGCAGCTTTGTCTCATCACTCAGGCAATCTTCTTCGCGTATCACAGTCTACAAGGGACTGGATGAGGATACAGTAGGTGAGGGTAGATCATGTCATTCAGGGGTATAGTGGACTAAGGGTTACTGCAGGTTGTAGTCTTGTTAGAAGAGGTGGGCCTACAGGTTCATTTTGAAGGTTTCCACGGTAGACAAGAGTCTGATATGTTGGGGTATAGAGTTCCCCAGTATGGGGGATACACGGGATAAATCTTGTATGCAATCGTGGTAAGAGGAGATAAGAGGAGAGGATAGAAGGAGGTCTTGTGAAGATCAGCAGTTGCATACAGCAAAGTATCGTGAGACTAGGTCACAGACGTATGGAGGAGACAGGTTGTGAATGGCATTGTGTCTCATAGTTAGTGTTTTGAAACTGGGTTTTCGGGCAATTGGAAACCAGTGAAGGGATTAGCAGAGAGGAGAGGCCAGGGAACAGCAAGTGGACAGGTGAATTAGTCGGGCAGCATAGTTTAGATTAGATTGTATGTGTGCAAGAGTGTTAGAAAAGAGGCACAGAGCAGCAGGTTGCGGTAGTTGAGGCAGAAGATGATGAGGGCATTTGAGTGTTTTTGTAGATTCTTGGTCAAGGAACGTACAGATCCAGGGAATATTTTTGAGTTGGATTCGGAAGGAGGTGGAAAGTGCCAAAAGGTGCTGTACGAAAGAGAAAGTTTGCTAACAAGAATACAACAGTATAGACTTGCCATTTTCTAAACGTGAATATAAACCTTCTATTATAACATGAGAGGGGACAATAGCCAATCAGAAAGACAGCATAGAAAAAACTGTCAACTTCAGATCGTGATTCAGTTGTTTTCTCCACTAGTAATCAATATTATTCAATTGTCAATATAATTAAAAAGCACTTCCCAATTTTGTATACAGATTACAATTAAAACGTATTACAAGATGGTGGAAAATTTGTTACTAGAAGAGGCCTAACTGTGGGGGACATGTTAGCACCGAGTGATCATTATAGTAATATACTAAAACACAGCAGACTAATAATGGAAAAAATTGGTTGACCATAGTTGGCTCATACACATGTAACCAGAAAGTGGGTGGATTCTGTTCCTTTATTGTTAATACTAAAACATTTGACTCATTTGTTTCCAAATCAAATCTATGACATTTAATTCTTAATGAATTGTGGAAGTACTTATGTAATATACATGATTTTTTTTTGTCAGAAATGCATTTTATAATAAGTTGGATGCACGTGATGTCCACTTACGACACAGATTTCACAACATAATTATGATATACAAAATAAAACTACACATATCTTATCAGGGGCGTCCATGCACTTTGTTTAGGAGCATGGGGATAATTTGTCATCTTCAAGGGTCAAAGCAGTAAAAAAAAAAATTATACTTCAAAATATAGGTGGTGATAAACTTCAAGCCCTTCATAAAAAAGAAGCCTTTTGGATTCTTATGATCGATTCACAGATACCAAGAGGTCTCAATCTGAAATCGGATCTTTCTTACAATTATTAGTGTTGTTTCTTTTCATTATCATATTTACGGTATAAAATTTTGTTATTTAATGTGTATATTTTATATTTTGTAAAATTATTTCAGTATTTTTTGGGGGATACACATGTTAGCAATGTGAATATAGAAATGATAGTGAACGCCTAAAACGTACCTTTTAATAATATATCGATAAAAGTATTATTACAGTATTATTGTAATTGTAACAAACAGAAAGGCTGGGCTGCTACTCTTTCGTTTGAGATCCGTGAAAGGACCCCTCCCCTCGCTGTTAGTGTCAACCTCCCCCAGACTATACAGGAGTCTCACTTCCTCAGCAGGGGTATTTATCATACAAGGAGGGGGATTACGGCGGATTGGGTAAGACCGCTCCCTTATCTTTACTTGTATCAGAGCTGTTCTTGAAATGACAGAAGGCTGGTCCTGTTTATGATCGTCCAGGGCTTTTTTGTGTGAGGTGACTGGTATGTATTGTTACCCTAGGGGTGACCATTGTCTGGCGTTACCCTCTCTTGTTATTGTTACATATACAATTGTTCTTGTCTGTCTGTTTTTTACCTAAGGGTCTGTTTTTTGACCTTTTTAATCGATATATTATTAAAAGGTACGTTTTAGGCGTTCACTATCATTTCTATATTCACATTGCTATTCTTGTCCTTATTGAGTGAATACTGTCCAGTAGCTATTTCCAGGATACACGTTATAATCTGTTCAGGATATGTTCATCATGTGAAGTCTCATCGTCATTTTACCTACATCTCTGTAATCCTTATAAAATGGAGGTTCGAACTCGTTGAGTTATATTATGACTAAGAACACAATAGAGCAAAACGCATAAATATGTAATTTGGAACTGGAAACTCCGTTGCTTTTCCACACGTCGGTGGTTTTTAAGGATATGCAATAGACTGAATTTTTAAGAATACCGGGATGTTGTGCTGGATACCATCTTCTCTTATTAGTCACATGGTGGGTATTGCCACATTCAGGAGAAATTGTGTAACACATTAAAGGGCATTTTTTAACTATTTTCCTTATGAAAATTGGAAATCTGGGGTTAAAACAACATTTTAGTAGTAAAACTGAAATTATTTTTTGTTCAACGCCCAAAAGCACAATATTCTGTGACACATCTATAGTGTCAATATGCTCACTGCACCCCTGGATGAATTCACAGAGGGCTGCATTTTGTAAAATGGGGTCACTTGTGGGGGGGGGGGGGTGTTCCTATTCTGGTACCTCAGGGGCTCTGCCATTGTGACATTTCACCCCCAAAACTAAATCTGAACTCAAATATGGTTCTCCTTGCCTTCTTCACTTTGCACTGTGCTTCAAAAGTTGTTTTCATCCAAATATGGTGTATTGGCATACTAAGGAGAAATTGCACAACAAATTGTTTAGTCCAATATCTCCTGTTACCCCTTGTGAATTTGAAAATGTTTGGCTTAAAGCAACATTTTTGTGGTTGACAATGTATTTTTTCATTTTCTCAGGTCAACGTTATAAAATTCTATCAAGCACCTGGGGGTTCAAGGTGTTCAAACATCTAGATAAATTCCTTAAGGGGTCTAGTTTCCAAAATCGGGTCACTTGTGAGGGAGCGCCACTTTTTAGGCACATCACAGGCTCTTCAAAGCAACATGGCGTTCTCTATCTATTCCAGACAATTTTGTGCTCTAAAATTCAAATCAAGATCCTTTCTTTCCCAGCCCTGTGATGCACTCAAACAGTAGATTTCCACCACATTTGGGGTATCCGCCTACACAGGAGACATTGCACAAATTGTATGGTGCATTTTCTCTTGTTATTGTGAAAATGCAAAATTTGGGGCTAAAGTAACATTTTTGTTGCAAAAAGTAGAAATTTTCATCTTTTACTTCCACATTGTTTTAGTTCCTGTAAAGCACCTAAAGGGTTAATAAGCATCTTGAATGTGCTTTTGAACACTTTGAGGGGTACAATTTTTTGAATGGGGTCACTTTTGGGTATTTTCTGTCAGATAGGCCCCTCAAAGTCACTTCAACTGTGATGTGGACCCTAAAAAAATGTTTTTTGTAAATTTTGTTTGAAAAATGAGAAATTGCTGATAAACATTGAACCCTTCTAACTTCGTAACAAAAAGAAACGATGTTTCGAAAATTGTGCTGATGTAAAGTAGACATGTGGGAAATGTTATTTATTAACTTATGTGTGACATAACTCTCTGGTTTAAAGGCATAAAAATTCAAAGTTTGAAGATTGCAAAATTTTCACAATTTTAGCCAAAATTTTCACAAATAAAACGCAAAAAATATCGTACTAAACTTACCACTATCATGACGTACAATATGTAAAAAAATAAAAAAAATCTCAGAATCATTGGGATCGAAGCGTTCTAGAGTTTTTACATCATAAATTCACACTGGTCAGAATTGAAGAAAAAAAAATGGCCTGGTCATGAAGGTGAAAACAGGCTTGATGGTAAAGTGGTTAATATGTAATTGATATATTAAGATCGATGGGCCGTACATAGATTTCCCCAAGAATCTGCCTCCAGAGCTTATTTTAAATAAAAGAGAGTGTTACCAATGTGAGACATGTAATGACTGACAGTCTATTCTCCTGATTTACATGTCTCAGCTGGTAATGCCCCCTTTTATTTCAAATAAGCTCTGGAGGCTGATTCTCAGAGATCTTAACAGATCATTTACATATTAGGAAAAAATGTGGATTTCTATGAAATAAGACATTGAATTGAAGATATCAAGGTATCATTTTATTCAGCTTTCTTTGACCTGTGCACATATAGATGGCTTAGGAGTAGTGATGGGCGGACCCGGACAGTAAAAGTCTGGATCCATGAGGATTCAAAGCAACCCGATCAATGACCCTGGCGTTCTCAGAGAACTCCGGGTAACGATCCGGATCCATCCATCCGGGTCATAAAAAAAAACAAAAAAAAAAAACAAAGAAAATAAGAATAAAGCAAGTGTTTCATATTAACAGTCTCCGCACGGCCGTACATTGCTTCCGGGGCCACTCATTATCTTCATCCATCTGCACCACTTCCCCCGCTCACCAGCAGTCCCTGCGTCTCTCACTGGTTGTAGTCAGACAGTGCCCCCACACTGTGTGACAACGTGTCTGACTACTTTCAATCACGCACTGTGTCTTCGATTGGTGTGAAAATAAATAAATTAGCGTATGATCGCCTCATATTCTGATACCTATGCATAAAAAAGCACATGGCTACAGGCTGCAGCCCCCAGCTGTGCGCATTATCTTGGCTATGTATTAAAATGAAAAGAACTGCATGCGGCTATTTTCCTAATTATGTAAATAAATGTTAAAAAATGATACCCAGCTGTGATAAAGGCGACAATTGGGAGCTGGTATTCTCAAGCTGGGAAGACCTATGCTTATTGGGCCCCCTAGCTTAAAAATAGCAGTCCCCAGCTGCCCAGGATTGTAGCATCCAATAGATGCGATAATCTCAGCACTTTACCCGGCTAATCCCGATTTCTCTGATGCATTGTCAATCGAGGTAATAAAGGGGTTAATGACCACTCACAGCTGCCACTAAGCCCTAGATTAGTAATGGGAGGTGTTTATGAGACCCTCTCCCATTACTAATCTGTAAGTGAAAATAAATGAAAACAAACATTAAAAAAATTCTTTATTTGAAATAAAATACAAAAAAAGCACCCTCTTTCACCTCTTTATTAACCCCCAAAACAGCCAGGTCTGACTTAATCCACACAAGGTCCCATGACAACTTCAGGTATGCTACATGAAGTGACAGCGTGCGGGCATAGAACATGACAGCCCACTGTAAGCTTCAGGCAGAGACTGAACCACAGCAATGAGCGGTGACGTCACTCGAGTTATTTGCGGTCACAGTTGGAGGTTCTAGGGCTTAGTGGCAGCTGTGAGCTCTTATTAACCACATATTACTTCAATTGCCACTGCATCAGGGCAATTGTGATGAGATGGGTAACGTTCCAGGATTGCAGCATCTAATGGAGGGGACAATCCTAGGCTGCTGCAGGCTGCCATTTTTAGACTGGGGTGGCCCAATAAACATGGGTCTCCCCAGTCTGAGAATACAAGCCCCCAGTTTTCAGCTTTATCATGGCTGGGTATCAAAATTGGGGAGGACTGCATGCCGACTTTTTAAATGATTTATTTAAAAAAATAAAAAGCAGCACGTGGTCCCTCTTATTTTGATACACAGCGAAGATAATCGCACGCCTGGGGGCTGCAACCTGTAGCCGTATGCTTTATCCGTGCTTTGTTATCATAATAATGGGGGACCTGACATGTTGAAATCTGAGCACTTTCTGTAAATCTTTAAGTGCTGCCTTTTGGGGATCCTCTTTTCAAAGTCAATGGATGGTTGGATTCTTACTATAGAAAGAATTTAGTGGCCATTGGTTTCTTATAAATTGGTGTAATAAGGTCACCATTACTTGCTTTATAAAAGACCCTTCCACCCCAATACCCCTCCTTCCATTTGAAAAGTAAAGTTCAAATTCAGACTATTGTTGTTAAGCTTATGCACAAAATCAGAGAATAGTCCAGACAAATTATTTGTGGATTCTCAATTATTTCAGGTGTCTCGTTTTAACCCTAAATCATGTCCCTTGGTGTCCTTTTGTGATCTCGGGAGTCTTCTTGTGGTCCGAATTCACAGTCCATTAAAATTTTTCACGTAAAAAGAAGTAAACTGTTTTATATCGTGGCTTGGAAATATATGGTCCAGTGTACATTAATGTTATTGTGACATCCCAGGACTATCAGGGCGTCACAGGCTATTGTGCAATCTGCCCTTCTGTGCAATATCCACCTCCTCATTGGTTATGGGTCCCCAACTGTAAGGTGTTGCCAACATCAGCCAATTAAAGTCCTAGGTACACTCTGCACCACACCACACCCACCAGACACACCAGTGGACGGCCTGAGTGGAATAGTGTCGCCCATTTGGTCGGTTGGTAAGGGGAGGTCAGGAGTAAGTCAGTCAAGTCTAGGAAGTGAAGGGGAGAGGAGGTCAGGAGCCAGGCTCCTTGGAAGTAACTAGGTGGCAGACGGTGGTCTGGGCCTAGTAGGAGCTGGACCCCCGGTCGCAGGGGATCGTGACAAGGGGCACGAAACTGTCGAGGAAGACAGCCAGCAGCCTTGTACCATCACCGGGCTGGGCCCAGGGCACAACGGGGTACGTGGACCCTAGGTTAGGGAGTAGCTTCAGGCAACCTGACAATATACCCGACGAGAACAAAGCCTTCAAGATCCGCTCTACACCCACTCCAAAATCGGGGTACTAGCACAACGAGGGGGATAGGACTTTCCACTAAAACGGTATAGGAAATCCCAAGCGTGAACCCTGAGCGCAAGCTCCCTCAGTTAGCCATACTGAGGAGCGGGACCCGATTAGTTTTATGCTACCAGGACCAACAAAGAAGTGAACTAAGTGCCAGGAGGAAGGTCATAATTCACCAGGCAGCACCATCGGGGACGGGACCCAAACTAGCTCCCCTCAGCGGCAGCGGTGTCCAGAACTTTAGTTTATCCAGTTGTCGGTGTCAGCTTTATGGACCGAGTGAGTACGAAAGTGACCCCCTTCGCTCCCCACGACGCTCCCCAACACCATCACCGAGTCCCGGCGCATTCCCCCCTACCCGTGGAGGGACCTAACACCTGGCTGCCCCTTCCATCATCCCCGGGTACTCCGAACGGCAGCGGTGATACTCCAAATTACCACATACCACAGGTGGCGTCACAAACTCTTTTAACTACCCCCTGTAAATACCCCATTCATTTGAGTAGCCGCACGACCCCCGGGTCCGGAGACCCTCGAGCCACCGAGCACCCGGATCCGAGCAGCCCGGCTGCTGATACGTGGGCGGCAAATAATGAATTATACTCACCTTATCGATTGCCTGATGCCTTTCTACTAATGCTATCCAGGTACCCCTCCAGTCTTCACAATTCCACATTTGGCCAAAGACATAACCCCTTCAGCCAATCACTGACTGCTGCAGTGACCAATACATCTGTACTGTGGACAGTGATTGACTCAAGAGCACAATGTATAGATATTGGCCCCATATTTTCATTATGAGAAGCGTAACTTTCACCCATTGAAACTTTCTAATACCAATGTATTAAATAAAAAAACATAAGTCTGTAACACACCCTAAAAAGTTCAACATAATTTTATACAATCCAGTGACAATAAAATATGTGACTTCTATGCATTAGTGGTCACTACTCACCTGTTTGGTTATCTGTAGGAATCTCCTCTTTACATCGCTCATCACCCCTCACATATGTCTCTGTAGTATTAATATGGGTCAGATCTTCACCCTGAAACAGATTGTAAAAGTCACAAACAGATGGAGAAGTCATGCGAAATTGTTATCACACACCTTCAGATCTCCTATATAAATCCAATCTGTTGGCTCCTAATTGTAACCAGCAGTCTCCATAACCAGAAAATTGTGAGATCCAGACAACATCTAATGTCTATAATCAGCTTTATCCTGTTTAGTTATGTCCCACTACTAATGAGGAATGACAAGTGCATTTGGACACATTAGTTGGACACCAGCGATGTAATAAGGTGCAATTTTCCTGGCTGAGCACAGCTTGTTCCTGAAAATAGTTCTTCACAGCCTTCTCAACTAGTTCAGGTCCACATTATTGGAAGTTTTCCATTAATGTAACTTTTTTTTTTTTGTACACCATTGCATAAAATTCCACCTCCACCCACAAGGTTGTCAGTTTCTAAAATATTGGCCCTGGTTAATCTTCTACAGACAATGATTCCTTTTTTTTTTTTTTCAAAGTCAGCCAGAGCTCTCAATTTTCCTATCCTGATGTTGTTTTACACTGAATCTGATTACCAGAAACTGAATAACTTGATTTTATGTTGCACTCAGGGTCACAGATCTAATTTCTATACAAAGAAGCTCCGATCATAAAATGGCCGACGAAAAAATAAGACTGAGCACAAGACCTTCACAGCCGTCTACACATCATAGGGAGATTTCATGACACCTTTGCATCTACCTGATGATCCTGAGGAACATCGGGATCTTCTTGTTTACAGTCCTGTGGAAGAAGAGGACGGGGACATCTCTCTGGTGTTGTCCTCTCACTGGATAGAACTGGAGAAAACACATACAGGGACTGAATTCATTCTATATATACAGATAATTACCGTATTTTTCGGACCATAAGACGCACTTTTTTCCCCCCAAATGTTGGGGGAAAGTTGGGGGTGCGTCTTATGGTCTGACTATAGGGCTGCGGCCGGGAATGAGGGTGCTGCGGTGGAGCGGGTCATCGGGGGCACGAGCAGGCAGCAGCAGCGCCTGCTGTGACCACGTGGGCCCGCTCATTACATATGCACGCCCATCCTCCCGCCCATTTCTCAGCGCAGAAGCTGGCGCTGACAGGTGGGCGGGAGGACGAGAGGGGACACACGCATAGTAAAGAGCCGGTCCGCATGATCACCCCTGGCAACTACAGCCAGGAGTGATCATGTGCGGCTGTATTCACTGCCCCCCGCGCGTCGTCATCATCATCGCGGGGTGCAGTGAATCAATGTACTCACCCGTCCCCGTGTGTGAAGCACACGCGATGTCTTCCTTTCTGTGCCGGTCAGCTGATCTGTGCTGATCGGCACAGACAGGAAGACATCGCGATGCTGCAGGGGAACGGCTCCACACACACAGGTCAGTGGCGCAGAGAGGAAGATGATCGGTGCTGCAGGGAGTGAGGAAAAGGTGAGTATAAACGTTTATTTTTTTTCTCTGTGCTATAGGAAACAGGCCATATACCAAGATGGTATATGAGCACGATGGGGGCATATAGCAGGATGAGAGTCTATGAGCAGGATGGATGGGGGGTATATGAACAGGATGGGGGTATATGAACAGGATGGGAGTATATGAGCAGGATGGATGGGGGAATACGAGCAGGATGGATGGGGGAATATGAGCAGGATGCATGGGGGAATATGAGCAGGATGCATGGGGGGTATATGAACAGGATGGGGTATATGAACAGGATGGGAGTATATGAGCAGGATGGGGGTTTATAGCAGGACCATATACAAGGCAGGAGGATCATTACCAGGATGGGGTACCTTAGTAGAGAATTTGGGGACATTACCCCCATAACAGTGTCAGCAGCAAATCCTCGCCCCATAACAGTGTGTCATGACCACATTTTTTTGCTTAAAGTTTTATTTTCCTATTTTCCTCCTCTAAAACCAGGGTGCGTCTTATAGTCCAAAAAATATGGTATAGGCCGTGTATATTTAGTCCTGTCTATTACCTGGTGATGTGAGGGGCTGGGGAACCTCCATCATGACGTCCTTGTATAGATCTTTGTGTCCTTCTAAATACTCCCACTCCTCCATGGAGAAATAGACGGTGACATCCTGACACCTTATAGGAACCTGACACATACAATGATACCGTCATCCCCCGATCCCTTCATAGCGTTACTGTATAATGTCCCAGCAGTGTCACCTCTCCAGTCAGCAGCTCAATCATCTTGTAGGTGAGTTCTAGGATCTTCTGCTCATTGATGTCCTCATGTATCAGGGGGGGAGGTGGAGGCCCCGTGATTGGGCTTAGGGGTCTTCCCCATCCCTCAGACACAGGGTCATGACAGCGCTCACTAGAGGTCTTCTTCACTACTGTGTAATCCTGGTTATGGAGAGACACATTAATAAATCTCACTACAGACATTTCCAGAGTCCTCACCTCTCCAGTTCTGTCCATCTGTTATTCCCATAGATAAGAATGGTGTAATGTGACGTCATCAGAATCTCTCACCTCTCCAGTAAGCCGGAAAAGGATCTCTAGGGTGAGGTGTAATATCCTCTCCGCCATCTTGTCCCTGTCCTTATCCATCCTTGACAGGTCAATCAGGAGAATTCTCTTATACAGAAGATCTGAGAGGATCCGATATTGTAGGGACCTGAATGGGGAGAAGATGACGATGTAACATCAGAAAGATCCCATGTAAGAAGTCTCCGGAGCTGTTACCGGCTTCAGATGATCACTACATCCAGTCCTGGTCCCGTCCTGCCCCCGGTATAAACACACAATCCAACTATAGTCACACACAGAGATTTATCACAGAATATTTCCAATCCAGCACCAAAAAAAATCACTAAACAAATCTACAAGGAAAATTAAATTATCTGAATCTTTGTTAAATATTTCATAAGAACAAGAAATAAAGTTGTAAAGTGCAGGAACATCCACAGAGATCAGACGGCAGAACCGGGGCCGTCGGTAACAGATAATGATAGAACATTAATATCTCCTGATAGTGACAACATAGAGCGGGCGACAGCCATAATGGAGACTGTAAAGTAACAGAGCAGCGAGCGGTGTCAGGAGGGAAGTGACCCAATCTAATCCCATAAAGACAGATCTCCTGATAGAGCCACAGAGGGGATGTCTGTGATGGTATTTTGGGGGTGTATGATGCTGGAAGGATGCCGGCTATGGGATTTGTAGCGGTGTACGAAGCAGGGGGGTTTGTATGTGGTGGGATTTGGGGTGGTGTATGATGCTGGGGAGGGATATCTATGGCGGCATTTGGGAGGTGTATGATGCTGTGGAGGATACCTGTGGTAGCATTTGGGGGATGTAAAATTGTAAAATGCAGGGGGGATGCCTGTGATGGGATTTGGGGGGTTTACAATGCTGTTCGGGATGTATGTGGTGGGATTTGGAAGGTCTACGATGCTGTGGGTATTTCGGGGGTGTATGATGCTTGATGGACATTTGCGGTGAGATTTGGGGGGGTGTACAATGCTGGAAGTTTGAATGTGGTGCGATTTGAATGGTGTACAAATCTGGGGGATGCCTGTGGTGGCATTTGGGGGACTGCACAATGCTGAGAGAGATGCCTGTGGTAGCATTTGGGGGGGTGGGATGCCGGGTGGGATCTGGGGGGTGTAGGATGCTGGGGGTGAGAGGGGAGAATGCTTGTGGTGGGATTTGGAGTGGTGTACAATGTTGAGGGTTTGCCTGTAATGGAATTTGGGGGGTGTATGATGCTGTGGGAATGCGTGTGTGGGATATGGGGGCGTACGATTCTGAGATGTCTGCAGTGAGATTTGTGTGGTGTGTGATGCTGGGGAAGATGCCTGCGGTGGGATTCGAAGGGGTGTACGATGCTGGGGATTCCATGAGGGGGGTATAATGCTGTGAGGATACCTGTGGTGGCATTTGGCCAATGAATGATGCTGTGGGGAAAGCCTGTGGTGTGATCTGGGTAGCATACGATGCAGTTGGGATGCCTGCGGTAGCATTTGAAGGGTGTACGATGCTGGGGAGATGCCTGCGGTGGTATTTAGGGAGTATGATGCTGTGGGGGATTCTGTGGCAGCATTTAGTGAGTGTGCGAAACTGTGGGGGTTTGAGGGGGTGGGGAGTTGTAAAATGCTGGTGGAATGCTTGCAGTGGGATTTGTAGTGATGTAAAATGCTGGGGGTTTACCTGTGGTGAGATTTGGGGGGTGTATGGTGCTGTGGGAATGCCTGTGTGGGATTTGGGGATGTACAATGCTGATGGGATAGCTGCAATGACATTTGGAGGGGGTGAACAATGCTGTTGGAATACCTGCTGAGGGATTTGTGAGGTGTATGTGTAGTGCCCTACGGGGCAGGTGTTTTAACCTACTAGTTGCCGGGCCGATGGTGCAGATCCTTCTGCGTTGTCACGGGGTGGCCTGGCCCGGTTCCGTTGCCACGAGACGTACAGGAGAGAGGATTGGAGGGTGGCAGGGAGGATTGAGGTGGTAGTTGGAGGTTAGGAAAGTATTTTAGGATCGTGACGCCACCTGTGGTACGCGGCCAGGGATGAGAGCCGCCGCTGCAGGGTCTCTCGCTGGGGCAGATGTCGGGTGCAGCCGGAATGGTGTCGCTCCCCATAGGTGGAGCAGGCCCCGGTAGGATGGAGGGGGGTAGCGGTAGTCCCCATTAGTGCCGCAGCGCTGGGCAATAGCGCCGGTAAAGGAAAAGCAGAGACAGGGGCTGCGGTTCCAGGTCTTTTTACTCACAAATCATTTAGGCGCTGCCCCAGACCACCGGTCGCCGCCACGATGGGCTCCAGGCAATCCTGGATCCATAAAAGGTCAAGTCCGGAGTGTGTGACAGCCTGTGAGCCCTTTCCTCCTTTGATGCGCTAAGTATCGGACCCCCATGGCGTGAAGCACTTGAGGATCCTAGGCTCAGTAAAGTGTGTCTTGTTCTGTATGCTGATAACGCGGTTCCGTTATGGGGCCGGTCCTCAACCCCGGATCTTATATGCTATTTGCTGCAGACTCGTTGGAATAGGTCCGGAGACTGTTCTATCTGTTCCCCGTGACCTTGCAGAGTTGGTAGATAGCGTGAAGTATATCTGCCCTAGGATTCTGTATCCCGACAGTGCTGGTGCTGTAGAAGCAGACGCCTACTTCTACCCAGCGACCGTAGTGAACGCCCTGGCCCACAGAGCTGCCCGCGGCAAGTTCGCTCTGCTCTGTGTCTGAAGCTGTTTTATCTTGTTGTCGTTGTGTTGTGTGTTCTGAGCTGTTGCCCCCAGCCACTGCAACCGGCTGGTTCACTACTCTCACTTGGTCAATCTGCTCTTCCCACTGTGTGCTCCTGACTCCCCCTGGTGGCTGCTTCTCCCTGACCCCAAGTCCCCAGTTCCAGTGGATCGGGGAGCCCCTGGTGCGGTGGCGTCCTGTAAACCCACCGATGTAGTGACCCCCTACTGTGATCCGACCCTGGCCCAGTCCCCATTGGGGAGGGCAACCCATTGACTGTATGATGGTGTGAGTGAAAACTTGCATCGATCTTCCCTGGACCCGCAATAACTACTACAACCTAATAGGGTACAGTATAATGTGGCGCCTGAAACCGCAGGGGCGCCACATATGATGCTGGGGGGATGCCTACGGTGGGATTTTTAGTGGTGAACATTGCTAAGGGTTTGCATTTGGTATGAATAGGAGGGTGTACGATGGTGTGGGGATGCCTGCGGTGGGATTTGGGGGGCGTACGATGTTGGCAGGATATCTTTGTGGGATTTGAAGGGGTGTACAATGCTGGGGGATACCTAGATGGTGGGATATGATGCTGGAGGGATGCTTTAAGTCTAGGTCCCCTAACCTCTATATTATACTTAATTTTAGGAGACTTCATCTTCTATCGCCGCTGCTCCAATTGGTCTCCAGCGATTTGTGAAGTGGCGGTTTCTCTACTGCTCCATAGCGTGCGCCAGAGGTCACAACTCAAAACAACTCTATGAGAGCCTTGTTCTGGCACTTATAGACTTACACTGAGAGCTTGTGAATATTGGCTCAGTCGGGGTTTACGTCTGAAACCCTGGAAAACTTAATGTGGGCAAAAGTGCAGAAAGTGCCATAGATTGAAATGATGCAGACGGAGTCACTGTGCTCTTTTTTACTATATCAATAAACAATAACCTATGTGACTCCCATATCACATTGGTTTTACAGTAAACCAAACAATTTAATCAAATTAAAAGCATTTTTTACAGAAATGTATCCATATTACCAGAGGATCAAGAATTGAAGGAAATTATTGATGGGCCTTGCAGAGTAGTATCACGGCAGGCGACCTCACTTGGCAACATTCTCTTGCCAAGCATGATGCAAACAAAAAAAATCCACCAATAGTAACTGGATATCCATCAAGGGTTATTATAAATGTGACATTAAACTTTGTGGCATGTGTCCATATGCAAAAAACCACAAAAAAAAACAAAAAGCACGCATTTTATGGACTCCATGAAATCTATGAAAAAACTATTAACGTAAAGTCAAGACAAACCTTAAAATATGTGATCACTCTCGACATAAGGGCAACTCAAAAATAAAAAAAAAAAAAACTGGAGGAAAAGGGAGTTATATTGCTCAAAAAATATATTTTATTAGTCATAACACAAACAAACAGATATCACACATACAAGTTCAAAAATGAGGAAGGATGAAAGAAAAAAAGAACACAACAGAGGTGTACATAGGTGGAACGGCAGAAATATGGCCCTCAGATGTAAAAAAACAAAGCCAATTGCATCAAATATAATATAAATATACTGAAAAAATACCATCAATAATCAATTGATGAGCGTGACACAGATAGGGAGCACAAGACTGCTAATAAAATTACAGTACCCTTGTAGCTGAAAGTGTCAGAGAGTGCAGGCAGGCCCAGTGGCGTGGGGAAAGAATCCCCTGAGCAAAGAAACCCCAACGTATGTTTCACCGTTCAAATGAGTTGCTTCATCAGGGTAATTTTATGTACAACCTTGTGCTCCCTAATATCATAGTATTGATCTATGCATTGCAACATGAATGAGAGCTGCGGCTGTTTGCACATAGCCTGTTAACCTTTTGACAATCCCTTGTATTATCTTTTTTCTATTTGTCAGGCTCATCAATTGATTATTGATGGTATTTTTTCAATAAATGTATTCATAAAAAATGTATATTATATTTGATACAATTGGCTATGTTTTTGACATCTGAAGGACAGATTACTGCGGTTCCACCTATATACCCCTCTATTGTGCTTCTCTATTTTCTTCATCTTTCCTCATTTTTTAACTTACATGTGTGTATTATCTGTTTGTGTTATGACTAATAAAATATGTTTTTCCGTCTAGTTTTTCTTAACATTTATAAATTGTAGGACCTCTATGGCCATCTACATTATTGAGTTGTCTAAGGGAATCAGGGTAACAGAAGGTGGAACCCTAAGCTGACCCTCAAACTAGGGACCCTAAGCTGTCCTTTATCCCAGAGGTAAGCTTGATAGTAGCTAGGTCTGGGCCCCCAGCAAGTCCCTAATCCTTTTTTGAGTCCTGATCTTACAATCCCTTTTCCACCACCACAGGACAGGGCTGGGTTTGGAGAAGCAAACCCCACAAATAACACAGATAGGTGAAAGAACCAAAACTCATGCACACTGCAACCAGACACAAGGGAGAGACAATACAAACCCAAGAGGAAATAAACACAGGAAGGAAATAAACTAACAACAGGGATAGGGATATATCCACAGCACACAACAGGTCACCAAGCTCTGGATCACAACAATAAGGACTGAAATGCTGGATCAACGCAGAAGCTATATCCGGCAACCAGCAACAGGATCCAGCACCTTATAAAGTGTGAAGGTGGCTGTTAATGATCATTCAAAAGCCAGTAGCAATTAACTTTGCTGTACTGGAGAGCAGTACAGCAAAACACAGCCGACGTCCGTGACAGGCTAGGTAACTAACAGATCTTAAGCTGCTTGTCAGACTCTGCAGTGTGAAGAGTCCAACACCGCCATGACACCCAGCAAGCGCAAAGACGAACATCACATGACTTGAGTGTTCCAATTGCAACTTGAAATACGTGGGAAGTACTACTCGCAAACCACGTATTAGAATTAAAGAAAGTATCCATGACATAAAAAAAATTCACATCTCATTAAATATACATGACAAGATTCCAAACATTTCATCAAACATCATCATAATGGTTTATCTACATTCAAAGTTTATATCATAGAAAAAAATTAGATGGGACCCTAGCTAGAGTGATGGAGAAAAAGTATTGAGACACAGGGAAGCCTAGTGGATGTATAAATTAAATACATGTCTACCAAATGAATTAAACCTTAAAAAAGATTTCATGTTACTGACACGCCCACCGGGGCCTGGGGGAACTCGTTACCGGACCGTGGTTCCATTTGGGGAGGATGTCACGGCAGCAAGGCCCGGTTCTGTGACCCCGGCAGTGTTGTTTTACAGAGTGTTGAGGGGTATATTTACATGGGATAATGTAATGACGCCACCTGTGGTATGCGACAAGATAGGTGTAGCCGCTGCTATTCAGTTCCCTGGGGGTCGGTGGTGATGCAGCTGAGTTGGTATAGCTCTCCACAGGTAGAGCTGGGCCCCAGGGCTATCGATGGTGTCAAGATGTAATGGCGGGGTGCAGGGCCGTAGGTGCAGACAATAACTGGGCAACACAGGAATACAGTCACAAGTTCTTCACGCGCTGTTGATAGTTCCAAGTTACCACAAGTCAGAGGCTGCCCTCGGAGTGCTGAGTGTTATGAACTGGTAACCATGGACTTTCACAAAAAAAAAAAAAAAAAAATCGCATTAATCAGGAAAATAACAAAACCACAAGAGTAGTTGGAAACTAAGCTGACCGCAATCCCCTATTTATCGGACAACACTAGAAGTAGCAGTGGGATGTTCCTAACACACCTAGACACTTCGTCACTGCCGGAGAAACTTGCTACACCTCAAAGATAGAAATGAAGAATCCTAACTTGCCTCGGAGCAGTGCCCAAAGAAATAGCAAGCCCCCAACATGTAAACGACAGTGATGTAAGAAAACACAATACACAGATAGAAAATATAGATTAGCAAAAGTTGAGGCCTGACTTACTAGATACAACAGGACAGGAAAGATAACTGATTGCAGTCAGCAAAAAACCCTGTAAAAAATACCAAACTCCTGATAGAAAAAAAATCCTAAGACCACACGGTCTCTCCTCCACTATATCAGGAACTCTTGTGCCAGACACTTTAAACAGAACTGCAGATATAATGGAAAGAAATTAAAAAAAAAAAAAATCACAGAACAAATAATATTCTAAAGTGTAAATAATCCAAACATGAACAGGGAGCAAGCTCCCTTTCTTGCTTGATGAACTCCAAAATGCTCACAAAAGCAAAGAGACAGATACTCACAAACAGGAAACCAAAACACAGAACAAAATGGAATAAGCAGAAACACCCGTAAGTGCAATTAATCACAGAAACTAGTAAACTTATCTGGAGTAGATTCAGGCACAGAATAAATGGGAGAAACTAATGGAAAAACTCCCAGCCATCTTCAGAAGCAGCAGGAAACATTCATCACTGGCGGCCGCCAGGCAGAAACTGCCCTCCTAAATACACTAGGCTGATCTGCAATATGACTTCCTGGATTACTAATTAATTCCATCACCTGTTTGAGTCACAGATTCAGACTCAGCTTCCTGGCCACCAGAGGGAGCTCCACACCAGCACCCACTCGGATGACATTCACAACAGCTGAGTTCTACTATGATGGGCCCCACCCGATCCCCGCATAGTTCGGAGGCACAACTCGGTACACCCTTCTGTGTTCCTTCCTTGGTTGTCTTCCTGCGCTGGCCTCTCCCGCCTGCCCCTCGCCTATGCACACAGAGCCCCGAGCCAGTGTCCACGGATCCTTTTTAGGGATGGCTTTTCTACCTCATCCCTTGCTCCTATGTGGTCATTTTTTCACTGGATGTGTGTGGTGGTGGCTTCAGTACTCGAAGTAGCCTCAGCCTCTGGTTTGCTAGCTGAGCCTTGTAGTTCACTAGTTGAGGGGCTGGTCCCCTTTGCAGTCAAGTCCCTCCACACCAGTATGCTGGCTGTGGATCGAGACAACGGTATATGGCGCACTTCCCGTGGACTCTAGGACCTCTTCTCCTGATCCTGGGACGAGCAGGTCCAGCTCCAGACCCCAGGACCTTTCTCCTCTGCGTCCACTTCCTGACTGACTAACGTTCTACAGTGTGCGCCCACTAACTTAACCTCACCTCCCAGCCGGCCGTCAGAGCCCTGGTCTGATGGAGTGTCGCTAAATTAAGAGTGTGTCTGTGCTTGTGTGCAACGACCTGTGACCTCCTCCTTACCCGTTAATGGGATACCACACCTCTGGCTTAGGTGCAGTATCTCTGTGGTGACTGGAGCCTAAGGGGAGCCACATTACACTATTAGGTACTTTTATTCCTTGTTTTCATGTACATTTTATAATCAAATCTAACCTGAGATCATTCTATTGTAATATTGATTAAGGCACTCATGTCTCCCGCATTGAGAATGATTCAGTGTCTGGCCCCTATTGATTCCTATGGAATCACACTCAAGTTGATCATCGAGGGTGAGTCGATGTGCGTCTCCTTGAATCATTTCCTTGCTTTGAGAAGGATTCGATGGGTGGCTCCTATTGATTTCCACGGAGTCATTCCTTACTCATCAACGGAGAGTGAGTCAGTGTGCGGCACCTGGGATCCTTGTGAGTTCACTTCTTAAAGGGGTGGTTCACTCCACAGCATTAGTGGCCACATCAATGTAAACCTCATAAAGAAGGCTTTTCACAAATACCTTGTGTAGTAAATTCTGATTCTGAGCGGCGCTATTGCGGTCCACTCATCCACATAACGTTATCCCTGTGCTCCGTGACCTCTGAGATCCGGTGATATCACATCAACTTCCAGTTGAACCGACATCACTGAGGCAGGCCCCAGTCTCCATCAGTGACTGAGCTGTCGATGGAGTTTCACTGCTTGTCACAGCCCAGCATTGCTCCTGCTTGTGGCGCTCTGCAGCAAAGGAGAGAGCGTCCAAGAGGGCCATATTTGATTTTGGGACAGCCACTTGGGTACTGGCCTTGTCAGGGCGGAAGCATTTGCATGGGGCACGACAGGGGCTGGTTATAATCATCTACCCTCGGACTTGCCAACATATCTTCCTCCTGGGTATTTTTGTCATGATTCCTCTGTGCAGAGCATCTTGTAGTCAGGTGATGCTCTGCTTCACTACAGAGCCGGCAGTGACATTATTCCTCTGTGCAGAGCATTTTGCATATTTGGAGATGCTTTGCGGTTTTTCTTGCTGTGTCAGCACTAGCTGACAGGTTGATTGACAGCACAGGATTCCATGCAGGTTCTGGGAGGTGCTGATTACTGAGGTGTTCCACCTTCCTGGTAATTGCTCTGTTTCTTTACTGGTCATGCTCTCCCAGAACCTTGACAGTCATACTCTCTGGTTCTGCAGTTGTGCTCTTGGCTTGTGTTTGTTCTGATCTAAGGTTCTTGACCTCGGACCATTATCTGACTACGTCTCTGCCCGCTCCCTGTTTTTGTCATTATGTCCTGGCTTTGGGCTTGGACCGCTCACTGACCACGTCTCTGTTTGCTCCCTGAGTCTATACGTACTCTCCTGGAATTTTGACCCTTGGCCTGTGACTTGACTGCGCTTCTGTTTACTCCGTGTCCTGACGTGTTCTCCTGTTATCTGACCCCGGCTTGTCTGACTAGTCTTCTGTCTATACTACCCGTAAGTAGTGATAGCATCACAATTTTCATCATGTCATTATGTATAGTGTATCCGCTCGTGGAGAAAGATCGGGTGAGATCGTGGACAATTTGATTATTTGCACGTTATATTTATGCACTGCACTTTTTGTATATTCATGGATGATTTTAGAGATACGTAGTAAAAGTAATATTTTAGTTCTTGATTTATATTGATTATATAATCTAGTAACTATAATGTTAATAGAAACTGAACCCACAAATGACATTTCTTCAATTTTTACATATGGATTATGAGCAGGTTGCACTGTAATTATACATACATGTAAATGTACATTTTATTGGCTTTACTCCCTGTAAGACCCGCTCCCATCTAATTTCGGCACTCGAGAGTTACGAATACCAACGGTGGATAAATTTAAATATCTTGGGATAGTAGTTAGTGCCCGGCCACGGAATTATTATAATTTAAACTTAGAACCCATGTTGTTGCAGTTCAGAAGTAAGATAGATGCCTTGGTGTCGGCTTCCATTATCCCTTACTGGCCGTGCCAACCTCCTTAAAATGGTGCTGATGCCCACACTTTTGCTTTTACTCCACAATGCCCCGATTTGGATACACTGGAAATTCTTTAGGAAAATCAACACTTTGTTTAGAGAACTTCTGTGGAAAAAACAACAACCCAGAATTCGTCTCGAGGCTTTGCAGAGAGGGAAAGGGGAGGGAGGTCTGGTGGTCCCCAACCCATGGATATATTATATTGCGCCGCAGTCACAACATTTTAGGGGATGGGGAAAGGATGACACACATGACCGTGGGGCAAACTGATAAAGAGTCGTATAAGATGGAGACACCCGACATTGGCACTGTTGTACAAAGTGTGGGATAGAGGGAAGACGTTGCTGGGAATGTTGAATACAACAGAGTACTGTCCCCTATGGCATAACCACAGATTTTCAGAGTTGCAGAAGCTTCCAGGCTGGAGGAAGTGGGTGGATAGGGGTGTTTACTTGGTGTCCCAGATATTACAAAATAACGCACTCAAGAGTTTTAGTCAGCTTCAGGCTGAATTTGGGATACCGCATAGTTCGTTTTATCAATATTTACAACTCCGTCATGCCTACGAGACACAAACACGCCATGTGGGGATTAGTATACAACGGAATCATAGTCTTTCGGACCTGCTGACATCTGAATGCTCACACGGTGTTATTTCCAGGGTTTACACGGCATTGCTGCCGGGATACCTTGACAAATTCCCTATACAAGCAAGAGGAAAGTGGTGGATGAATAATGAGATGAGTGTCTGAAAACCAGCAATTACCGCAGTTATTTCTATTACACAGAGTGTACAGGACTCCTAGTTTATTGCATAAGATGGGAATCCGGGTAGATGATCTTTGTCCTAGATGTGGGCAGGAGAATGCTAACCTGATGCACATGATGTGGTCTTGTGGAAATGTCGAGGAGTACTGGAGAGCAGTATTAGACCTAGTAGCACAAGTTTTTAAAATAAGACTGCAACCAAGGCCTCTCACTTGTATTCTTGGATATTTGGAGGGGAGACGGATCTGAGCTCACCAACAATGTTCGGCATTATACGAATGCTATATCAGGCTAGACAGGCTGTTGGCTTATCACTGGCTGCACCCGGCCCCCCCGACCATCAGGAAGCTGAGGGAAAGGGTTAACACTATACTTCGGCTTGAGAGAGGGGTGTACCTTAAAAGAAATGCATTTAAAAAATTCTACAACATTTGGGGGATGTGGTTGGATATTCCAGGTCTTCCTTCACCAGCACTGCTGCAGGATGGCATGGGGGATCAGATACTTCTCCTTATCACTGGCTAGCTAATTGTTGGGTTAGAATGTTCTCCTTTACATTCCCGATACATGTGTGGCGGTTGGGCATGGTGGGACATGTTTGGGGTAAGGAGACTACTATGATAAGAGGAATTTATCTTGTGACATTTGTTGATAATGAATGTGAAATATGGGTGCACTATTCGTTTGTTTGTGTTTAATTCCCTTGAATGTATACTTTTAATGCTATGTTGATGACCGGAAGTGGTCCTATCCCTTTTCCCGAATTGTTCTTCCAGGGGAAGGGACTGTTATATATGTTATGTGGTTTTTGCAAAAAATAACAATAAAAATGAACCTGATTTAAAAAATAAAAATAAATAAATAAAAAAGTACATTATATTGTACATGTCATAACCTAGAAAATGATACAGTATGTCAGTTATAACTATTCAATCCATACAAGTAAATATTAAAGGGAACCGGTCACCACTTTTTTTGGCTATAAGCTGCGGCCACCACCACAGGGCTCTTATATACAGCATTCTAACATGTTGTATATAAGAGCCCAGGCCGCTGTGAGAACATAAAAAACAGTTTATAATACTTACCTAATGGTCGCGCTGCAGTGGAATTGGGTCACGGAGGAGTCTCCGTTGTCCGGTGCCGGCGCCGCATCTTTCGGCCATCTTCGTCCTCCTTCTTCTGAAGCCGCGGTGCATGACGCGTCTACGTCATACACACTCGCCGGCATTCAGGTCCTGAGCAGGCGCACTTTGATCTGCCCTGAGCAGGGCAGATCAAAGTATTGTAGTGCGCCTGCGCAGGACCGGCGAGTGTGTATGACGTAGACGCGACATGCACACAGGCTTCAGAAAGAGGACGAAGATGGCCTCCGTGACCCAATTCCACCGCAGCGCGACCGTTAGGTAAGTATTATAAACTGTTTTTTATGTTCTCACAGCGGCCTGCGCTCTTATATACAGAATGTTAGAATGCTGTATATAAGAGCCCACTGGTGGTGGCCGCAGCTTATAGCCAGAAAAAAAAGGTGACAGGTTCCTTTTAAAAATGTCATAAAAAAAAGAAAAGAGAAAGTATAAAAAAAAATGAATCTAAATTTATCTATAGTACATGCAAATATCTATATATATATATATATTATTGCCTTATTCTGTCTGTCTGTCTGTCTTGCTCCAAAATTGTGTCGTTACAGTGACAACCAGCGGATTGGCCGCTGGGCTCGACATGGCCCCGCCCCCCGCACGGATTGGCCGCTCGGCTCGGCCTGGCCCCGCCCCCTGTACGGATTGGCCTCTCGCCCCGGCCCCCTGCACGTATTGGGCGCTCGGCCAGGCCCCGCCCCCTCACGCATTGGATGCTCACACTGGCCCCGCCCCCCGCACGCATTCCCCGAACCCACACGGAGACGCCCGACTCCCAGGTGACTGCTGCAGCCCCGGAAGCCCACACCGGCAGGACTAAGTGGAGAAAAGCTACTAGCTTACCCCGCCTGCTGGCACACGTGTGCTGGAGCCGGCGTAGGCTGGTAACTATAGTACACATCGGGTAACTATAGAAACCGCTTTCCTTAGTTACCCGATGTAACTAGCTTACCCCGGGTCCCGCACACGTCGGCACTGTCGCTTTTAATAGTTACCTTTTCTCCACTTTGTCGGCGCACTCCCATGCACTGTGTACACTACAGTTGCCGTGCGACAAGCTCCGATCACATGTTGTCATGTGACCAGGAAGTTGCGGCGCAGCCACTGTCCTGTACATAGTCGTGTAAGGCTGCCTTCAGACGTCCGTGTCACACATAGCACACATGCATGTATATACACACACAGCAGACACACATGGATACACCGAGCGCATACACACATACCGCACATGCATGTACACACACACACACACACGCTCTGCTGTACACTCACCCAGCGATGTGGTCCCCGGCTCTGAAGTCCCCAGCGCTGTTCCTGCTTCCAGCTTCTCAGGGCACTGAATATTCAGTGAGTATAATGAGCGGCGATAAGGAGCGGGAGGCAGCAGAGCCGGAGAGAGCATCTCTGGAGAGAGGTAAATATAGAAAATATTTTCATTAAAATGACCCATATTTTCTCCGGTATGTTTTATACTGATGTCGCACGGATCACATCAGTGTGCGATCCATGTGACATCCGTGCTGCCGGAGATGCCTGCGTGTGTGCGTGCGGGGTCATGAAAAGTCACATGGTCCGTGTGCAAACAAGGACGTGTGAGGCACATCAGGGAAAAACATGGGTACGTGTGACATCCGTGTTACAAAACGCATGTCACACGTACCTAAAACACGGACGTTTGAAACCAGCCTACGGCAGCGCGCCGGATCCGACAAAGTGGAGAAAAGCTGGATGTGTGAAACCACTAGCTTACCCCGGCTCCCGGCACACGTGTGCCGGAGCAGGCTGGTAACCATGGTACACATCAGGTAACTATAGAAACCGCTTTGCTTAGTTACCCAATGTGTAACATCGTTACTAGCTTACTCCGGCTCTCGGCACACGTGTGCCGGAGCATGCTGGTAACCATGGTACACATTGGGTAACTATGGAAACCGCTTTGCATAGTTACCCGATGTGTACCATGGTTACTAGCTTACCCCGGCTCCCTGCCCATTCAGATCGTTGGTCTCCCACTGTCAAACACGCCGATGCGTGCTGCACAGCAGGAGACCAACAAGCAAAAAATAAACCAGCACTGTCGCTTTGCATAGTTACCCAATGTGTACCATAGTTATCAGCTTACCGACGTACGCTGGTAACAAATGGTACACGATCCTGTAACTATGGAAAGCGCTTTCGTTAGTTACCCAATGTGTACCATGGTTACCACCTTACCCCCGGCTCCTGGCACACGTGTGCTTGAGCCGGCGTACGCTGGTAACCATGGTACACATCGGGTAACTAAGCAAAGCGCTTTGCATACTTACCCGATTGTGTAACATGGTTACCAGTGTACGCCGGCTCCCTGCCCATTCAGATCGATGGTCTCCCACTGTCAAACACGCCGATGCGTGCTGCACAGCGGGAGACCAACGAGCAAGAAATGAACCATCATTATTCAAGACTTGATGATTATATTATTATTCAATCTGCTAACCTACATACACATTCTAGACTACCCGATACGTTAGAATTGGGCCACCTCCTAGTTTCTTATAAATCTCCATGATCACTATACCTACTGCTTAGGTTATGACAATTGTATTTATGTTTTTCACACAGTTTGTCATTTCTTACTATACTAGCTGTACTACCCGGCTTCGCACGGGTTAATAACTGTTGTTAATAAAATAGAATGTATTAACATTCCCGGGATAGAATGTATAAATAGAATGTATTAACATGCCCGGGATAGAATGTATAAATAGAATGTATTAACGCCCGGGATAGTAACTGTCTCTCTATTTCTCTCCCATTGTCTGTCTGTCTCCCCCTCTGTATATATCTCTCTGTCTCTCTCTCTAGCTTTGTCTATCTATCTCTTTCCCTGTCTATCTATCTCTGTCACTTTCCCTGTCTGTCTCTTTCCCTCTCTTTCCCTGTCTGTCTCTTTCCCTGTGTCTGTCTCTTTACCTTTCTTTCCCTGTCTGTTTCCCTTTGTCTGTCTCTTTGTCTGTGTCTGTCTCTTTCCCTGTCAGTCTGTTTCTTTGTCTGTGTCTGTCTCTTACCCTGTCTATGTCTGTTTCTTACCCTGTCTGTGTCTGCCTCTTTCTCTGTCCCTGTCTGTCTCTTTCCCTCTCTGTCCCTGTCTGTCTCTTTCCCTTTCTTTCCCTGTGTCTGTCTCTTTGTCTGTCTCTTTCCCTGTCAGTCTGTCTCTTTGTCTGTGTCTGTCTCTTACCCTGTCTATGTCTGTTTCTTACCCTGTCTGTGTCTGCCTCTCTCTCTGTCTGTGTCTGTCTCTTTCCCTGGCTGCATTGTGACACGCCAACATTCCATATAAGGGCGTGGCTGTGCATTCTTCTGAAGTTCTGGCCGCACTGTGGCTCCTAGCTCCATTCGCTTTAATGGAGGCAGGTTTATTGGCGAATAACTGTAAAGCACGAGGTTAAAATTTCCCCTCAAAACATAGCCTATGACGCTCTCAGGGTGAGTGTGCAAAATGTTGTGGCTGTAGCTGCGACGGTGCAGATGCCAATCCCGGACATACACACATTCAGCTTTATATATTAGATTTCACAGTATTTAGAGTTTGTTCTGCAAAAAGTTGTTGTTTTGGGTTTTTTTTTACCAATGCTTACACTTACTGCTAATGGGGGATTTGTTTAATGTACTGGTGTGTTCACCAGACCAGGCTTCACTTAAATGCCTGTTTGGTTCAAGTGAAGATGGAAGTGCTACTATAGCCATTATATTTTGTCCAAAGGATATTTTATCAAAGCGATAATGCTTGACTTGTAATGCTATTCATTGGAAAACACGAATACAAAATCGCATGTGGAGCTGGAAGGATTCCTTATCTTCTTTTATATATACCTGACAGGAACCCATACAGTCTGATGTCCTCACTAATATACACCTGACAGGAACCCATACAATCTGATGTCCTCACTAATATACACCTGACAGGGGCCCATACAGTCTGATGTCCTCACTAATATATACCTGACAGGAGCCCATACAATCTGATGTCCTCACTGATATATATACCTGACAGGGGCCCATACAGTCTGATGTCCTCACTAATATATACCTGACAGGAGCCCATACAGTCTGATGTCCTCACTAATATATACCTGACAGGAGCCCATACAGTCTGATGTCCTCACTAATATATACCTGACAGGAGCCCATACAGTCTGATGTCCTCACTAATAAACACCCGACAGGAACGAATATATTCTATGCACAACAGCAATGGAGACTCTCCACAGCACATACCTCCTCCTGCAGAGACGCACAATAGATATACGGTAGCGTCTCTAGAGGTAGAGTGGAGTTGATTTTTTGAGGGAAAGCCGTCACTGGAAGGGGCGGGGCCTCCTCAGTGTAGAGCTGTGGGCGGGAAGCAGCAGTGCTGCTCGGGCTCCTCAGTGCACTGCACACTGCAGAGTAGTGATGGGTAAAATGCGATTTTTTGGTGAGCCGGCTCTTTTGGATCGGCTCACCAAAAAGAGTCAGCTCTTTTGGCTCCGAAAACGGCTCTTCATTTCCTATTACCTTTGGCTTTAAATTTGAAGCCCAATTCTGGTATGTTTTAACCCATGATTGTATACCTTTTAGTAAAAATCTACACATGTGCCAATTTATGACATAAAACAGAATAGTTTCCAGAATAACCAGATTTTATATTATTTGCTGTAAAAACTTTAACAAACACAATGTTTGATAAAAAAAAGTGCAGAAATCAAACAAGTGCAATTCAATGAGCTCAACACTACTGGCAATTGTATGCAGAATGGGATGTGATTTGAGAGTGCTGCACTGCCTTGTATAGGACTAGTTCTGTGCATGAAGTTGGTCCCTCAGATTGGCACTGCTATCATGTAACAGGGGCTGCTGGGAGGTTATTCACCAGAAACAACAGAACCATTCCAAGTTGCACTAGCTAATGGTGCATTTACACAGTCGCTGCAGCACCCGAGCCTGCGATCCAGTGATGCTCAATCCAGCATCGCGGATCATTTGTTCTCTTCCATTCAAGTGAATGGGAGAGAACAAGGGACGCACATTTACATCCGCTGTTTCTCCCTCGCCCAGCGAGGATTTACAAGCTGGCGGTAAATAACTATAATCAGGCTAAATCCAGATGTCAGTGCTCCTTTAATAAAGTGCCTGACTGCCTGACTGCTGCTTGCTTGTCACAGATTGGAGGGGGGCGGGGCTGTGAGTCAGTGCTATGTGCGGCAGCAGGAGGAGCATTCTCAGTCTCCTGGATAAGATCAGAGTGACTACTGCCGGGAGGGAGGGGCCGAGAGGGGCAGGGCAAGAGGGGACTGACTGTGGAACGGAACTGGCAAAGAGCCGTTTACATTTCAATTGGCTCCCTGCCAGGAGCCGACACATATGATTCACTATGAAGAGCCGGCTCTTAGAGCCGGCTCGTTCAGGAGCTACCCATCACTACTGCAGAGCGGACGGATCCTGACCCTGAGGTGGAGAATATTCAGCTTTTCCTCATTGGTTATTATAGCTCTGGGGTCTCAGACTGGATTTTTGGGGCATAGATCAGTGACTCCTGTTAGTGCTGGGGGCTGCAGTTTGTGTATATGTCACAGGGAATGTACTGAAGCTACAGCACCGTGCTTTGGAGGCTTCAATAAGAAAGGGGGCTTGGGAAGGGGGGGGGGTTACACCGGCCAGATGCTGTGGAGGCTTTCATAAGGGATGTGAGGGTTACACTAGGCAGGAGGCGTGTTTGGGGGGGTTTGCAGGAGGCAATGTGGAACGTTTTGGGGGGCTTGCACTTGCCAGGGAGCGACTCTGCACGTTTTGGGGTACTTGCACTGGGCAGAGGATGACGTTGCACATTTGAGGGGATCGTGGGGGCGATTCTGCACGTTTTGGGGTGGCTTGCACGTTTGGGGAGCTCGCACTGGGCAGGGGGCTATGCTGCACGTTTGGGGGGGCTCGCAGGGCGTGACGCTGCACGTTTGGAAGGCTCGCACTGGGCAGGGAGCAACTGCACATTTCGGGGGCTCGCACTGGGCAGGGGGGCGACGCTGCATGTCTGGGGGGGCCTCACAGGGGGCAACGCTGCACGTCTGGGGGGGGGCCTTGCAGGGGGCGATGCTGCATGTTTGGGGGGCTCACACTGGGCAGGGGGCGACACTGCACATATGGAAGTGCTCGCAGGGGGCTATACTGAATGTTTGAGGGTGCTCGCAGGGGACGACTCTGCACGTTTGGTGGAGCTCGCCCTGGGCAGCGGGATATTGGGGCGTGTTGTGGGAGCTCACCCAGGGCAGCGGGGTATTGGGACGCGTTGTGGGGGCTTGCCCTTGGCAGGGGGCGACACTGCACCTTGTGGGGGCTCGCAGGGGGCGACGCTGCATGTTGGGTGGGGCTCGCAGGGGGAGGCTGCACATTTTAGTGGGGCTCACACTAGGTAGGGGGTGACGTTGCACTTTCGGGAGCTTGCAGGGGGCTGCGTTGCACTTTGGGGGGGCTTGCAGGGCACACTAGACAGGGGACAATGTTGCACATTGGAGGGGGCTCGTGCTGGGCAGAGGGCCGCGTTGCACGTTGGGTGGGCTCGCAGGGAGAGGGAGACTGCACGTGGCGGTGGGCTCGCAGGGAGAGGGAGACTGCACGGTGGGCTTGCAGAGAGAGGGAGACTGCACGGTGGGCTTGCAGGGAGAGGGAGACTGCACGGTGGGCTCGCAGGGAGAGGTAGACTGCACGGTGGGCTCGCAGGGAGATGGAGACTGCACGGTGGGGGTGGGCTCGCAGGGAGGGGCGCAGTGAACTCTGTGTTATTAATCTTCTCCCTTTGTTTTTCAAATACAACTTGTGACTACTGGCATCTGGGTGTAATTGCTCCCCCTGTCGTCCCACCTTAGACACCGAGAGAACAGTGTAGTCTAATCAACATCACACCTTCTGTGTCCTTCTATGTATTCAACAAGAGGATTTTTATGGTAAATGGATTGAAATACCATGTCCCAAGAATGAGAAAAGTATTTTAGGAGTGATACCTTTATAGGCTAACCAGAAAAATCATATTAGCAAGCTTTCAGAGCACAGAGGCTCCTTCTTCAGGCAAATTACAATATCACCCTGTATTGCACATCGTATGGTAAATGGAGAAATACAATTTTTACACCTAAAACGCACTGGACTTAGCTACAAAACATTTTTTTCTTTCATTGTCGCCAATGTACAACATGGCTTAATTCTACGTATCGATTTGTAAAGTTAATTGTTATGTATTTGTATCCCCGACCTCTCTCCTCCCCATTACCCTGTAGACTGTAAGCCCCCGAGGGCAGGGTCCGCTCCCCTCTGTATCCGTCTGTCAGGATTGGTTTATTCACTGTAATTTATATCTGTATTTTGTGTGTTACCTGTTCCCATGTGCAGCATGGAATCAATGGTTCTCTATAAAAATAAAACTGTATAAATATTTCTCCTTTTTCTTGGTATGCTTGTGTTAATAAAACGATTCTAGACATATGGAATGAATGTTCATTTCTATAATGATAAAGCTCGGTGTGACATTAGTGATCAGTCACTGCCGGTTGGATCTGTATCTGGCTGCATTCACACATTGCTGTAGGTAGTTTCCTCAGTCCGCGCATGTAGACCCACAGAAAATACATTGTCAGCGAGATCTGAACCATTTACTGTCTTTAGCAGCCCCCTGATCCTCTCTTATGTCCCACAGTTATTAGGCTCCAGTCCTGTTTCTTGGTGTTTCCCTCTTTTTGTGGCAACGGAACTCCATGAGGCTCACACTGCCTGATTCAAGTCATTTGGGGCGAAACTTTTTTTTTTTTTTAATTTAAATGGATGTAAGTTGCTTTTCGCTGAGCGTCTGAAGCTGTTCTCACCACTTCCATAGGACGGGCTCTGGCAGAGGTCACACTACATATTTTACAGAGGGGTAACAATATTCCTTAGAAATTTTGAGAAGTATTTTTAGCCGCTGAGGAGAACATCATGATTTGCAGCAAAACAATAGTACATATAGTAGATGGGTATCCATAAGGCCCCTTTCAGACAGACGTCCGTGTTTAAACAGGTGCAAGTCACACGTACCGGTATGGTCGTCCGTGTGGTATCAGTAAAAAAGTAAGATACAGAAATGAATGTGTTCTTTGGGGGGGGGGGGGTATTTATGTGTAATGCCTGAAAAATTGTAAATACATATAGACTAGAGTTAATCTTTATTTCTATAGCGCCAACATATTCCGCAGCGTTTTACAATTCAGAAGGATCATATACAAACAAGTAACAATTATAGAAGATACAATATTTAAAGGGAAAAAAGGCAACCCTGCTCGTGAAAGCTTACAATCTACAATGAGATGGGGGGAGGGGCAAGGTACAAGTGCTTATTTACAATGACAATCCAGCCAGGACCAGTTGGCCAGAGCCTTGAGATGCATTTGGGTGCCATGGAGTTTGACGTGGGGTTATTTTCTGATAAGTTGTGGAGGGATTAGGTGAAATTAGTTTGGCTAGGGAGTGTGATGGGCCGCCCTAAAAAGATGCGGTTTTAGGGAACGTCTGAAGCTGAGTAAGTTGTGATTTGTCCTAACTTCTTGCGGGAGAGCGTTCCAAAGGTTTGGTGCAGCTCGGAAAAAGTCTTGGATTCGGGAGTGGGAGGTTTGAATTAGTGTGGATGTTAGTTGAAAGTCATTTGCAGAGCGTAGAGAACGGATGGGGTGACAGAGAGGAGGGTGGAGATGTAGGGGGTGCTGCACTGTGGAAAGCTTTGTGGGTGAGAACAAGCAGTTTGAATTGGATCCTGTGATATATGGGCAGCCAGTGCAATGACTGGCACAGAGCAGAGGCATCCGAGTAGCGGTTAGCCAGATAGCTGACCCTGGCTGTTGCATTAAGGATGGACTGTAGAGGAGAGAGTCTAGTTAGGGAGATACCAATTAATAGAGAGTTACAGTAGTCAAGGCGAGAGTGGATCAGGGCCACGGTGAGGGTTTTTGTTATTTCCATTGTGAGAAAGGGGCGGATTCTAGAGATGTCCTTGAGGTGCAAGCGGCAGGTGCGGGCAAGAGATTGTATGTGGGAGGTGAAGGAGAGATCAGTGTCAAGTATAACACCCAGACAGAGGGCTTGCTGCCTAGGACTTATCGTTGTGCCACACACAGAGAGGGAGATGTCAGGTTTAGTAAGGTTGGGAGATGGAGGGAAAAGAAGAAGTTCAGTTTTGGAAAGGTAAAGTTTCAGATAGAGAGCAGACATGATGTTGCAAACTGCAGTCAGGCAGTCACTTGTGTTCTGTAGTACAGCGGGGGTGAGCTCGGGATGAGGTGTATAGCTGTGTGTCATCAGCATAAAGATGGTACTGAAAGCCAAATCTGCTGATGGTCATTCCAATTGGGGCAGTGTAGAGGGAGAAAAGAGGGCCAAGGACTGAGACTTGAGGGACCCCAACAGTGAGAGGAAGAGGAGATGTGAAGCCAGCAAATGATACACTGGAGGAGAACCAGGAGAGCACAGTGTCCTTTAGGCCGATAGAATGGAGCATAGAGAGAAGGAGATGTTGGTCAACAGTGTTGAAGGCGGCAGAAAGGTCAAGAAGAATAAGCCAGTTACGCCCAGTAACCGTTACGTTTTGCTGTCAATAGGTCATTGGTCACTTTGACAAGGGCAGTTTCTGTTGAGTGTAAAGGGCAGAAGCCAGACTGTAAAGGATCTAGAAGAGAGGAGAGGTAGCGGGTGAGACGAGAGTAGACCAGGCGCTCCAAGAATTTAGAGATGAAGGGGAGATTGGAGACTGGTCTGTAGTTGATTGTGCAGAGAAGGTTTTTTTTTAAGTAATGCAGTAATGATGGAGTGTTTGAGGGAGCAGGGGAAGAGAGAGAGAGAGATTGAAGATTTTAGTTAGGTGAGAAGTGACAACCGGAGAGAGGGACAGGAGAAGGTGTGAGGGAAAGGGATCAGTAGGACAAGTGGTAGGACGAGAAGAAGAGAGGAGCCTGGAGACTTCCTCCTCTGTGACTGGGTCAAATGTGGAAAGTGAGCTGGATGGGATATGGGGAGGGATGGGATTCACAAAGCTTGGTGGCTGGGAGCTGATCTCTCGGCGGATGTTTTCTATTTTCGCTGTGAAATACGAGGCCAGGTCATCAGCATGAAGGTCTGTGATAGGGGTCTGTGCTTTGGGACTGAGGAGGGAGTGAAAGGTGTCAAAGAGCTTTTTTGGATTGCTGGATAGTGAGGCGATAAGGGTGGTGAAGTAAGTCTGTTTGGCGAGGTGAAGGTCCTTAACATGAACTTTTAGTGGATGAAGTTTTCTGGTGTGCGGAATTTCCTCCATAGGCGTTTGACAAGAAAGTGAGCAGATAGGGGACAGTGATAAGTGTAGAGAGTCTGTAAGTGTCTGAGAGTCAATGGCCTGTAGGTTTCTGAATGTGTGATAGGTGGGAGTATGCTGGGGCGGACGAGGGTTTGTGAGCTTGAAGGAGAGGATGTTATGGTCAGAGAGGGGAAGAGGTGAGTTGTCAAAGTGAGAGATTGAGCAGAAGCGGAAAAAGACCAGGTCAAGGGTGTTACCATCTTCATGTGTCTCAGTGGATGAGAGCTGTGAGAGGCCAAGGGACGTGGTTAGAGCTAGAAGCTGGGATGCAGATGGGGAGGAGGGGCTGTTCATGGGGATGTTGAAGTCTCCTAGGTTGAGGGTTGGCAATTTAGAGGACATGAAGTGCGGCAGACAGGCTGAAAAGTGGTCAAGGAACTGGGTGGGTGAGCCTGGTGGACGGTATGTGACAGCTACTCTGAGGGAGAGGGGATGGAAGAGCCTGATGGTGTGGACCTCAAAGGATGGGAATGAGAGTGATGGAGCTGGGGGGATGACCTGGAAAGTGCATTGTGGGGACAGGAGTAAACCGACTCCACCACCATGTCTGTTTCCAGGTCTTGGTGAATGGGTAAAGTGTAAACCACCATGAGAAATTGCAGCAGGGGAAGCAGTGTCAGAATCCTGAATCCAGGTTTCAGTGAGGGCTAGCATGTTAAGAGAGTTATTGAGAAAGAGGTTGTGGATGTAAGGAAGCTTGTTACATACAGACCGTGGATTCCAGAGAGCACGATTAAAAGAGGGACGTAAGGGTGTACAACTAATGTTAATAAGGTTAGCAGGGTTTCTATGAGAGGTGGGGGAGGGGGTAAAGTTAGCATAGAGTGGACCGGGATTAGGTGAGATATCACCTGAAAGAAGTAGGAGTAGAAGGAGAAAGATCAGATGGTTTTTGGACTTGTGGCATGTCTTTTTGTGTAAGACCCTGGAGCATGATAGCTTGAAATTAATCAGATAGGTGAAGAGAGCCTGGGAGCTATACATAGGAGATGAGAGGAGAGAGGGACTGATGTGGATGAGTGGTGATGGAGGGGGATGGGGCGGTGAAAGTGGATAGTAAAGGCACATAGAATGATGGAGATAGGAATAATAGTCATGGTGAAGAGTGTCAAAGAGTAGTTTACCTGACTAACTGCCATTGAAATAACTGCCCAGCACTTAGCAACAATGGCAGTTTGCATAAGATGGCACACGCATGCAAGCACCCCACACGCGTGGGCACCGCTTAAGAAAGCACCAGATATATAGTGCAGACTAGAGGAGTAGATGAGGGGGATTATGGGAGCTCAGCTTGTTAAGGGATATTAACAAAAGGTGATCACACCAGGGAATGATTAAGGCTGGCTTCACATCAGCGTTTTTCTGCCGGTCGGCAGAAAAACGCAAAACGCATGTTGCCGGATCCGTTGACTGCTCAATGCAAAGTCAATAGACTTGCGGCAGCATGTGTTTGCATCCGTTTGCATGCGGCTATGTCTGGATCCGGTGAGTTGCATTTTTTTACCATGTTGCAAAAACGTAACATGTTGCGTTTTTGGCCTCCGTCCAAAAACTGCAGCTCACCGGATCCTGTACATTTTAGCCGTAGCTGCAATGTATTTCAATGGGCGCCGGATTCTGGTTTCTCACTTTCGGTTGTATGCGGCTGGATGGTTCATTTCTGCCGTACAAACCATTGTCTGAAGCACATTGTTTTCTTTAAATTTCTTATAATTCTTTATTTTTCTTAAAAATCTCTTTACTATATAAAATATATTTTTAACTTTATGAATAAATATATAAATTTCATATATTTAAGGCCCGTTTCACACGTCAGTGAAAAACACAGACGTTTTTCACTGGCGTGTAAAACACGCACATGTCCCTGCGTGTGCCGTGAATCACGGCACACGTGGGTTGTCTAAGTGCAATCCGGGCTCCGTTCTCCGTGGTCCGTGATTGCACTTAGAAATCAACTCACCTGTGCCCGCTCCCGCTCTCTGTGGTGCTGAATCCTCCCACGGTGCAGCATCCGGCCGGCGGTGACCCCTGCAGCAGCTGCTTCCGGGTCGGCCGCTGTGTCGTGCATCATTAAGATGCGCGACAGTAATCAGCCAGCTTAGAAGCAGCAGGCAGAACGGGCTGCAGAGGACATCGCTGGACGCCGGGTGAGTTAAAATGTTTATTATTTTAAATGCACGTTTTTTTCTGGCACGTGTTTCACGGACCACACCACTGCGTGGTCCGTGGAACATCAGTGATGCCAGAAAAAAATGGACATGTCTCCGTGCGGCAATCACGCACACGCGGGTACGCCGCAAGGAGACACGTGCAGTGAAAAATCACTAACGTGTGAGCAGACCCATTCATTATAATGGGTCTGCGTATGTCAGTGATTCTGGTACGTTTAAAAAAAGCACAAACGTACCAGAATCACTGACGTGTGAAAGGGGCCGAAGATAAAGGCATATATATATATATATATATATATTATTAAATTACAAAATATATATCATTCTTCATCTATTGTTAGGGATTATTCTTTAGCAAACAAACAATTTTTATTTTTTTTAAAGTTTACTTTTCATAATAAACCTATATATATCTATCATTCGATCTTTAAATATTGTGACCAATCTGCTGCTAACTTTCTATCTATTTATATATATATTGCAATGCATCTATCTAAATATCTATATTTTTCTAGTTATCGATATTTAGATATTGGATTATCTTCATTATCTTTATTTTTTTATTTTTTTAATTTATTTTTGAATTAACGGAACCCCTTTTTTAATTTTTTCGATACAGATGTGGAGAATGCGTGATTGTGTGAACGATAGTGTTTCATAGAAAAAGAGGGTTTCATAAATGTGTTGAGTGTGTGAGCAAAACGTGCGCCACTTTTATTGGACAAGCTTGTGAATTTTTTTTAACCCCTTAGATACAAGTAAACCTATATATATTTGGTGTCTACAAACTTGCACTGACCTCAGACATCATACCAACACATCAGTTTTACCATGTAGTGAACACCGTGAATAAAACATCCCAATAACTATTGTGCCATCACACTTTTTTTGCAGTTTTTGCACACTTGGAATTTTTTTGCTGTTTTCCAGTACACCATATGGTAAAACTTATGGTTTCATTTAAAAGTACTATGGGGAGATAAGGTATGCACACCAGTGACTATGTAAGGGGAATACATGAAATAGCAGAAACTGCTGTGTGAATACTGACTTGAAAAATCCAATAGCTATATGTAAGTGTGAAAATGTGAAAAATGGAATCTGCATTACTGCCATGAACATATGAATCAAGAGAAATTTAGCTACTGAATTGATCAATGCAATAGAGCCCCAACACTACGCCAAAGTATTTCTCTACGTTGGGGTCCCTAGCTTGTGTGTCCTCTCATGCAGTTAAAAAACTTACCGTGTATGGGAAGCTGAGACCCAGGCTATTTATGCGTATGATATGGATTGGCAATAGGTGTGGTTGGGGAGGGTTCACAAACGAAAAACTACTAACAATAAGGAATAACATTTGGAACACCATTCTAAGTCTGAACTGGGTGCAAAAACCTAAAAAAAACATCACTATGGGGAGATAAGGTAAGTAGAGATAAGTAACATGCAGTTTGAATTTTTTTGCCTTCAGGCAAAAAAACACTGATGTGACGCAAGCCTAAGGGGTACTTTGCACGCTGCGACATCGCAGGCCGAAGCTGCGATGCCGAGCGCGATAGTCCCCGCCCCCGTCGCAGCAGCGATATCCTTGTGATAGCTGCCGTAGCGAACATTATCGCTACGGCAGCTTCACATGGACTCACCTGTCCTGCGACCGTCGCTCTGGCCAACGACCCGCCTCCTTGTTAAGGGGGCAGGTCGTGCGGCGTCACTGCGACGTCACACGGCAGGCGGCCAATAGGAGCGGAGGGGCGGAGATGAGCAGGATGTAAACATCCCGCCCACCTCCTTCCTTCCGCATATCCTATGGAAGCCGCAGTGACGCCGGTAGAAGATGTTCCTCGCTCCTGCGGCTTCACACACAGCGATGTATGCTGCCACAGGAGCGAGGAACAACATCGGACTGTCGCGTCAGCGTAATTATGGATTATACCGACGCTGCACCGATGATACGATTACGATGCTTTTGCGCTTGTTAATCGTATCATCGAGCCTTTACACACTACGATGTCGCATGCGATGCCGGAAGTGCGTCATTTTCAATTTGACCCCACCGACATCGCACCTGCGATGTCGTAGTGTGCAAAGCCCGCCTAAGGAATCAAAGGAATCAGAACATTTGACACCCGCCCGGACTCTAGTCTACACAGATTCACACCTTCCACCATCAGATAAGATTTACAAAGCAGAAGATACAGTCATACATCAGTGAGTATTAAACATAATGTAAAGGTGACATAGCATAAGTCACAGTAATCAGAGATATATACCAGGAAAATGAATTCAACAGGAGCAGAGGGGAGCAGACATTACACTTCAGCAAGCAGAGATATATACTTGTGTGAAGAGAGAGAAGATGCATGTTAGTCCAATGCCATTGGACTAACATGCATCTTAGATAGATAGCTTGACCAGTTGTTTTACACCATTTTTATTTTTTAATTAAAAAAAAAAAAAAGACGCAGGACCCCCAATTTTCATGTTTAGCACAGGAACAGCAGCAGGTGCAGGCAACCGCAGTTGTCTGCTGTACCTTGGCTGGTTATGAAAAATAGAGGTGATTTCACACTTATTTTTAAAATTTTTAGATTTAAAAAAATGTTGTGGGTCCCCTCCATTTTACTAAAAACCAGCCATGGTACAGCAGACCACTGGGGGATGATATTATTAGGGTGGAAAGAGCTATGGTTATTTGGCCCTTTCCAGCCTAAGGGTTCATGCGCACGTTGCATATTTAAATGCATTTACGCTATGTATTGCACTGCAGCGTAAATGCACGTGTCCTGCGTTCACTGCACAATATATGTAGATTGTGCATGATATGTGCGCACGTTGCTTTTTTTGAACGCAGCGATTTGGGTGCTAAAATTTTGACCCAAATCCGTGCGTTCATAAAAGCAGCATGTCAATTATTTGTGCGTTGTGGATGCAGCTCCGTGCACTAATTATGCAGTGTTTCTGCAGCGATTTGAGGCGCACGTGCTGTCAAATCGCTGCAGAATATTCAGCAGGTACGTGCGCATGAGCCCTTACAATAGCAGCTCACAGACGCCTGAGAAGTGGCACATCCATTAGAGGCGCTAATTCTGGTGATGGACTCGGCACTTCCCGTTGCTCTGGTGCGATGGCAAATGGGGTAATATATGTAGGGTTGATGCCAGCTCCAGCTGGTATCAAGCTTTGGTATTAGTAATGGGTGGCGTCTAGCATACACCCCCTATTACTAATCCAGTAGTTGAAATAAGAATAACAAAGTTTATTTGAACAAAAAACCTCCGACTCGGCCCTCATTCACCAATTTATTTGATTTTTATAAATAAAAATTCCGCCATAATCCATGGTGAGGTCCCATGACATTCCTCAAAAGCAAACCTGGAAAGACCTAAAAGGAGAATCATTCAATAACTAAAGACGAGACACCCTCTTTTCCAATTTATTTCTCTATCAAAGCCCTAATCCTGGTCTGTCGAAATCCAATTGGGGGCAGCCACGTCGATCCTATACTGCTGTCACATTCAATGGAGAACCGAACGTTCCTCATTGATTGTGAGAGCACACACACACACACACACCTGTGTATGCTTCTGTTCAGTGACCTGGATCTCATAAGGTGAGTTCAGGTCACCGCAGGGACGACCTCAGCAGTATGTGTGCGGGCGCAGCAGTGATGTCACCGGTTAATCAGAGTTCACAATGAACTCAATGACGTCCTGATGACACCCCTGTGATGTCCGCGTTATTGTGGGTGTCGCGGCAGTAACGTCATGGGTTCAACGGAGTTCCCAATGAACTTTGATGAACCCGTGAAGTCACTGTCACTACACCCACAGTAGCATGGGTGTCGTCAGGATATCATCAGTTCCTTGGATACTCCTGACCTCACTGCACACACACTGCTGGATACTCACCTGTCACCCGTGATACTGTCCCTGGCACTGACGTCTCTGGTGCTCCCAGGTCCTCCATGCAGGGCATATTCATTGAGTATAATGAGCGGGGATCGGAAGCAGGTGTCAGCAGGGCTGGAGACAAGAGAGTATAAAAAAACATTTTATTTCAGAGACACATATTTTCTCCAGTACGTGTCATGCGGATCACATCAGTGTGTGACACTTGTGCTACCGGAGAAAAACGGACATCTCTGCGTGTAGGGAAACATGGGGCCACACGGTTCATGTGAAAACACGCATGTGTGAGGAACACCATAGAATAACATGAGTATGTGTGGCATCCATGCTAAAAATGGATAAAAATTCGCCGTTTTCCCAATCGGTGCGGGTTCCAGTGATCGGACACTGATCAGCAGGTTATCACTGGGCCCATGGATAGGTGATAACTTGTTTTCACTACACAAACCCTTTAAGGCCCGTAAACAACCCCTACAATCATTTGGCCGACGGCTCTCTCTTGACTATCACATATAGGAGTGCTCGGCCAGATATTCTTGTGTTCTCTCTCTGAGAGCAGATGTCGCCTCCTCTGGTGGTGGCTTATCTTTCAAGAGAACAAAAGGATCAACAAGTGGAATTCCAATAAGCCGGTTCCTTCCCTCCCTTGACATCCATTCTCGAGGGAAGTCGGAAAGCCCCCATACACATCAGATTGTCTGATCCTGACGACTTGAATGAGGGTTCATTCAAACATCTATGCACGTCTGTACAATCTCGGAACACAATGCATGGACTGGCTGAGGCCGTCCTTATAGGCAGTACTGTGATCTCAGAAATCATGAGCCTCAGTTCAGCAACTCCGATCTACTCACCTCTGTAGTGCGACAGCTAGAATGGAGTTGCGGCAGTGAGGACATCCTTATAGACAATACCCAGAAATCATGGACCTAGGTGCAACAACTCCGATCTAGTCATCTCTGTACTGAAACATCTATAATGGAGTTGATGTACACCAGACATTCTTATAGACAGTACAGTGAGCTCAGAAATCATGAGCCTCAGTGCAGCAACTCCGATCTAGTCACCTCTAGTGAGATAAAATGGAGTTACTGTACAGAGGACGTCCCTTATAAATAGTGCTGTGAGATCAGACATCATGAACCTCAGTGCAGCAACTCTGATCTATTCACCTCTGTAGTGAGACAGCTAGAATGGAGTTACTGTACAGAGGACGTCCCTTATAAACAGTGCTGTGAGATCAGACATCATGAACCTCAGTGCAGCAACTCTGATCTAGTCATATCTGTACTGAGAAAATTAGAATGGAGTTGCTGTTCAGAGGGTTTTCCTTAGGCCAGTGCCACACTAGCATAAGGCATCAGATGAGATATGCTAATGGCACTCGGATCAGGTTCTGTTGTGAGTGTAAGTCGAGTGTCATTATACAGTGATCTGATCCAGTGTTATCGGATCACAGGTGAAGGGGAGAGGGAGGGATTAATCTCTCCATCTTCTCCATTACTTGTCTTTGCGTATACAGATGTCATCCGAGCGCAGTGCGATGTTTCACACGCACCCATACACTTGTATGAGTGCAAGTGAGTCCAGACTCCCTGCAATCGCAACATACTGCCATTTTTTCCTCAGTCCGATTGGGACTGAAGAAAAGATCGTAGATCTGACCTGCAGCATTGTCTAACATGAAGCCGAGTGCAATGCGAGATACGCCAGTGTGACTCTGGCCTTATAGACAGTACAGTGCCCAGAAATCATGAACCTCAGTGCAAGAACTGCGATCTAGTCATCTCTGTACTGAGCAGTGGTGTAACTAGAGTTTCATGGGCCCCAGTGCAAAGTTGGGACCTGGGCCCCCCAACACAGACACACGGGGTACGGGATAATGACACTGACATTCAGGGTATGGGATAATGACGCTGACACTCGGGACACAGGATAATTACACCAACACTCGGGGTACGGGATAATGACGTTAACGCTTGGATCTTTCCCTCAGCACCCAGGTTTCCCATGATCTGAAATCCCTTTTTCTATCAGCACCCAGCTTTCCTATGTTCTGATATCCATCTTGTCCTCAGCACCCAGCATCCCTATTGTCTGCTACACATCTTTCCCTCAGCACCCAGCTTTCCCATATCAGAGTATCGGAAAGTTGGGTGCTGCGGGAAAGAGCCTCTTTCCATCAGCACAAAACTTCCCATCCCAAGCTTGTGTCTTTTTTTTTTAACTTCGTTTTATTAACAATTTCAAACATGGTACAACTGACATTTGCCATAGAAAGATAGCTCAGTATATAGATAGTAATATTTAAATATAACAATGAACAGTCATATAAAGTCCATAATATCTTTAGCACTTAACATAGAACAAGGTTATTATCCATACTTCTTATCATTTGCATATATATATAATTTTATATTGAGCATAAGAACAGCTCTATCCATCAGCATGATCATATTTTGAAAACAAGATAGAAAGAGGAATAGAAAAAGGAAGAAAGAAAGAACAACAACAGCCATATTGCATTATTATATCTCAATATACCATTGGACAGTGTTTCATATCCCAACATCTAGCGGGAACCACCATTATCCGCATAATCTCCCTCAAACCTCCGCAAGTGTGTCTGGAGAAGAATTCCACAAACCCCAGATTTTGTTACATTTTCCCGGGCACGCCCTATTATAATATACCACCCGCTCATAGACTATGGTTGCATTGACTAGTTTAACCCAGGACCGCACAGTTGGATTTGAATCTCCCATCCACCTCAGAGCTATTAATTTCTTAGCCAGAAACAATGCTTCTCTGAGGAATATTGTCATGTATTGATCCCAGGACTCTTCCTCCACGACCCCAAACAGGCATATCAAAGGGTCACACAAAACAGGAATCGACACAATCGATGTCAGCAGAGATGTCACTCCCCGCCAGTACGAAGATATATTAGGACAGATCCAAATCATATGTATGAAATTTGCCCCGAGAGATGACACCTCGGGCACTCCGATGTACGAGAACGGCCCATACTAAATAATCGAGTTGGAGTAAGGTATGCCTGGTGGATAATGTAGCATTGAATCAACTTATTATTAACCGAAGGGGATACCGCAGTCGGAGATTCCAATATCTCTTTCCATTCCTCTCCCTGTAGAGAGGGAATTAGAGGTCTCCATCTATCCTGGGCTGGCAAGGGGTCCGACTCCACCCCCACCGACAACAGGTAAGTATATACAGCTGAGATGAGGCCTCGAGGTCCTTGTGATTTTAGAATACCTATCATAGGAAGTGATGATATCAATTTCCTCACTCCAATTTTCTGTATGTGGGATTGGATCGCTGTGCGAATCTGCAGGTAACTAGTGCAAATAATGCTGGAGACAGGGGGCATCCCTGTCTTGTTCCCCGATTCAATGAGAAGGGTGTAGACATAGCACCATTGACTAGTATCCTGGCTGTCGGGGACCTATACAACATATAAATCCAATTACTGAATTTAGGCCCACAGGCGAATCTCTGGAGGCAGGCAAATAAAAATGGCCATTCTACCGAGTCAAATACCTTGGCCGCGTCCAGCGAGGCCAAGGCCCACTCGTTCTCCTGGACCAGTGTGCTATATTGCACTATGGACTGGACCCGTCTTATATTTATAGAGGTGTTTTTCCCAGGCATAAATCTGGTTTGATCTGGGTGAACTACAGTCAGGGCCAGAAATATTTGGACAGTGACACAAGTTTTGTTATTTTAGCTGTTTACAAAAACATGTTCAGAAATACAATTATATATATAATATGGGCTGAAAGTGCACACTCCCAGCTGCAATATGAGAGTTTTCACATCCAAATCGGAGAAAGGGTTTAGGAATCATAGCTCTGTAATGCATAGCCTCCTCTTTTTCAAGGGACCAAAAGTAATTGGACAAGGGACTCTAAGGGCTGAAATTAACTCTGAAGGCGTCTCCCTCGTTAACCTGTAATCAATGAAGTAGTTAAAAGGTCTGGGGTTGATTACAGGTGTGTGGTTTTGCATTTGGAAGCTGTTGCTGTGACCAGACAACATGCGGTCTAAGGAACTCTCAATTGAGGTGAAGCAGAACATCCTGAGGCTGAAAAAAAAGAAAAAATCCATCAGAGAGATAGCAGACATGCTTGGAGTAGCAAAATCAACAGTCGGGTACATTCTGAGAAAAAAGGAATTGACTGGTGAGCTTGGGAACTCAAAAAGGCCTGGGCGTCCACGGATGACAACAGTGGTGGATGATCGCCGCATACTTTCTTTGGTGAAGAAGAACCCGTTCACAACATCAACTGAAGTCCAGAACACTCTCAGTGAAGTAGGTGTATCTGTCTCTAAGTCAACTGTAAAGAGAAGACTCCATGAAAGTAAATACAAAGGGTTCACATCTAGATGCAAACCATTCATCAATTCCAAAAATAGACAGGCCAGAGTTAAATTTGCTGAAAAACACCTCATGAAGCCAGCTCAGTTCTGGAAAAGTATTCTATGGACAGATGAGACAAAGATCAACCTGTACCAGAATGATGGGAAGAAAAAAGTTTGGAGAAGAAAGGGAACGGCACATGATCCAAGGCACACCACATCCTCTGTAAAACATGGTGGAGGCAACGTGATGGCATGGGCATGCATGGCTTTCAATGGCACTGGGTCACTTGTGTTTATTGATGACATAACAGCAGACAAGAGTAGACGGATGAATTCTGAAGTGTACCGGGATATACTTTCAGCCCAGATTCAGCCAAATGCCACAAAGTTGATCGGACGGCGCTTCATAGTACAGATGGACAATGACCCCAAGCATACAGCCAAAGCTACCCAGGAGTTCATGAGTGCAAAAAAGTGGAACATTCTGCAATGGCCAAGTCAATCACCAGATCTTAACCCAATTGAGCATGCATTTCACTTGCTCAAATCCAGACTTAAGACGGAAAGACCCACAAACAAGCAAGACCTGAAGGCTGCGGCTGTAAAGGCCTGGCAAAGCATTAAGAAGGATGAAAGCCAGCGTTTGGTGATGTCCATGGGTTCCAGACTTAAGGCAGTTATTGCCTCCAAAGGATTCGCAACAAAATATTGAAAATAAAAATATTTTGTTTGGGTTTGGTTTATTTGTCCAATTACTTTTGACCTCCTAAAATGTGGAGTGTTTGTAAAGAAATGTGTACAATTCCTACAATTTCTATCAGATATTTTTGTTCAAACCTTCAAATTAAACGTTACAATCTGCACTTGAATTCTGTTGTAGAGATTTCATTTCAAATCCAATGTGGTGGCATGCAGAGCCCAACTCGCGAAAATTGTGTCACTGTCCAAATATTTCTGGATCTAACTGTATATATATATATATATTGTATGTCCGTGCGTATGTATATATATATATATATATATGTGTGTGTGTACATATATATACAGTATGTGCGTATGTCTGTGTATACATATATATATGTCTGTGTATGTATATATACATATATATATATATATATATATATATATATACACACAGTATATATATATATACATATATATATGAGGACCTCAAAAAAATCAACTCCATTCTAGTGGTTTCTGTGATAAGCTGTCTAGATTGGAGTTGATTTTTTGAGGGAGAGAAATCCCAACAGAGCCATCTAGTGTGGAGTTGCTAAAATGAGGGACTCAAAAAAAAGCGTCTGCAGTGAGGGCCTCAAAAAATCAACTCCATTCTAGACGCAACCCTAGATATGGTTACCCAGATTGGTCAAGGTGGGATTCCAGCCAACAGAAATATTCCACCTGGAATTCTGTAAGCACCTTCTCCAGGTCCATCGAAGCACCTCCAACAGCGCCTGTCGAGCTGAGCTGGGCAGATTCCCTCTACACCTAGCAGCTCTGAAGAGGTCACTATCATTTCAGGCTCACCTACAGAGTAGCAATCCAAGCTCCCATCACCACAAAGCTCTGATATATATACGTGGGTCAGATGAACCAGGACCCCTGGCACAGCTCTCCCAAACCCAACTGGACAAAATAACCAATCACAGCAGCCTGACAAGAACCAGAATCAGGAAGATGGTGGACGAGGGCCAGGAGAGGTGTCAATGACTGGAGGACCGACATCAACACCTCACAGAAACTGACCACGTACCAGAGACTACAGAGAGACTACAGACTGACCCCATATCTGGAGAAACTCCCAGATCCCAGAGACCGCAGGACCCTGAGCTGATATAGACTCAGTGCCCACAGTCTAGGCATCGAATCCGGTCGACACAAGCAGAGCTACAAGCCCAGGGAGGACAGACTGTGCCAACACTGTGACCTGGAGGCCCTGGAGGATGAAACCCACTTCCTGCTACACTGCACCAAGTACTCAGCAGTGAGGGACACTCACTTCAGGAAACTCTCCCATCTCTTCCCGGATTTCAGCTCCATGAAGGAGGAAGAGAAAACATATATCCTGCTGGGGGAAGAAGAGAGCGCAGTGCAGATAGCAGTGCGGTATGTGAGCGAATGTCATAGACTTCGAGAAAGAGAACTATGATAAGCCATGGACTTCCATAGCCCCCCATCCCAGATGTGGCCCCCCCAATCCCCACCCTGGATGTGCCCCATCCATCCTTCCTACAGTCCCCACCCTGGATATGCCCCATCATAAGCCATGGACTTTCATAGCCCCCATCCTAGAAGTGCCCCACCCACCATCCCCACAGTCCCAGTCCCTGTCCCTATTGTACACTTGCTTTGGCAAAACTAATTTGTATTTGGTCCTGCCAATAAAGCTTATTTGATTTGATATACAGGCTGTTCTGTGCTTACAGGACCTGTGATGATGTCACATGGAGGGGAGGAGTCAGGGGTCACATGATCAGCTCCTCAGTGTGTGCAGGACTCTGCTGTGCTGGGTGAGGGGAAGTTTATGTGTGGAGTCAGGAGGGATGTACAGTGTGGATGTAGCAGAGCCGTGTGTGTACAAGGTGTAGGGAGTGGAGCCGTGTGTGTACTACGTGTACAGAGCGGAGCCGTGTGTGTACTACGTGTACAGAGCGGAGCCGTGTGTGTACTACGTGTACAGAGCGGAGCCGTGTGTGTACTACGTGTACAGAGCGGAGCCGTGTGTGTACTACGTGTACATAGCGGAGCCGTGTGTGTACTACGTGTACAGAGCGGAGCCGTGTGTGTACGAGGTGTAGGGTGCAGAACTGTGCACATACAACATGTATGGAGCTGAGCCGTGTGAATTTGATGTCTGTGGAGTGGATCTGCGTGTGTATGATGTGTACAAACCTCAGCTATGGGATACAATGTGTACGGAGCAGAGCTGTGCACATACAACGTGTACGGAGCGTTGCCGAGTGTGTACGATGTCTATAGAGTAGAGCCGTGAGTATATGATATGTACAGTCCTGAGCCGTGTGTGTAGGATGTGTATGGAGAGAAGCCGTGAGGATACAATGTGTACGGAGCGGAGCCGTGTGTGTAGGATGTTTACGGAGCAGAGATGTAAGTGTAGATGCCTGTGGAGGGGAGACTTGGGCATACAACATGTACAGAGCGGAGTTGTTTGTGTACAATGTTTATAAATAAATCGGAAGACAAAAAGGAGCGCATATGGGGTCTTATATGAGGGGGGTTATGGGAGAACAACACTGAGGATTCTCAGCTTGCGGGGTTGTGAGAGTCACAACCACTTGATGCACATGTCAAACCGGCTGCTGCAGCCCCACATAGAGCAAAATGTATCGCATAAGACCCCCTTCACACCTCCATGACGTCCGTTTTCACACGTACCGGAGACACGGACACATGTAGACCCATTAAAACCAATGGGTCTGTGCACACGTCTGTGTTTTGACATGGACCGTGTATCTGTGTGGAGCACACACGTGTCAGTGAGCTCCACACGGCGACATGTCTGTTTTCTGACGGACGCACGGGTGTTGCACACAACACACACTGATGTGATCTATGTGACATCAGTGTAACACCGGAGAAAGCACAGGTTACATAAAAATAATGAAGTTTTATACTTCCCTGTCTCCAGCGCTGCTGTTACTTCTGGGCCCGCTAATTCACTGCGCTCAGCACAGACCCGGAAGTGAGAGCAGCGACAGATACAGGTAAGTATACCAGCTCAGACTATCCCAATGTCACACGAATAACCCAGGGACAGCACACGTAAAACACATGCATACACATACATACCTTCACCACGGACCATGCAAAACATTATTTTGCACGGGTGTGTGAAGGAGGCCTAAGAAGGGGTCAAATGCCGCGCTGCCGAAGTAAGGAACAATCTTAATTTCAACGCATTTTGGAGAAATCTTTTTCATTCTGGAAAAAAAAATCTCATACAATGTCTATGGAGCAGAGCCGTGTGTGTCCGATTTCTACAGGCCAAGTGTGTACAAAATGTTCGGAGTAGAGCCAAGTTTGTGCGATGTAAACAGAGCGGAGCCGTGAGCATATGATGTGTTCAGAGCGCAGCTGTAAGTGTACGGTGTCTATGGAGTGGAGCTGTGTGTGTACAAAGAGTATGGAGCAGAGCCGTATGCATACAATGTCTACAGAGCAGAGCTGTATGTGCGTGATGTCTATGAAGTGGAGACATGCGCACACTATGTGTACGGAGTGGAGCTACATGTGTATGATGTGTATGAAACAGAGCCGTGCGCATATATGTACGGAGCGGAGCTGTATGTGCATGATGTCTATGAAGTGGAGACATGTGCAACAATATCATGAAAATGAACGATGTGTCAACGATCAGCGATTAGGTGAGTAATTTTGATCGTTAGCGGTCGTACGTACATTTCACACGCAACGACGTCGCTAACGAAGCCGGATGTGCGTCACGAATTCCGTGACCCCCAATGACATCTCGTTAGCTATGTCGTTGCGTGTAAATGGACCTTTAGGCTTTGTTTTTCCAAACTTAATAACCCCACGTTTAATAACCTGTATTGGTATTGCATCCACCCATTCCTTTAATAACCTTGGTTGCTCTTCTCTGCACCCGCTCTAGTTCAGCTATGTGCTTCTTATATATAATCCAGGAAGGGTAGAAAATAGATTAAAACTTAACCTTTACTTAAATGGTTACTCGTTTAAGTTTTAATATATTTTCTAACCTTGCTGAATTATTTACTTTGCCTTTTGGTAGACTCCATTCACACTGCTGAATATATCCATCTTATACACCGTAGGCCAAATTTGTACACAGTATTCTAAATGTGGTCGTACTAGTGACTTGTATAGATGCAAAACTATGTTCTTCTCATGAGTATCTATGCCTATGCCTCTTTTAATGCATCCCATTATTTTACTAGATTTACCAGAATCTGCTCGACACTGGTCAGTAAAGGTGAGTTTGCTGTATATCCATACACCAAAGTCTTTTTAAGTGACAGTTTTATCCAGTGTTTTACAATGAAGTACATAATTATAAATTTTATTTCCTGTATCTAAGCGCATGACCTTACATTTATACACATTAATCTTCAATAGCCATTTCTCAGCCCAAGCCTCCAGCTTAGGCTAAGTTCACATTTCCGCTAAAATCTATCAGTCACAATCCGCTGCTCTTGTAAACAGCGGAATCCGTTTAGCGGATTCCGCTGCTCCCATAGACTTGTATGAGCAGCGGATTGTGACTGATGATGCTGCGTTGCACCCTCCGCCCGACTGATCAGTCGTGGAACGACTGACCGCCGGGCGGGGGGAACGCAGCATGTAACGTTTTTTGAGCAGCGAGATCCGTCGGATTTCGCTGCGCATGCTCTCTGGCTCCCTGCACACATCACCAGCTTTGGTTGGTTACCCGATATTTACCCTGGTTACGGTGCAAGGAGCCAGCGCTAAGCGGTGTAGGCCCGTAACCAAGGTAAATATCGGGTAACCAAGGTAAACATCGGGTGCTTTGCTGTTACCCGATATTAAGGCTGGTTACGTGTGCAGGGAGGCCGACACTTCCCCGCTCGGCCCCGCCCCCTCCCGCACTCCGCACATGTATGTACACACACACACACACACCTGTCCCCAGCCATGCAGACAAGCACTGCCACTGACACCCTCGTCTGGCCCCGCCCCCCGCTCGGCTCCGCCCCCTCCCGCACTTTGCATGTGCACACACATACATACATACATACATACATACATGCACATACACACACTCACTCACTCACAGATACACTCACCTGTCCCCAGCCATGCAGACCGCAGCACTTCCACTGACATCCTCAGCGCCTGGCCCCGCCCCCCGCTCGGCTCCGCCCCCTCCCGCACTTTGCATGTGCACACACATACATACATACATACATACATACATACATGCACATACACACACTCACTCACTCACAGATACACTCACCTGTCCCCAGCCATGCAGACCGCAGCACTTCCACTGACATCCTCAGCGCCTGGCCCCGCCCCCCGCTCGGCTCTGCCCCCGAACTCCGCCCCCCGCACACAACGGAATCCGACAAAAAATTCTGTTCTTTGTCATCCGTTGTACAGCGTTGAACAGCGCATCAGTCACATGCGTCAAGCGACGCATGTGACTGATACAAATCAACGGAAATGTGAACTTAGCCTTACATAAATCTTTCTGTAATAATAAATTTTGCTCCTCTGAATTGATTACCTTGCAGAGTTTAGTATCATCTGCAATGCCCCCTACAAGGTCATTAATAAATATGATAAAAAGAAGAGGGCCCAATACTGACCCCTGTGCTACCCCCCACTGTTAACTATGACCCAGATCAAGTGTGTAACATTAAAACCACCCTTTGTGCCCTATCACTGAGCTAGTTCATTAACCCAGTTACACATATTTTCCTACATTCCCATTATTCTCATTTTATGTACCAACCTTTTGTGTAGCACTGTATCAAATGCCTTGAAAAAATTCAAATAGACAATATCCACTGCATTTCCCTAGTCCAATCTGGAACTTACCTTCTCATAGAAGCCAATCAAACTAGTTTGACAGGACTGATACCTCAGAAACCCATGTTGATACTGGGTCATGAGGGTATTCTTTTTGACATACTCCAGGATAGCATCTCTTGGGAAAAAATAAAGGGTTTTTACCCACAGTAGAGGTTAAACTTACCAGTCTATAATATCCAGGCTCATATTTTGTCCCCTTTTGGAATATTAGCACCACATTTTCTATGAGCCATTCCTGTGGTACTGTCCTTGTTATTATTGAATCTGTGAATATTAAAAATAATGGTTTATCTATCACTGTACTTACCGCATTTTTTGTTTTATAAGATGCACCAGATTATATAACTCACCCGAAATTTACAGGAGGTAAATAGGAAAAAACAATTTTTAATGTTAAAATGAGAGTCCGTTTTATAATCCTAGTGCGTCTTAATCCCAATGCTCACCAGGGGGGAGCGACGGTGGTGGAGCGGCTCAGGAAGGTCACAGGAGGCAGGGAGATGCTGCTCACTCAGAGGACGGGGTGTTGCAGCTCAGGAGGCTCAGCGATACTTTGGGTTCGGAGGCACCATTGATCTGCTGGCGGTCTGCAGGGGTGTGGCGGTGGCAGGAGCCACTGATCTGCTGGCGGGGTTGTCACTGCAGTGGAACGACTCAGGAGGGTCACAGGATGGGATGTCTCGACGGCGGGTTCCATTGATCTGACTGCGGACTCCATTGAATCGCCCGTGGTTGTCAAAATGGACTCCAAGAATATGGCTGTGGAGGCGGTGTGTGCGTAGATAGGACTCTGCGGCCATTTTCTTGAGGTCCATCTCGTTAATCACATGCGCTGCCTACACGGCCATTTTTTTTAAGTCCATTGCTTCAACCGCAGGTGACTGGAGCCCCTAGTCAGCTTAATGCACCCACCGCCGAGACACCCCATCCTGTGACCCTCCTGAGCCACTCCACTGGAGTGACACACCCACAGTCCGCTGGCAGATCAATGGCATCCGCCACTGCCGTGACACTCCCAAGCCAGTCCTGTGACCCTCCTGAGCTGCTCCACTGTTGTTCCGAGCTCTCAGTATCGCCAACCTTGCCTGCTATGACCTTGCTCCACCATCGCCGCCCCGGTAAACCTTATCCAGTTTGTAAGACGCACCCCCATTTTTGGGGAAAAAAGTGCGTCTTACAATCCGTAAAATACGGTAATTCTTGCAGTACTCAGGGATGTATGGTATCCGGGCCTGGGGATTTGTCTACCTTAGTGATTTTGAAGAGGAGATGTACTTCCTGCTGGATTAAAGGGAACCTGTCAGGTCCAATATGCACACAGAACCACGAGCAGTTCTGGGTGTATATTGCTAATCCCTTCCTAACTGTCCCTGTATACACTAGCATGGATAAAGAGATCTTTAGAAAAAGTATTTCTAAAGATCTTATATCGCATGCTAATGAGCGAAGGCACTAGTCCCCTAGGCGTTAGTTCCCCGGCCAGTTGCTCCCATTAGCTTGTTAGTACGTCCCTGTGGGCGTGCTAACATGCTAATGAATACGCAGCGTCACAGGATGATCTCACTCACCTCTCCGCCGCCATTGCGTCCGACGGTGGATTTCGACTCAGTGCGCATGACCCCTGAGTTTAGGTCTTGCACACTATGAAGCCAGGTTTATGCCTCCTGGCTTCAAACTGAGCCAAACTCTTGGGTCATACGCAATGAGCCGAAATCCCCCGTCGGACGCGATGGCGGCAGAGAAGTGAGTGAGATCATTCTGTGACGCTGCGTATTCATTAGCACGTTAGCATGCCCACAGGAGTGTACTAACGTGCTAATGGGGGTGACTGGCCGGGGAACTAACTACCAGGGGACTAGTGCCCTTGCTCATTAGCATATAGTAAAAGATCTTTAGAAATACTTTTTCTAAAGATCTCTTAATCTATGCAAGTGTATACAGGGACGGTTAGGCAGGGATTAGCAATATGCACCCAGAACTGCTCGTGGCTCTGGGTATATATTGGACCTGACAGGTTCCCTTTAGCAGCTGACATTTAATGGGGAATTTATGGTATTCCTGATCATGTCATCTGTCCTGGGGTTTTCTTGCGTAAATACATTTAGCAGATTGACCTTTCCTTCATCCTCTTCCACCAGTTCACCCATACTATTTTTGAGGAGACCAACACTATGATTTTTGAGTTTTTTACTATTTATGTAGTTGATGAATAATTTTGGGTTATTTTTACATTCTCTGGCAATGAGTCTCTGACTCATTCTTTGCTGCCTTGATTTTTTTTACAGAATTTATTTAATTTTCTAAGTATTTAATGCGTCCTTACTACTCTCTTGCTTTAATTCTCGAAAAACATTTTCTTTTTGTAATTTCTTGCCCCCTTTACTGCTCTATTTAGCCATTGTGGTTTCCTTCTATTTCTAACTTGTTTATTCCCCTACGGTATACATTTTGCACAGGTCCTATTCAGGATGCTTAGATAAGTGTCCCATTTGCTTTGTGCACTTTTATTTCTCAGGATATTGTCCCAGCTTTTTGCACTGAAATCATGTTTAATACGTTGGAAATTTGCCTCCTGAAATTGTCTTTGTAGCTCCTGTACTATACATCTTATTAAAGGATACATGAAAACTTTTTATTTTGTGATCACTATTCCCGAAGTGACCCTCAACCCGTATATTTGATATGCGGCCCAGCTTATTGGTTAATATTAAGTCTAACAGTGCCCCCCTTTTTGTTGGGTCCTGAACTAGTTCTGATAGGCAAGTGTCCTTCATTGTTGTCAAAAACCTGTTTCCTTTCCTGGACCTGCAGGTTTTTGCTATCCAATTTATTTCAGAGTAATTGAAGTCCCCCATAATGACTGACGTCTCCTTGAAGCGCTGCCTCATCTATTTGCTTTATGAGGATATTTTCTGCCGCTTCCATTATATTTGGAGGGATGCACCACATGCACCGCCATCCAGCTTGAGCACCTCTTCTTGCAGTACAGCATTGTAAGACGTCAGCGCAAGCACGGACACCGTGGCATGCCAGGAAGTGGTAGTCATGGTCATGGTAGCACATGTGACTTATAACTCCAAGTACTCCCTTCCACAGTTGATCATCTAATATTTCTATATCTCATTTTGTAATTGGCTCCAGTGTGTGTGTGTGTGTGTGTGTGTGTATTATTTATATATATATATATATATATATATATATATATATATATATATATATATATATATATATATATATACAGTCATATGAAAAAGTTAAAAGTTTGGGCACCCCTATTCATGTTAACCTTTTTTCTTTATAACACTTCGGGTTTTTGCAACAGCTATTTCAGTTTCATATATCTAATAACTGATGGACTCCGTAATATTTCTGGATTGAAATGAGGTTTATTTTACTAACAAAAAATGTGCAATTCGCATTTAAATAAAATTTGACCGGTGCAAAAGTATGGGCACCCTTATCAATGTCTTGATTTGAACACTCCTAACTACTTTTTAACTGACTTTCTAAAGCACTAAATTGGTTTTGTAACCTCATTGAGCTTTGAACTTCATAGGCAGGTGTATCCAATCATGAGAAAAGGTATTTAAGGTGGCCACTTGCAAGTTGTTCTCCTATTTGAATCTCCTATGAAGAGTGGCATCATGGGCTCCTCAAAACAACTCTCAAATGATCTGAAAACAAAGATTATTCAACATAGTTGTTCAGGGGAAGGATACAAAAAGTTGTCTCAGAGATTTAAACTGTCAATTTCCACTGTGAGGAACATAGTAAGGAAATGGAAGAACACAGGTACAGTTCTTGTTAAGCCCAAAAGTGGCAGGCCAAGAAAAATATCAGAAAGGCAGAGAAGAAGAATGGTGAGAACAGTCAAGGACAGTCCACAGACCACCTCCAAAGACCTGCAGCATTATCTTGCTGCAGATGGTGTCAATGTTCATCGGTCAACAATACAGCGCACGTTGCACAAGGAGAAGCTGTATGGGAGAGTGATGCGAAAGAAGCCGTTTCTGCAAGCATGCCACAAACAGAGTCGCCTGAGGTATGCAAAAGCACATTTGGACAAGCCAGTTACATTTTGGAAGAAGGTCCTGTGGACTGATGAAACAAAGATTGAGTTGTTTGGTCATACAAAAAGGCGTTATGCATGGAGGCAAAAAAACACGGCATTCCAAGAAAAGCACTTGCTACCCACAGTAAAATTTGGTGGAGGTTCCATCATGCTTTGGGGCTGTGTGGCCAATGTCGGCACCGGGAATCTTGTTAAAGTTGAGGGTTGCATGGATTCAACTCAGTATCAGCAGATTCTTGACAATAATGTGGAAGAATCAGTGACGAAGTTGAAGTTACGCAGGGGATGGATATTTCAGCAAGACAATGATCCAAAACACCGCTCCAAATCTACTCAGGCATTCATGCAGAGGAACAATTACAATGTTCTGGAATGGCCATCCCAGTCCACAGACCTGAATATCATTGAAAATTTGTGGGATGATTTGAAGCGTGCTGTTCATGCTCGGCGACCATCAAACTTAACTGAACTGAAATTGTTTTGTAAACAGGAATGGTCAAATATACCTTCATCCAGGATCCAGGAACTCATTAAAAGCTACAGGAAGCGACTAGAGGCTGTTATTTTTGCAAAAGGAGGATCTACAAAATCTTAATGTCACTTTTATGTTGAGGTGCCCATAATTTTGCACCGGTCAAATTTTGTTTAAATGCGGATTGCACATTTTCTGTTAGTACAATAAACCTCATTTCAATCCAGAAATATTACTCAGTCCATCAGTTGTTAGATATATGAAACTGAAATAGCTGTTGCAAAAACCCAAATTGTTTTAAAGAAAAAAGGTTAACATTAATAGGGGTGCCCAAACTTTTTCATATAACTGTATATATATATATATATATATATATATATACAAACACACACACACACACACACACACACCGTACAGACCAAAAGTTTGGACACACCTTCTCATTCATAGAGTTTTCTTTATTTTCATGACTCTGAAAATTGTAGATTCATATTGAAGGCATCAAACTATGAATTAGCACATGTGGAATGAAATACTTAACAAAAAAGAAAAAAGTATGAAACAACTGAAAATATGTGTTATATTCTAGGTTCTTCAAAGTAGCTACCTTTTGCTTTGATTACTGCTTTGCACACTCTTGGCATTCTCTTGATGAGCTTCAAGAGGTAGTCACCAGAAATGGTTCTCACTTCACAGGTGTGCCCTGTCAGGTTTAATAAGCGGATTTTCTTGCCTTATAAATGGGGTTGGGACTATCAGTTGTATTGTGCAGAAGTCTGGTTGATACACAGCTGATAGGCCTACTGAATAGACTGTTAGAATTTGTATTACGGCAAGAAAAAAGCGGCTAAGTAAAGAAAAACGTGTGGCCACCATTACTTTAAGAAATGAAGGTCAGTCAGCCCGAAAAATTGGGAAAACTTTGAAAGTGTCCCCAAGTGCAGTGGCAAAAACCATCAAATGCTACAAAAAAACTGTCTCACATGAGGACTGCCCCAGGAAAGGAAGACCAAGAGTCACCTCTGCTGTGGAGGATAAGTTTATCCGAGTCACCAGCCTCAGAAATTGCAGGTTAACAGCAGCTCAGATTAGAGACCAGGTCAATGACACACAGAGTTCTAGCAGCAGACACATCTCTAGTAGTGATGAGCGAGTATGCTTGTTACTACTCGGTACTCGCACGAGTATCAATGTACTCGGGCTACTCGGCGGGGACCGAGTAATCTCGCGATACTCGTGCTGTACTCGTGGTCTTCATGTTGGCGCTCTTTTTACAGCCATCCCTTATGCAGGGATTGGCTGGCAGACCACTGCAATGCCACAGCCCTGTTGTGGAATTGCAGTGATTGGCCAGCCCCCACAGCGTGACCGTGCCTTTAGCCCGACACTTCCCCGCTCGGCTACGGCCCCTCCCGCACTCCACTCCGCGTGTATATATATATGCACGCTTACACACACACGCACGGTTTTTTTTTTAATTTACAGTTTTATGGTTTCTACATGCTGCCGGGGGTCATTTCAGAATAATACTCGGGTCTCCCATAGGATAACATTGGGCTCGGTGCTCGGGCCGAGTACACGAGTATTTTGAGATGCTCGGCTCGAGCTCCCGAGCATTTTAGTACTCGCTCATCACTAATCTCTAGAACAACTGGTAAGAGGAGACTTTGTGCAGCAGGCCTTCATGATAAAATAGCTGCTAGGAAACCACTGCTAAGGACAGGCAGCAAACAGAAGAGACTTGTTTGGGTTAAAGAACACAAGGAATGGACATTAAACAAATGTAAATCTGTGCTTTGGTCTGATGAGTCCAAATTTGAGAACTTTGGATCCAACCACCGCGTCTTTGTGCAACGCAGAAAAGGTGAATGGATGGACTCTACATACCTGGTTCCCACCGTGAAGCATGGAGGAGGAGGTGTGATAGTGTGGGGGTGCTTTGCTGGTGACAGTGTTGGGGATTTATTCAAAATTGAAGGCATATTGAATCAGCATGGCCACCACAGCATCTTGCAGCTGCATGCTATTCCATCCAGTTTGCGTTTAGTTGGACCATCATTTCATTTTCAACAGGACAATGACCCCAAACACACCTCCAGGCTGTGTAAGGGCTATTTGACTGAGAAGGAAAGTGATGGAATGCGACGCCAGATGACCTGGTCTCCATAGTCACCAGACTTGAACCCAATCAAGATAGTTTGGGGTGAGCTGGACCGCAGAGTGAAGGCAAAAGGGCCAACAAGTGCTAAGCATCTCTGGGAACTCCTTCAATACTGTTGGAAGACCATTTCCGGTGACTACCTCTTGAAGCTCGCCAAGAGTGTGCAAAGCAGTGATCAAAGCAAAAGGTGGCTACTTTGAAGAACCTAAAATATAAGACATATTTTCAGTTGTTTCACACTTTTTTGTTAAGTATTTCATTCCACATGTGTTAATTCATAGTTTTGATGCCTTCAATGTGAATCTACAATTTTCAGAGTCACGAAAATAAAGAAAACTCTTTGAATGAGAAGGTGTGTCCAAACTTTTGGTCTGTACTGTATACATAAAAAAAATGCAAAACAAGAATACCGCGGAGACACCATCACATGTTTCTCAACGCTGACAGGAAACTAGCCAGGTCTTTCACCGGGAAGGAACAACCACGAGAAGGGCAGTGTCCAGTCAAGAAAACCACCAATGCCAAAACATGGTATCCACCACAGACAGCTGTTTCGGGGTATTTGCCCCTCATCAGTGTGAAGTAGGAAACTGGCTAATCGGAGCAATGCGTAGTAGAAGACTACATAGGTAAGGATGGTTGACCCCGGGGAGATCAACTTCCAACACCGCGGAGACACCATCACGTGTTTCTCAACGCAGGGACACTAGAACAAGGCCCCCTGTGAAAATATGCAAAACAAGAATGCCGCGGAGACACCATCACATGTTTCTCAACTCTGACAGGAAACTGGCCAGGTCTTTCACCGGGAAGGAACAACCACGGGAAGGGCAGTCTCCAGTCAAGGAAACCGCCTATACCAAAACATGGTATCCATCCACTGACAGCTGTTTCGGGGTATTTGCCCCTCATCAGTGTGGAGTAGGAAACTGGCTAGTGGGAGCAATTACTGCCAGCATTGAGAACGGAATGGAGGAACGGGAAAAGACAACGAAAGCGTAAAAATGAAAACTGATTATGGCGGAAATAGGTTATAGACCATATACAGCTTTGGTAAAGTTACAGACTAGGACAATTAAAAGGAACCAATCACCAGGATTTTCGTATATAAGCTTAAGCCAGTGCTATACTGGCACTATCAGGGCATGCTCACATGAGCGTGAAAAACGGACGAGTGCAATGCAAGAAAATCTTGCATTGCACTCTGACCAATGTTAGTGAATGAGGGAGAGCAGTTGGTCAGCTTTTCTCGCATCCAGATTCTGGATGCGAGAAAAGTCACAACATGCTGTGATTTTGTGCGAGAGCCGTATCACTCACACCCATTCAAGTGAATGAATGCGAAAGAAACATCAGACTGCACTCGGATGATATCCCAGTGCAGTGCGATATACGCACTGACAATGGAGGAGATGGGGAGATTAACCCCTCCCTCTCCTCCACAGCGCCCGCCCTCAGCTTCACAGCTATGACTCGATTGCAAGATCGTGTCACAGTCGCATGATACTCGGCTCACACTTGCAGTAGAGCCTGAGCCGGGGGTCATTAGCATATTGCATCGGATGCCATACGGTAGTGTGACTCCAGCCTTAGGCTGATTCTATACATACATTTAGTGGTCAGCTCAGATGTTTAGGTTTTGAAATCCAAGAAAGTAAAGTTTATAAAATCAACAGCTTATTGAGTGGCAGCAGCTGAGGATCAGAGAATAGCTAGTGGAGTATTCATAGTCATCCCCTCCCCCTGTTAGAACTAGAATAAGTATTATACAGTCGATGTAATTTTTGAATTGAAGGACCTGAGCTGAGGTCATACCCATGTGACCAGAAGGGGCGGGGTTTGAGCCAACAGAAAATTGTTGCTTCCTGGTATCAGCTTTGTTGGCTGAGGCTCCACCCCTTCTGTTTTTTTTTTTTTCTGTCAAGATGGGGTACAGAGTGTACATTAATGAGAAAAAAAATAACTTTTTTGAATTTACCAAATGGCTGCAATGAAACAAAGAGTGAAAAATTTAAAGGGGTCTGAATACTTTCTGTATCCACTGTATAAGTCATTTTATGCTGAATTTATTGTCTGTTTTTGCCCATAGTGTTGCCCTGAACAAAAAATAGCTGGGTGAGGGTTCAGTTCTGTTCTTTTTGACTGACCTGGGTCCTCACCTGTGTGCCCTTTGTTCTGCAAACTGGTTGTAATCTACTGTACTTACCCTGCTACTAGTTTCTTATAACTTACCATGGGATGATCACTTTAAATGATGCATTATTTCAGGCTGAGTTAAATGCCTGGTTTTGCTCATCTGGTTGCCCTGAATAAAAATGGCCGTGAGGCGCGCATGTGCTGCGGTACCCCCACATATGTCTAGCTTTGACTGCCTACTCATGGGGTGACGCGGGTCCTCTATTACGACACAGGAAGTAATTACTGTACCCGCGTCTTTTCCGGGAATGCCCAATGATGTGGACCTATGGTTGGGATCCTGCCACCCATGCGCCCAGTTAAGCGGTGGCCACCATCTGTGCAGTCATATAAGACTCAGCACATCGATTGCGGCTCCCAGAGGAAGCCTTTGCAAAACGTGCTCCGGGGCGCCTCAGCACCAGTCTGCTCTGCCTCTGTGACTCACATGCTTGTTACTGGTCTCTACTTTGTGTAGATGATGTTCGCTATACCTTGTCTGTTTGTCCTGTATCCAGTGCTGTGGATGTGTTGTGGCGGTACGTGCCGATACGGCGTACTGGAAAATCTGAAGAGCGCTGAGGGCCAGCACCTCTGGCTCTGTACACATGGCTAATTTGTAAATTATACAAATTAGCCATGTGTAGAGTGGAGGCACAAGCAGAGCAGCTACTGGAGCTGCAGGACCTACGATGATGTCACATACATGTGACTGAGGTGGGCAGAGCCATGAAGTTTTGCCCAGCGGGAAAGAAGCTGGAGAAGATGGAGGAGTGCAGGGTATGTGAGAGAGGGGTGCAGAGGGTGGCAGGCTGTGCAGGGGGAATAGAGTGAGATCGGGGTATGGAGAATTGAGAGACGAGGAGGATGGAGAGATCAGGGGGATCGAGGATGGAAGGAGCAGGGGCAGTAGCGTAGCTAGCGGGGGGGAGCAGAGGGTGCGGCCACCCCGGGCCCCATGCTCAGAGGGGGTCCACCCGGAGCTACGATACCATTAACTATATCAGCGTGCACAGTGCGCCGATATAGTTAACCTATGCGGCAGTGCGGAGGTGACATGATCTCCCTGCACTGCTGCTGATGACAGCGCACACGCAGGACACAGAGTCCCAGCTTGGTGACGTCATCACTCAGCGCCAGGACTCTGCTGTCTTGTGCGCGCGATGTCCTGCCTGCACTGCACCGCTCAAGACCTGATGGAGCAGGTGAGTATATGATTATTCTTTTTTTGTAAAACGCAGAACAGGGGACATGTATACCAAGGCTGGGGGCCCATATACCAGCATGGGGTCCAGGCTGGGAGCCCATATATACCAGTTGGAGGCCCATATACACCAGCACAGGGCTCAGGCTGAAGGCCCATATACATCAGGCTGGGGGCCCATATACACCAGGATGGGACCCAGGCTGGGGGCTCATATATACCAGCATGAGGGCCCATATATACTAGCATGGGGCCCAGGGTGGAAGCTCATATATACTAGCATGGGACCCAGGTTGGCGGTCCATATACACCAGAATGGGGCCCATTTCAGGGGCGCATATATATCAGGCTGGAAGTCCATATACACCAGACTGGCGGCCCATATACACCAGGATGGGGGACATTATTACATAATGAAAGGGGAGTAACACATGTATTTATAGGATTTAGAAAGCTGAAAGGGCCCGTACATGTGACATCAACATGAGAATGGGGGTGGGGGGGGCAGATCAAAATGGTGCCACTGCAACCTGCACTCTGTACCATTCCTATTTCCTCCAGCGAATGCGAACGGGGATTTTCGCAAATGAACCTGATCGCGACACCATCCCGTGCATCGTTGCTTACAAAGACTAATTCTTCGCTGCTTTTTGTCAGGCTACTTGGGCCACCTTTGAAGCTGTTTGATACAACAAAGTACGTTGACTCTTCGATACTTCGAGGTCGGCGATCAGCCATTGCCAGAAACAGTAAAGAACGAACTCGAGAAGTCGTGGCTGATGGAAATTTGGTTGAAATTTGGCGTTTCTTTTAGAATACAGCCTAGGTAAGTCGAAAACCATATTTTGCAAGTGAAAAAAAACGATTATACAGTATTATTCATTTTTTATTTTTCTTTTGAAAGCTGAATTACATAGTTTTTGATTGAAATTAGCGTACAGACTACAAAACTGAATAATGAGAAACAGGGCCGCACCGTCCATTGAACAAGTTGAGCAGTTTGCTCAGGCGGCACTATATTCAGGGGGGCGGCAATGCGGCCGGGGGCGGAGCTGTATGGGGACTGTGGGGACTGCCGTTTTCCGCCGCCCAGTGCCTCAACAGGTAAACCGTGTACAAAATCTCCCGGCCGCCCGACAGCACCCTCTCCCCGCTCCTCAATCTGTGCTGCCGGCTGACAGTCCTCTCCCCCCCCCTTGCCTCAGAGATGCGTACCGGCAAATATTATATTTTTACAAAAAGAAAGCACTGCCTGTATCACTTTTAGACCTCTGGCACCATCTAGTGATTTTTCTGTGTAATACAGGGGATAAGGCTTTCTGCTGTTGTGGACGTACAGTGAGGGAAATAATTTGATCCCTTGCTGATTTTGTTAGTTTGCCCACTGATAAAGACATGAACAGTCTATAATTTTAAGGGTAGATTAATTTTAACAGTGAGAGATAGAATATCAAAAATAAAAACCAGAAAATCACATTGTATAAATTATATAAATGTATTTGCATTTTGCAGAGAGAAATAAGTATTTGAACCTTTTGGCAAACAAGACTTAATACTTGGAGGCACAACCCTTTTTGGCAAGCACAACATTCAGACGTTTTTTGCAGTTGATGATGAGGTTTGTGCACATGTCAGGATGAACTTTGGTCCACTCCTCTTTGCAGATCATCTCTAAATCATTAAGATTTTGAGGCTGTCGCTTGGTAACTCGGAACTCCAGCTGCCTCTATAAGTTTTCTATGGGATTAAGGTCTGGAGACTGGCTAGGCAACCCCATGATCTTAATGTGCTTCTTACTGAGCCACTCCTTTGTTGCCTTGGCTGTATGTTTTGGGTCATTGTTGTGCTGGAAAACCCAGCCACGACCCATTTTTAATGTCCTGGTGGAGGGAAGGAGGTTGTCACTCAGGATTTTATGGTACATGGCTCCATCCATTGTCTCATTGATGCGGTTAAGTAGTCCTGTGCCCTTAGCAGAGAAACACTCCCAAAACATAATGTTTCCACCTGCATGCTTGACAGTGGGGACTGTGTTCTTTGGGTCATAGGCAGCATTTCTCTTCCTCCAAATACGGCTAGTTGAGTTAATGCCAAAGAGCTCAATTTTTGTCTCATCTGACCACAGCACCTTCTCCCAATCACTCTCAGAATCCTTTAGGTGTTCATTGGTAAACTTCAGACAGGCCTGCACATGTGCCTTCTTGAGCAGTGGGACTTTTCGGGCAATGCAGGATTTTAAGAAATTATGATGTAATGTGTTACCAATGGTTTTGTTGGTGAAAAAAAGTACCTCCCCACCCCGTTTACTTTTAGTCTAATCTCTCACCTTCCTCATGATCCTGGATACCCCAGGAGGTGAGATTTTGCATGGAGCCTTAGGCGGGCTTTGCACGCTGCGACATCGGTAACAATGTGTTACCGATGCTGCAGCGATAGTCCCGCCCCCGTCGCACGTTCGATATATAGTGAAAGCTGCCGTAGCGATTATTATCGCTACGGCAGCTTTACACGCACATACCTGCCGTGCGACGTCCCTCTTGCCGGCGACCCGCCTCCTTCCTTAGGGGGCGGGTCGTGCGGCATCACAGTGACGTCACACGGCAGGCGGCCAATTGAAGCGGAGGGGCGGAGATGAGCAGGATGTAAACATCCCGCCCACCTCCGTCCTTCTCATTGCAGCCGGGAGGCAGGTAAGGAGAAGCTCCTCGCTCCTGCGGCTTCATACACAGCGATGTATGCTGCCGCAGGAGCGAGGAACTACATCGTACCTGTCGCTCCCCCGGCATTATGGAAATGTCGGAGGCTGCAGCGATGATACGATGACGACGATTTTGCGCTCGTTCATCGTATCATCTAGGATTTACACACTACGACATCGCAAGTGACGCCGGATGTGCGTCACTTTCGATTTGACCCCACCGACATCGCACCTGCGATGTCGTAGTGTGCAAAGCCCGCCTTAGATATATGTCAATTGACAGTCATTTTGTATTTCTTCCTTTTTCTTACTATAGTACCAACAGTTGTCTTCTTCTCACCCAAAGAAAATAAAAAATAGCAAAAAATAAGGAACTCATTGTGGAAGCTGGACTTTTCTTTATTCATGGACCGACCTGCTTTAGGCATGGCAGCACCTTATCCGATGCTCCAGAGAGCCTTTGAGATTGATTAAACACAGTGAGCAGAATTTCTTTTTTTCTAGTCTTTTATACAGGTGACAATTTAAGACAGCTGTCTTTAATGCATATAAAGAGTTGATTAGGAGCATCTAAGTGGTCTGTAGGAGCCAGAACTCAATGGTTGGTTGGGGATCAAATACTTATTTCTCTCTGCAAAATGAAAATAATTTAATATAATTTAAGAGGGGCTGATAATAAGTCATTGACTTTACTCAGAAAGAAACGAAATAGGATGATGAAACTTTACATTTATTCCACATACTCTCCACTGATGTCAACACACTTCTTACATCAGTATTCCAAGTTCTTTAAACCTAGCAAAAAGAAGGATTTCGGTTTGCCCCAAACCAGGCATCCATAGCAGCCATGGCATCAGAAACGGTGTGAAATTTGGTACCCTTGAGGTGTATCTTCAGGTTTGGAAACAGATGATAGTTGGAGGGAGCTAGATCTGGTGAATAAGGTGGGTCGTCAACCAGCTGGAAGCCCAGCTCTGCCAGTTCTGCCATGGTTGCTTGTGCAGTGTGAGCGGAGGCGTTGTCTTGCAGGAACAAGATTCTTTTGGACAGCTTGCCACGCCTTTTGGCCTTCACAGCTGCCTTCAATTGGTCCAAAAGTTCAATGTAATTCCTTGCATGGATGGTGGAACCCTTTTGAAGGTAGTCCACTAGCAGCACGCCCTCCTTATCCCAGAACACAGATGTCATCACCTTAGTGGCTGATTTTTGCACCCTGAACTCCTTAGGACGAGGAGAACCACTGTGCCTCCACTCTTTTGACTGCTCCTTGTTTTCAGGGTCATGCAAATAAATTCAGGTCTCATCCATAGTGACCAATCAATCCAGGAAATTCTTATCAGTCCAGAAACGCTGACAAATGGACCGGGACGTTTTCACTTGCATGCTTCTCTAATCTGTTGTCAAACATTTGGGGACCCACTTTGCAGATAGCTTCCTCATGTGCAAATGTTCATAGATAATGACAAAAACACATTCACGGGAAATCCCCATGATGTCTGTTATTGCTTTAGCTGAAATTCGTTGATTCTCCAGTATTAGGTTGTGCACAGCATCGACAATCTCCGAAACAACAACCACTATCGGTTGTCCAGGATGTTCCTCATCATTGGTGTTGAAGTGGCCCGTTTTAAATTTGGCCACCCAGATCTTAACTGTGGAATGAATATGAAGGGCATTGATCCCCAAATGTCTGCAACATATCACTAGGAATATCCTTCACGGACTTTTCTTGCAGAAGCAAGAATTGTATCACTCCTCTGCTCTCAGTTGCTGTGAATATCGCATTAGACTCCGCCATTTTGTTTGCCCGCGTGCGTAGAACACTGTTTCCATAAGCAACAAACACAAAATTTTGTAAACAAATATTAGATACATAAGACTTTCATAGGATGTAACATTCTTTACCATAGAAACAAAAAAAATCACAATGCCAAAGACTTATCAGCAGCCCCTCGTATACAATGTGATTTTCTCTTTGATGTTCTATCGATCTCTCACTGTTAAAATTAAGCTACCCATAAAATTATATAATGCTCATCTGTCGGTGGGCAAACTTACAAAATCAGTAAGGGATCAAATAATTATTTCCTGCACTGTGTTTATTTACATTGATAAAATTATTCTCAGAGTAAAGGGTGCTTTACACGCTGCAATATCGGTACCGATATTGCTAGCGAACGTACCCGCCCCCGTCGGTTGTGTGTCACGGGCAAATCGCTGCCCGTGGCGTGCACATCGCTCGGACCAGTAACACTACTTACCTGTCTAGCGACGTAGCTGTGACGGTTCGTTCGAAGGGGGCGGTTCGTTCGGCGTCACAGCGACGTCACTAAGCGGCCACCCAATAGAAGCGGAGATGAGCGGGACGTAACATACCGCCCACCTCCTTCCTTCCTCATTGCCGGCGGCCGCAGGTAAGGTAAGGTTCCTTGTTCCTGCGGTGTCACACATAGCGATGTGTGCTGCCGCAGGAACGACGAACAACATCGTACCTGTAGCAGCAACGATATTTGGGAACTGGACAGCATGTCAACGAGCAACGATAAGGTGAGTATTTTTGCTCGTTAGTGGTCGCTCGTAGGTGTCACACGCAACGACAACGCTAACGAGGCCGGATGTGTGTCACGAATTCCACGACCCCAACGACATCGCGTTAGCGATGTTGTTGTGTGTAAAGCGGCCTTAAGACTCAGTCTATGGTATGCTGACCGGTGCTGAGTCTTTTAGGATTCTTTCTGTGCACCTGGGATTATATTTCTCTGTATGCTATTAATGGACTTTTTAATCCAGTTATGATATTAAGCCAGAGCCACACGGGGCACTAGTGCGATCCTCGCATAATGCTTGGCTCACGCTGGCAGTACAGCAGAGCCGAGTGTCCCTGTGACTGAGGTCCGACTGTGTGAGCGGACCTCAGCTGCGGGGGTGGGCCGGAACTGAGGAGGGGCGGGCCGGCGCTGCAGAGGGGAGGGAGGGATTTCTCTCCCTCTCTCCTCCGTAGCCGGCTATTGCAATTCTCGCACTGCACTCATGGTACACCGGTGTACCGCGAGTGCAGTGCGATTTTTCTCTTGCCCTATGCACTTGAATGGGTGCGAGAGAAACAATGATCACATTACAATCGCAGCATGCTGCGATTGTTTTCTCGGTCAGATTAGGGCTGAGAAAATAATCGCTCATGTGTGCTGACACACAGGCTAAAATTGGTCCGAGTGGAGTGCGATGTTTTATCGCACTCCACGCCCACCGTTTTTCTCGCAGTGTGGCTTAGGCCTTAGGGGCCCTTTGCACACTACGACATCGCAAGCCGATGCTGCGATGCCGAGCACGATAGTCCCCGCCCCCGTCGCAGCTGCGATATTTTGTGTTAGCTGCTGTAGCGAATATTATCGCTACGGCAGCTTCACATGCACTTACCTGCCCTGCGACGTCGCTCTGGCCGGCGACCCGCCTCCTTCCTCAGGGGGCGGGCCGTGTGGCGTCACAGCGACGTCACACGGCAGGCGGCCAATAGAAGCGGAGGGGCGGAGATGAGCGGGACGTAAACATCCCGCCCACCTCTTTCCTTCCACATCGCAGATCGGACACAGGTAGGAGATGTTCCTCGCTCCTGCGACTTCATACACAGCAATGTGTGCTGCCGCAGGAACGAGGAACAACATCGTACTGTCGCTGCAGCCAAAATAATGAAAATGACCGACACTACACTGATCATACGATACCGACGCTTTTGCGCTCGGTAATCATAGTTAAAACGATTTACACACTACGATGTCGAGAGCGACACCGGAAGTGCGTCACTTTCGATTTGACCCCACCGATATCGCACCTGCGATGTCGTAGTGTGCAAAGGGCCCCTTACTGTTTGACAAATAAAGATGTTTCTACTTTATTCTCTTCTGCATTATTTACCTATTTTTTATAGGCCTGTATATGCTCCAATTTTTCTCGTTGCTAGTCTATTAATGTGTTGGATTGGCCCTTGTTATTTACAGTATCTTTTTAAACATGGTGTTTCTACTCGTATATGTCAATCTTCGTGGTTTCTATATTCTATTAACATCAATGCTGTAAATAAATAAAAAAAATTGCAGAACTTCACTTTTTTCCTTTTCGCCACTTTTAATTTTGTTCGCCTTACTATTACATCAAATGATTAATTGAATCGTGCCATTAAAAATTACAACTCGCTTCACAAAAAACAAGCCCTCAAATGTTTAGAGCAACACAAGAATAAGGTTATGGCTCTTGGAATAAGGGGAGTAAAAAAAACAAAAAAACCCAAACCCATAAAATCGCCCTATCCTTAAGGGATTAAACCAAAAAGTATGTACTGTCTTCCTGAAAACAATGTCCGGGGGTTATATTTATTGAAAAGCTTTAACATGCAACTCAATCCATTCCAACATTGTTGGTTACTTTTCAAGCCTCACGTAATGATTGGTTACACCCTTGTTTGTACGTTATACTGATTGATTCTATGGAATACTACATAAATCTGAGACCACATAATACAAATGGACGCTAAGATAATATTCTTTAGCATGGTGTATGTTCCTTACATAAGTTTAGGGGCTTTTTAATATCAACTTATATAAGTATGGAACATGCTAAGTCATGCTACGTGTATCAGGGGCCAATCTTTGAGATAATGTCTTGTATATATTGCATTGTGCCAACACTAATATATCTTCTTATATTTAAAAGGCACATTACACGCAAGATGGCCTTCACATCAATCTGAATGTAATGTGTAACAAATTCAAACAATAGTTTAATAGTAATGACAACAATCTGATTTTATAGATCAGATTATTTCCCTAGCAGTGCCAAATATGGGAGAGATTTTGCTGCAAATTCTACAGTAGAAAAATGGAAGATCATCATATACTTTACAAGGTGTAATGAAAAGGAATTTTTAAAATGCATTTAAACCCATACTTGGATGATCTGCAAGAACTGATTCATAGTTTAAACATTGCCCACACTCTAAATATTAAAATTGCTACTTTACTTTGTGACTTATCTGATGTTTAGCAAGATCAGATTTATTTGCCCACATTATGAACATGTAAATGGCTTTATCCCTGCGTGAATTCTCAGATGTTTATCAAAATTTGATTTACGACTAAAGCATTTCACACATTGTGAACATGAAAACAGCTTATTCCCTGAGTGTGTTCTCTGATGTCTAGAAAGATTAGATTTCTGAGAATAACATTTCCCACATTCTGAACATGAATATGGCTTCTCCCCTGTGTGAGTTCTCTGATGTACAACAAGATATGATTTCTGGGTAAAACATTTCCCACATTCTGAACATGAATATGGCTTCTCCCCTGTGTGAGTTCTCTGATGTACAACAAGATATGATTTCTGGGTAAAACATTTCCCACATTCTGAACATGAATATGGCTTATCCCCTGTGTGAGTTCTCTGATGTACAACAAGACTTGAATTTTGCATAAAACATTTCCCACATTTTAAATATGAATATTGCTTCTTTCTCATGTGTACTCTTTGATGTTCAACATCCTTCCTGTAATTTTTATTTTGCTTAATAACCTGCGATGAATCAGTAGATAGATCTTTACTATGATTGGCTGGAGGTGTTTCGTGGGTAATGGCCTTCACATCAATCTGAATGTAATGTGTAACAAATTCAAACAATAGTTTAATAGTAATGACAACAATCTGATTTTATAGATCAGATTATTTCCCTAGCAGTGCCAAATATGGGAGAGATTTTGCTGCAAATTCTACAGTAGAAAAATGGAAGATCATCATATACTTTACAAGGTGTAATGAAAAGGAATTTTTAAAATGCATTTAAACCCATACTTGGATGATCTGCAAGAACTGATTCATAGTTTAAACATTGCCCACACTCTAAATATTAAAATTGCTACTTTACTTTGTGACTTATCTGATGTTTAGCAAGATCAGATTTATTTGCCCACATTATGAACATGTAAATGGCTTTATCCCTGCGTGAATTCTCAGATGTTTATCAAAATTTGATTTACGACTAAAGCATTTCACACATTGTGAACATGAAAACAGCTTATTCCCTGAGTGTGTTCTCTGATGTCTAGAAAGATTAGATTTCTGAGAATAACATTTCCCACATTCTGAACATGAATATGGCTTCTCCCCATTGTGAGTTCTCTGATGCACAACAAGATGTCCTTTCTCTGTAAAACATTTCCCACATTCTGAACATGAAAATGGCTTCTCTCCTGTGTGAGTTCTCTGATGTGTAACAAGCTGTGATTTATTTATAAAACATTTTGCACATTCTGAACATGAAAATGGCTTCTCCCCTGTGTGAGTTCTCTGATGATTAATAAGATATGTCATCGTAATAAAACATTTTCCACATTCAATACATGAAAACAGCTTCCCTGAGTGTATTTTCTGATGTCTAGAAAGATCATTTTTCCTGGAATAACATTTCCCACATTCTGAACATGAATATGGTTTCTCCCCTGTGTGAGTTCTCTGATGTACAACAAGATATGATTTCTGGGTAAAACATTTCCCACATTCTGAACATGAATATGGCTTCTCCCCTGTGTGAGTTCTCTGATGTACAACAAGATATGATTTCTGGGTAAAACATTTCCCACATTCTGAACATGAATATGGCTTATCCCCTGTGTGAGTTCTCTGATGTACAACAAGACTTGAATTTTGCATAAAACATTTCCCACATTTTAAATATGAATATTGCTTCTTTCTCATGTGTACTCTTTGATGTTCAACATCCTTCCTGTAATTTTTATTTTGCTTAATAACCTGCGATGAATCAGTAGATAGATCTTTACTATGATTGGCTGGAGGTGTTTTGTGGGTAATGGCATGTTCTCCATGTGTTTCTGGTGGTGTGATACCATGATCTTCTGCTTTGACATCTGAAAATATTATATGTCCCTCTGAGCTCCCCGTGCAGTCATCTGCCAAAAATGAAACCATTATTATTCAATAACAGTGATTTGGAAGATTATTAATTCTAATATGTTATTAAAAAGGTCATAATACTGCAGTATTAAAATATCTATACAATTTGAAGTAAATGTTGATTTTCATCCGATTAGGACATTGGCAGCAACAGAAGAGTTTTTATTACTGCTTTGGCCATGTTGGACTCATAATCTATAAACTCAGTATTCAAACGCTAACAACTTAATTAGTTAACTTAATTGGCCTCAGAGTAAATCTGGTTTAACCCCTTAACGACCGCCGATACGCCTACTAAATTAGGGTACTTCTTCCGATCTGCCGCTTTTTAACGGCGGTCCGAAAAAAGGGTCTAGCGCCCCCCAGAGTCGGAAAATTTCCAGGGTCTCAGCTGCCGGGGGTAGCTGAGACCCTGGAGATCATGATTCAGGCCGGTTTTTCCGGTCCCTGCTCACCTGATGACCGGTATACACCGTATACCGATGATCAGGTTACAGTAAATGGCAGCGCCGGTAAAAAATGATTTATCTCCCATCTGGCATAAACAAACATGTCAGAAGGGAGATAAATGTCCTCCCCGGTCCCCTCCGGTCTCCTCCGGTCCCCCGGTGTCGCCAAAGTGTCCCCCCCGAACCCCCCCTCCCAAAAATCCAAGATGGCCGAGCGCACACCGAAGCGCACAGCAGCGCGCCGGCCGCATTTCTCTGGTTTCTGTTGCATGTGCTATGCCACATACGACAGAAAACTGCTCCCCAGGACCTGCCAGGTCACCCCCTATTCCCACCCTGGTGTTCCCCGGTGTCCCCTGTACCTGTCTCAGCTCTGATCCCCGCGGCCCTCCTCCTCCTTCACAGCAGACGCCGGTCACACGTGCAGAGCGTGGCTGTCAGCTCAGCTTCCTGGTTTGCTTTCAGAGACACTGGCTGCTGCTGCTCGGCACACTGCAGCTGTGACCCGGGGAGGGTGGGTGCAGATTCTTTGCACCCATTCTCCTCAAATGGAGGGTTTGCACTCCTAGAAAATGGGGGATACGTTCCCTGAACGTCCCCCCCACATTCTAGAAGGTCCAGAATCGCCGCGGGACTTTCACAATGGATTACAGGGAGCCGATTTTTTTTTTCTTTTCAATAAATTCGCGAAAGAGGGAATATTTTGGGGAGTGTTTTTTCAAATAATTTTTTTTTTTGTTGTCAATTTTTTTTTTATTACTGTCAATTAGTTAAGTCTGGTATCAAATAGACGCCGTGACATCAATAATTGCTGGGCTTGATGCCAGGTGACATTACACATCTGGTATCAACCCCATTTATTATCCCATTTGCCACCGCACCAGGGCAACGGGATGACTTGGGGCGAAGCGCCAGGATTGGCACATCTAATGGATGTTCCACTTCTGGGGCGGCTGCGGCCTGCTATTTTTAGGCTGGGAAGAGTCCAATAACCATGGCTCTTCCCACCCTGAGAATACCAGACCCCAGCTGTCAGCTTCACCTTGGCTGGTGATCTAATTTGGGGGGACCCCACGTTTGTTTGTTTTTTTTAATTATTTATTTATAAATAATTTAAAAAAAAAACAGCTTTGGGGAGCCCTCCAAATTGATCACCAGCCAAGGTGAAGCTGTCAGCTGTGGTTTGCAGGCTACAGCTGTCTGCTTTACCCTAGCTGGCTATCAAAAATAGGGGGGACCCCACGTCATTTATTTTAATTATTTTTTTTCTTTTTGGGCTAAATATAAGGCTAGGCATCCTTTAGTGCCACATGAAAGGCACTAAAGGGCGCCAGCTTAGAATATGCAGGGGTGTAGGACGTTTTATATGTTTGACATCTATCCATTCATCCATTGTAGCATTTTCGGCTGTGTGCCCACAATCAGGGTTTGCAGCGTTTTGGGTGCAGAGTGTTTTCCCTGCGTCCATAACGCTGCGTTGTGCAGTAGAAGAATTTTTAGAAATCCCATGCCCACTGTGCTTCTTTTCTCCGCAGCATAAACCGACCTGTGGTGCAGCTTCCTGAGCCTCAGCATGTCAATTTATGCTGCGGAGATGAGTGTTCTCTGCAGGTAGAATAGAACTAAAGTCCACAGCAGCCTGAACCCAAACGTGGGCACGGGCAGCTGCGTTCTCCCGTGGACAACACTCACATCTCTGCAGGAAGGCTGACACTATGTACTAGACGCCGTGTCGCTGGATCATGGCCACATAGCCTAACAGTGAGAATATTGTTCCTGCAGCAACATTTTTGTGAAGTACATGTGGATTCAAAATGCTTACTATACTCCTGAATAAAATCCTTGAGGGGTCCAGTTTCCAAAATGGGGTCACTTGTGGGGGGTTTCTGATGTATAGGTACCCAAGAGACCCTGCTAATGTGACATGGTGCGCACAATTTATTTAAACTTTTCCAAAATTCAAATGGTGCTTCTTCCATTCCAAGCCCTCCCATTTATCCAAACAGAGGTTTTTGGCCACATATGGGGTATCCCTGCGCTCACAAGAAATTGGATAACAACCGGTGGGGTCCACGTTTTGTTGTTGCCTCTTTAAAAAGTGAGAAATGTGATGCTAAAAAAACATTTTTGTGAAAAAAGTTAAAATTTTCAATATGGCAACCTAAGCTTATCAAATTCTGTGAAGTATTCGTGGATTCAAAATGCTCAATATACACCTAGATAAAAGCCTTGAGGTGTCTTGTTTCCAGAATGGGGTCACTTGTGGGGGACCTCCACTGTTTAGGCACCTTACGGGCTTTCCAAATGCGACATAGCGTCCACTAATTATTCCAGCCAAATGTTCAGTCAAATGGCACTTTTTCCCTTCCGAGCCCTGCTGTGCACCCAAACAGTTGATTTCCACCACACATAAAGTATCAGCATACTCAGGAGAAATTGCACAATACATTTTATGCTGCTTTTTTTCCTTTTACTCTTGTTAAAAAAAAAAAGCTATCTAGTTGAAGTAACAATTTTGTGGTAAAAATGTATTTTTTTTTATTTTCACAGCTCAACATTATAAACTTCTGTGAAGCACCTGGGGGTTCAGGATACTCGCCAAACATCTAGATAAATTCCTTGAGGGGTCTATTTTCCAGAATGGGGTCACTTATGGGGGACCTCCACTGTTTAGGCACCTCAGGGGCTCTCCTAATGCAACATGGTGTCCGCTATTGATTGCAGCCAATTTTGCAGTCAAATTGCACTCCTTCCCTTCCGAGCCCTGCCGTGTGCCCAAACAGTTGATTTCCACCACATATAAGATCTCACCAAACTCAGGAGAAATTGCACAATAAATTTCATGGTGATTTTTTTCCTGTTACCCTTGTGAAAAAAAGCTACCTGGTTGAAGTAACAATTTTGTGGTTAAATTTTATTTTTTTATTTTCATGGCTCAACGTTATAAACTTCTGTAAAGCACCTGGGGGTTCAGGGTACTCCTCAAACATCTAGATAAATTCCTTGAGAGGCCTAGTTTCCAATATGGAGGTCACTTGTGATGTTTTTTTGCTGTTTACGTACCTTAGGGGTCCTCCAAATGCGACATGGTGCCCGCAATCTTTTTCAGCCAAATTTCCTTTCCAAAATTCAAATATTGCTCCTTTTGTTCCAAGCCCTCCCATTTGTCCAAACAAAGGTTTCAGACCACATATGAGGTATCACCGCGCTCATAAAAAAGTGAGTAACAAACATGTGGGTAAAATTTTTGGAATTACCTCTTGAAAAAGTGAGAAAATTGATGCTAAAGCAACATTTTTGAGAAAAAAATGACAATTTTCAATATGACAACGTAACGTTATCAAAATCTGTAAAGTACCTGTGGGTCCAAAATGCTCACTATACCCCTCGATAGAAGCCTTATGGGGTCTAGTTTCCAAAATGGGGTCACTTGAGGGGGTTTCCTGCTGTTTAGGTACCTTAGGGGATCTGTAAATGCAACATGGTGCCCGCAATCTGTTTCAGCCAACTTTGCTTTCCAAAATTCAAATATTGTTCCTTTCGTTCCAAGCCCTCCCATTTACCCAAACAAAGGTTTTTGACCAAATGTGGGGTATTGGCGCGCTCATAAGAAAGTGGGTAACAAAGTGTGAGGTCCAATTTTTGGTGTTACCTCTTGAAAAAGTAAGAAAATTAGTGCTAAAGCAACAATTTTAGGTAAAATGTTAATTTTTATTTTTTTTCATTCCACATTACTTTAGTTCCTGTGAAGCACCTGAAGGGTTAATAAACTTCTTGGATGTGGTTTTGAGTACCTTGAGGGGTGCAGTTTTTAGAATAGGGTCACTTTTGGGTATTTTCTTTCACCTAGGCCTCTCAAAGTCATTTCAAATGTGATGTGGTCCCTAAAAAAATGGTTTTGTAAATTTTGTTGAAAAAATGGGAAATTGCTGATGAACTTTGAACCCTTCTAACTTCCTAACCCCAAAAAATTTTGTTTCAAAAATTGCGCTGATCTAAAGTAGACAAGTGGGAAATGTTATATATTAACTATTTTGTGTGACATAACCTCTGGTTTATGGGCATAAAAATTAAAAGTTTGAAAATTGCAAAATTTTAATTTTTTTTCTCAAATTTCAGATTTTTTCACAAATAAAATAAAAAAATATCATCCTAAATTTACCCCTAACATGAAGCCCAATATGTCACGAAAAAACAGTCTTAGAATCACCGGGATCCATTGAAGCATTCCACAGTTATTGCCTTATAAAGTGACACTGGTCAAAATTACAAAAAATGGCCTGGGCATTAAGTACAAAACTGGCTTTGTCCTTAAGGGGTTAATAAGGCATAAAAGGTACACAATTGTATTTTTCAATCCTGAATACTGGAGAGAACCTATTCTCAGCCAGATTTTGTTTGAGCCACTTATTAATAAAGTCCTATATATTCATCACTTTTTCTGGGAAACTCAGAACTCTCAATTTTTTATGCTGAGTGCGATCCTCCATTTACTCAAGATGCTGCTTTGTCTCATCACACAAGCAATCTTCTTCCCGTATCACTTTTTTGGTGGTGTTATAGTTGTCTTGAAACAGAGACATACTTTCCGCCATCTGTTATTCTTTCTTTATTTTGCCAAAATCATGCTGATAATGATCACTTTTGTCTTTTAGTCTCTCCTTTAATGATGAATTACATTTTTTGACAGTTCTTACATTTTTTTCGAGTGGGTCTTTGCAAATTCTCTAGTTCTTGTACAACTGCTTCATGTTTCTTGGTTTCCGTGTCCTCTAGCTTTATTTATAGCCTTAAAGAGTAACTAAATTGTATTTTTTAATAAAAGGAAAATCTCTATTTTAAAAGTGGACGTGTCACAAAATCCGGGGTTTTTTTTAACCGTTAATTTCATAACTGTATATGCCACACAAAGAAAAGACCTGCTGCCAGTGTGAGGTTTATGGACATGTGACTTCCTTCCTACAGACCTACCTGTCTTGTCTTATTACATCATTTTGGGGAAGGGAGGTTGAATTTTGCTAAAAGGGAAGTATTTAGTTAACAAAATAGAAAAAAATATATATATCTAGATTTCAAACTGTGCTGGTCTCTTTTTGTACACCTGTTTTATTAGTCCGACACTCGTATATGCCACTCCAGTATGCAAAACCGATTCTAACTATCCTGCTGCCAAAGGTGAAAATTAAAACAATGCCCCTATCTGTAATGACATTTAAACCTGGATTGAATAAATGCAATTCCACCATTGTTTTTTGAGTTTTGCTTTTACAGCATTTATTTTATGGTCAAATTGACCTATGAACATAATTCTCCAGGTCAGTGCAGAGAAGGGGATGATAAGGGTTGTTAAAATTTAGTTATTTTAGTGGAGCTTGCCGATGGCCGAGTAAGACACTTTGAGAACGGGCTCTCCCTCAACCCCGTCCCATTGTAACGTCTGCCTGGATCCACAGACTCAGATGGGCTGTAATGGGGAGGCTAGAGGGAAGCAACTCACCAAGCAGGACCCCCAGAACCCTGAAACCCTTTAACCCCTATACAGGGATTTGGAATTACACAGGGCTCTGGTAATCACTACCTGTGGAAGGCTGCAGTCCGATGAGAGTAGTAGTCAGGCAGGGTCAAACCAGGAATTGCGGAACAGGGACAGAATCTGCAGGCAATGACGTAGTCAGCAAACGTAGCAGAGGTCAAATCCGGATCGGTCAGCAAGGTACACAAACAGTAGGCAGGTGGGTAGTCAGAAAACACGCAGAAGTCAGCACACAGGAATAACCAAACAGAATAGGACGTAACAGGAGCCAGGAAAATCAGAACTATCTCTGGCAGTGGCATGTGACAGGAGGGGGAATAAGAAGGGTGTGGTGTCTTCCCATTGGCTGTAGCTGAACGCTGGCAACTTCAGCTAGAAGACACATGCCACCCACAGTCAGCCAGCAGTACTGCAGATCCCAAGATAACCCAGCCCAGTGGATGATCAGAGCCTGCACCCACCGGTGCCGCTGGCATCGACTCCTCTCCCATCACCAGCACCATCCACGGCAGGAACACGGCGTCGCCTGGCAATCGGAGCCGAAGTCGCTGGAGCAGACTCCGGCGGTGACGTAACACCCAGAGACCGACATACTACACCTGCAGTCGTGATTCTATCCCATGGGCAGAGCCAGGAAGTCCTCCGGAACCGGTGCCGCCGCTGTGAGAGCCCAGCCACCTATGGAGTGTTTTCTGAGCTCTGAAACTCCCTTGCCGAACGGACACGCGCGAGGCAAGATGGAGCCAGCTGCTGCAGCAGGACGCGCTTCACAGGGAGAGATGCAGGCTCCAGAGGAAACCGCCGGTGAGTGTGTGAAACCCCGGGGGGATAAATCCGGAGGCGGCGGTGAGCTCACTTCTGCAGAGTTAAGTAAGCTCCTACAAACACTGCCCTTGAAAGATGACTTGGAGGGATACATAGAAAGGCTGGAGCGTTCATATAAAAAGGAGCTCCATACTCTGAAAATTGAGTTCACCTCCAGAATAGAGGAAATGGAAACCTCTCAAACTGACATACAGAAGGAGTTCCAGGCACACAGGGAGGTCATACTAAGTAATTCAGCTAGATTGGAGGAAGTGGCGGCGGTAAAATTCGCATACGGAGCCTGTCAGAGAAGATCCTCCCACGTGACCTGGAACAGGCGGCCCAGAAGCTGTTCTCCCAGGTTCTAGAGATTCCGGAGCCCATTTCCATTGAACAGGACAGGATCCACAGAGCTCTGGGACTGTGACCTGTCTCTGATGTGCGCCCCAGGGATGTTATCTGCAGGGTGCATTTCTTTAAAGAAAAAGAGAAGATCATGGCAGCAGCCAGGGGGAAGGGTCCCTTCCATTTTATGGACTCTCAGGTTATACTGCTGCCCGACCTGGCTAGGCGCACCTTGCAGCTGAGAAGAGGCCTCAGACCTCTCCTGTCCTGCTTGAAAGAGAGGGACATACCCTATCGCTGGGGCTACCCTTTTTCCCTGACCGCCAGTAAAGATGGGAAGACATCCTCATTTCGAGGCCTAGGCAACTTGGCCTAATTTCTGAGCACCTTTGATCTCCCCTTGATCACTCTCCCTGAGTGGCCCAAACCTTCCCAGCTCCCAGTTGGTCCTCCTGGCCGGCTCACAGTCCGTCGACTCAGATCAGGCGGAAGTCCTTGGGTGCAAATGGAAAACTCCTGAAGCACTGACATCTAGTTTTGCCTTGTGGAGTCTGATATCCCACCAGACGGTGAAAGTTTGCATTTACGTGAACAATTGAGGTTTATACCGCATAGCTTGATACCGTGAGTTGGACCTGGTCCTCTCACCTACTAGTCCATGATGGGCAAAAGTTAAGATGTCTAACAGTTATTTGGTCCAGAGAGTTTTTGCCTTCTCCTAGGTATTTCTACATTTGTATTACGCCCTGGCAAAACCAGGGAGTCACAGATGACTGTGCCCTTCACCAAGGGTACAGGAATCGCCTCCTCCTTGGGATTTAACATCACTTCCCTCACAGGGTTACACCAGCCAACAAAACGCTAGTCACCCCCCCCCCAGAGAAGGACAGGCACACCAGGGGGCGGAACCAGGTGGAAGGAAAACACCCACCTAGGGGTCTAGAGAACCCGGGGTGGGAAAAGAGTCAGAGAAGTGCTGGACAGGGAAAGGGACAGTCGTGTCGTGCTGAGCAGTCAGTGAAGTGTAGTCAGGGGTTGGAGCCTCTGGACAACAGCAGCACTTGCAAAGGACTAGGTGGCAGACGGCAGAGCAGGGCCACAGGAGACGGGAAGACGGCTGCCAGAGATCCGAGGTGCACCGGGACAGGGTAGAAGCCCGCCAGTACCGACACCGGAGAACCGACCCGGAAACCATGCACAGAGGGGGTACCTGGACCCTGAAGCAAGGATAGAAACAAACGGCTTTGTTAATTAACCAGTTGAGGACAGGATTACAGGTCCTGTCCCACCCAAAGTCCCAATAGCAGACCGGCAGCCCACCGCGGGGGATAGGACATCCGCCAGGGCCCGTTAGATCCCAAGGGTCAGCGTCTGCGGGCTAGGTTCCCACCCGTAGTTCTGGGAGCGGACTGCCGTGTTCCACACCGGGAAGTCCAGAGAGAACTAAAAACAGTGCAGGAGGAAGGGCCCCTGACCTGTCAGCCCGGGTGTGGGACCAGCACACCCCTCCAAAAGGCTCCCGGCATTCGGCTTTGGTTTACAAAAGGACTGTATTTATTGACTCCACACATCAGTACAGCCTCATCCAGCACCACGACTACCAACTGTAAGTTTCCTATTTCCTGCCTCCTAAAGACTGCTCCCTGCAACCCCTCACACTACCTTGAGCCCCGGGGCATCCACCTCCCCTACCCACGGAGGGTTAAAAAACAACTCGCTGCCATCCCAAAGCCCCCGGGAGCTCCCCAACAGCAGCAGTGGTACCCCAACTTACCACACACCATGGGTGGCGTCACGGACAATATAGCAAATCCCACATAATATCATCCCCTTTTTATTCGGAGTGTCCGCGAGACCCCCGGGTCCAGAGACCCCTCGAGCCATGCACCGTAGATCCGGATCCGAGCAGCCCGGCTGCTGGCGTGGGGCGGCACACCTCGAAACTTGGCGTCACAAACAGGATTCTGACCCATCCACCTACCTGGTGGAAGTGCGCCTTGTTCTGGACTGTCAGCGGTGCTCTGCTGTAAAATTTTGAAAAGTCGCATCTTTGGCCGTGAGGAATGACAACCCGGCGTCTTCTTCTCCGAAAAAGAGCACGAAGCTGAAGCCCCACCCCCTGGGAACGCGGGCGGAAGTGAGTAACTCCCCAGACAGAAAGAAAAAGAGACTGCTGCCAAAAAACCAAGGGGGAAGAGAGGACGGAGCGGCATGTAACTAGCGCTGTAAAGTGCAGGGATACCAGGACTCTGCAGCAACCCGTTCCTGGACACCAACGCGGCAGGATGTGTCGGAGTATCCAGGCCCAAGCCCACTTCATGCTGGCGAAGTGGGTGTTGGAGATGAAGGGCCTGGCTGCAGCTGTCCGGGCGCGCGAAGTGGAGATGATCTCGGAGGAGCGGGTATGCAGTGACCCACTCCCCTATGTTCCCCAGGAACCGGCCATCCCGGCTGAGGGACCCGGCCTGCTCCTGTCCGTCACGCCGTCTCCCTCGTCGCCCGTGTCTGCAGCCAATGCCCCGACCGACCCGCTGCTTCAGTTCGTGGCAGCAGAGCCCGTACCATCTACGGGGGAGAACCCGGCTGCTGGGCCCTCAGGCCTTACCGTCACCATCGCTCCGGTACCGCTGACGACATCCCATCCGGCTCCAAGTCTGGGCGCACCAGTGATGACGTCGGCTTCGGCAGTCCGCCCGGCCGCAACGGTGATGACGTCGGGCCCGGCCGCAACGGAGGCAGCACCCAACCGGAAGTCTACCCCGGCCATGGTGCCAGCCGCTCCAAAGTACCCCATCCCGGCTGGGGAGCAGCCAGAGTGCACCTGCAGAGAGGAGGAGCAGGCTACTAAGCAATGGGGCCCAGGGCAGTATGAGAGGCCGGTCGTAGCCGGCGCCGAGGGCACCCGAGTGGGCCTGGCTCCTGAGCAGGAGGCGGAGCACAGAACCCGTGCCCCGTACTGGGAGTGGCAGCAGTTGTAAAAATGTTGTTGTTTTATGGATTTGGTAGCTGAATACGGCTACCCTATTTTCCAACTTCCTGTTGTTCCTACCACCAGGACTGTTACACCACCTCTGGAGAGGCTGATTGGAGGAAGGGCCTGCGGTGGAGTCCGCCGAGGCTCAGCCACCACTGAAACCGGTGGCTACCCTCCAGGACAGAGGGTACGGACTTTGGGACTCTTTGGGGTGGACTGGTAGGCATGGAGCTAAGTTGCAATTTTTAAGAGTCTGTGCCTCCCATAAAGGGAAGAAATGTTTAAATGTTTTATATTTGGTATGTACTTTTATCTTTTTTGCAGTTTCCCGTTAAATAGATGCCAGTGCCGGACAGCCCGAGGACGGGCTGTGTTTTACCAAGGGGGAGTGTGACGCCCTGGCAAAACCAGAGAGTCACAGATGACTGTGCCCTCCACCAAGGGTACAGGAATCGCCTCCTCCTCGGGATTTAACATCACTTTCCTCACAGGGTTACACCAGCCAACAAAACCCTAGTTACCCGGGGTGGGAAAAGAGTCAGAGAAGTGCTGGACAGGGAAAGGGACAGTCGTGTCGTGCTGAGCAGTCAGTGAAGTGTAGTCAGGGGTTGGAGCCTCTGGACAACAGCAGCACTTGCAAAGGACTAGGTGGCAGACGGCAGAGCAGGGCCACAGGAGACGGAAAGGCGGATGCCGGAGATCCGAGGTGCACTGGGACAGGGTAGGGCCCGCCGGTACCGACACCGGAGAACCGACCCGAAAACCGTGCACAGAGGGGGTACCTGGACCCTGAAGCAAGGACCGAAACAAACGGCTTTGTTAATTAACCAGTTGAGGATAGGATTACAGGTCCTGTCTCACCCAAAGTCCCAATAGCAGACCGGCAGCCCACCGCGGGGGATAGGGCATCCGCCAGGGCCTGTTAGATCCCAAGGGTCAGCGTCTGCGGGCAAGGCTCCCACCCGTAGTTCTGCGAGCGGACTCCCGCGTTTCAAACGGGGAAGTCCAGAGAGAACTAAAAACAGTGCAGGAGGAAGGGCCCCTGTCCGGAGACCCCTCAAGCCATACACCGTAGATCCGGATCCGAGCAGCCCGGCTGCTGGCGCGGGGCGGCACATTTGTACCCATGCCTATGATATGTATCACTTAGTTTGACTCAAGACTGCGATCATTATTTCTGGAAATGTCATTATTATTATAATTATCATTATTACTACTTTGTTGGAATTGCATTTAATGTAGATAAAGTTCGGTCCGGGACAGGAGCGAAAGGACAAATTCGTTGTTGGTTTCTCCACCTCCCCTCCAGTGCTACAGGCGGCTGGTTCTGCCTATATCTTGCACCGATGTCAAGTAGGGCCTCTATTCCCTTCTATTGTTTCTCTAATCTCTCTTTCTCTCTGTTTTTCCTTCACTCACACCCTTCCACCCCCCCACTCTCCTACATGGGATGGCTGATCTCCTCTGATCTCATTCTAGCCTTGTACGTATATCCTAATGGGTAAGGTCAAATTTTGTTCCCTTAAGGCCCAGTCACACACAACGACTTACCAGCGATCCCGAAAACGATGCGACCTGATAGGGATCGCAGGTAAGTCGCTGGGAGGTCGCAGGTGAGATGTCACATAGTCAGATCTTACCAGCGATGCAGGAACAATACAGGTCGCAGTAGCGACCTGTATAACGATCTCAGCAGTCACTGTGATCCTGTCACACAGTGTCAAACACAGCGATGTGTCCTGCCCAGCAGGACATCGCCTTTGAAGAAAATGACCTGGACCATTCTGCAACGACTAGCGATCTCACAGCAGGGGCCTGATCGCTGGTAAGTGTCACACATAACGAGATCGCTAACGGGATCGCTACTGCGTCACCAAACGGTGACTCAGCTGCGATCTCGCTAGCGATCTCGTTATGTGTGACAGTACCTATAACGTTAAAGGATTTAACATTCCTGAAAAAAGGAGACAGATCACATATTCTTGCCACAAACAGAGAATATCTGTTCTGCTACTGCAGGAAACGCATTTTCGTAATGATTCTATTCCAAAAATGACCTCGGGCTTTTATCCTACCTGGTTCCATAGTTCTAATCCATCACCTAAGTCTAAAGCCTGATTTACATGTTACGATTTCGCATACAATATCGTATGCGATCGTAACCACCCCCATCGTATGTGCGGCACGTTCAATTTTGTTGAATGTGCCGCACAAACGATTAACCCCCGTCTCACGTACTTACCCGTCCATACGACCTCGATGTGGGCGGCGAAAGTCCACTTCCTGGAGTGGGAGGGACGTTCGGCGTCACATCGACGTCACACGGCAGCCGGCCAATAGAAGCGGAGGGGCGGAGATGAGCGGGATGTAAACATCCCGCCCACCTCCTTCCTTCCGCATTTCTGGCCGGGAGCCGCAGGGCGCAGGTAAGATCTGTTCATCGTTCCCGGGGTGTCACACACTGCGATGTGTGCTACCCCGGGTACGATGAACAACCTGACGTTCAATTTATGAGGAATGAACGAAGTGCGTGCGATGAACGTTTTACCGTTCATTCGCAATCGCACGTAGCTGTTACACACTACAATGTACCTTACGATGCCGGATGTGCGTCACTTACGACGTGACCCCCGCCGACACATCGGAAGATATATTGTAGTGTGTAATGCGGGCTTAAGGCTATGGGCACACGTAGCGTATTTTCATGCAGTTACGCTCCATTCTGCACCGCAGCGTAACTGCATGCGTCCTGCATCCCCAGCACAATCTATGAAGATTGTGCCTAATCCATGCCCACGTGGCGTATTAGAACGCAGTGCTTCGGCTACTGCCGAAGCGTTGCGTTCTAAAAAGCAACATGTCACTTCTTTCATGCACGTTGAATGCATGTCCCGCTCTGTCTATGGGAGTGGCTGCATCCAGAGCGCATGAAATCGGCTTTTCATTACGGACTGTTTCTGCAGCGATTTGAGGCGCACGTGTGCTGTTCAAATTGCTGCAGAAATTTCTGCAGGGACAGAACGCAACGTGGGCACATAGCCTTAGGGGCACTTTGCACACTACGACATCGCAGGTGCGATGTCAGAGGGGTCATGTCGAAAGTGACGCACTTCCGGCGTCCCACTCGACATCGTAGTGTGTAAATCCTAGATGATATGATTAACGAGCGCAAAATCATCGTAATCGTATCATCGGTGTAGTGTCTGGGAATTCCATAATTACGCGACTGCGACAGGTACGATGTTGTTCCTCGCTCCTGCGGCAGCACACATCGCTGTGTGTGAAGACGCAGGAGCGAGGAACATCTCCTACCTGCGTCCTGCAGCTCACGCCGGCTATGCGGAAGGACAGAGGTGGGCGGGATGTTTACGCCCCACTCATCTCCGCCCCTCTGCTTCTATTGGCCGCCTGCCGTGTGACGTCGCTATGACGCCGCATGACCCGCCCCCTTAATAAGGAGGCAGGTCGCCGGCCAGATCGACGTCGCAAAGCACGTGAGTCCATTTGAAGCTGCCGTAGCGATAATGTTTGCTACAGCTGCTATCACAAGATATCGCTGCTGTGACGGGGGGCAGGGACTATCGTGCTCGGCATCGCAAGCATCGGCTTGCGATGTCGTTGTGTGCAAAGTGCCCCTAAGAGTGTTTCAATTGCATTTTACAGATTCTTTAACGCTGACATACTCAACTCCCTTATAGACCCCCAGGGGTGTTTTACTTTCCTGCAGGTGTCCTGGGCTTCACACATTTTTGTAGTGGCAAACATCTACAGCCCAAATCAGAGGCAAGGAAAATTTTATACGGAGTGCCTGCGCCAGCTCGAGGGATTCGCGGGCTCCTCTCCATTAATTCTGGGTGGAGATTCTAACTTGCCTCTTAACATTTCAATTGATGTCTCCTCAGGTAGGACATCTTATCCTATTTCATACATTAGGGGGCTTCGGAGACTTATGCAAGATATGAGACTGGTGGATGTCTGGAGGGTACTACATCCAAACGACAGGGAATACACGTTTTTCTCCCCAGAGCATACATTATAAAGCAGAATAGATCTCTTCTTAATTTCCCACTCCATGCTGGACCTTCAGGTAGATGCAGAGGTGGGTTCGGCTCTTTGGTCGGACCACGCTCCTATTTACTTTACTCTGCAGCTAGGTCCTTGTCAGAGACCAGGATTTACCTGGCACCTGAATGACAACCTTCTTCAGGACTCCATTTGCCTGGCGGACATTAAAAATACTATAAGAAATTTTGTAACCGACCACGAAAATGATACCACGGCCCCTCCTATTAAATGGGAGGCCTTAAAGTGCACTCTGGGGGGGATCGTGATTTCACACGGAACCCATCTTAAGTGAGAGAGGGCAGAGGAGATTAAAAATATCCTATCAAAAACTTCTTCATTAGAGAGTCAACATAAACAAAACTTATCACCACAGGTGTATGTTCAACTCTCTTAAGGCTGCTTTACACCAGAAGATCTATCGTGCGATAGATCGTCGGGGTCATGGTTTTTGTGACGCACATCCGGCATCACTTGCGATGTCGGCCTGTGTGACACCTCCTAGCGACGCAGTATTGCTCACAAATCGTGAGTCGTGTACTGCTTGTTAGGTTTCATAATATCGTTTAATTTAATTATTCCCGGGGTAGCACACGCCGCTCCGTGTGACACCCCGGGAATGATGAACATCGCTTACCTGCGACCCGCGGCTCTCACCGGCTATGTGGAAGGAAGGAGGTGGGCGGTATGTTTACGTCCCGCTCATCTCCGCCCCTCCGCTTCTATTGGCCGGCGGCCGTGTGACGTCGCTGTGACGCCGAACGTCCCTCCCACTCCAGGAAGTGGACGTTCGCCGCCCACAGCGAGGTCGGACGGGAGGTAAGTACGTGTGACGGGGGGTTACCGACTTTGTGCACCACAGGTAGTGATTTGCCTGTGACGCAAAAAGGACGGGGGCGGGTACGATCGATTGTGAAATTGCACAATCGGTCGTACCGTGTAAAGCAGCCTTAACACGGCATAAATTGTTAGCTTTACTAGATCAAAAGTCGCGGAGTTTAAGGAAACGAACCTGGGGACGTTTCTATAGGCTGGGCGACAAACGCGGAAAGTTATTATCGAGAGCCTTACACCCCCGGAACTTTAACACGTACATATCCAGTGTCATGGATCCTTCAGGGATGATAGTGCATAGCGATCACAACATTATTGCCAGTTTCAGGAGCTATTGAGTCTCTTTATAATCTTAAGGGCCACTTTGATGACCTCACCCCCTCTCAGCGACAAGTTAAGGTAAAACAATATTTATTTCATAAGCTCCCTGGAATTCCTGACCATGCTCTGTCAGAACTGGAGAAGGACTTCTCACTTGAAGAGATGGTGGGTGTGACGCCCTGGCCGGGCCAGGTAGTCACAAATAGGGCCCCACACAACACCCTTCCCTCACAGGTGACATCAGCCAACCTCAAAGCCCTAGTCATCCCCTAAGGGCTTGATAGACACACCAGGGGGCGGAACCAGGCGGTTGGAAGATGCCCACTTAGGAGTTTTAGACCGCCCGAGGGCGGGAAGCAGACAGTTGAGTTCACTTCAGCTTCAGAGTTCAAGGAGAGTGGAGGTCAGGCCTGTGTCTCAGGCCTGAAGGAAATCTGACAGGTGCTAGGGTAGGAGCCCTGGTGCCTTTGGCTAGGAGGCAGACGGCGGTCTCCATCTGCAGGAGCCGGTGAGACGGCTTGGTGGAACCGAGGTGGACCGGGACAGGGTTGTAGCCCGCCGGTACCGACCCGGGGAATCGACTCGGAAACCGGAGCACACAGGGGGGGTACACAGACCCAGAAGCTAGGTCCAGAAGCGACTGGAACTGGTTAATTAACTGATTGAGGCCAGGACTAGAGGTCCTGTCCCACCCAAAGTCCCGATTGAAGGCAACAGCCCACCGAGGGGGATAATAGGCCACCGCCAGGGCTCAGAGATCCCACGGGCCAGCGTCTGCGGGCAAGGGCTCCTTAGGCCACATCCAGCCGGGAGCGGACTCCTGAAGTTGCAAGCACAGGCAGTCCACCGTTCTAAAAAAGGTGCAGGAGAAAGAGACCTCCAGCCGGGTGGGGGAACCAGAACGCAGCCGGCTGCGGGCACCGACCACCATCACCTTGGTTTACCAGAGACTCGTGTGTTTCCTTAATAGTGAGTACACCAGCACCCTGCGGCCGCCCATCTCCCTGCACCACCAACCCCAACGGGTCCCTGGGCCACCATATCTACCCACGGAGGGGTTAACAACTTGCTGCACAACATCTCCCCCGGGTGCCCCGTAACTGTAGCGGTGGTGTCCAATATCACCACATACCGTGGGTGGCGTCATGAACCTAGTACGGCCCAGCCTGTACATATACGTCCACCACCCCCCGACCCTTTTCATTCGAAGTGTCCGCGGGATCCCCCGGGTCCGGAGACCCTTGAGCCACCCACCGGACGGTCCGGACCCGAGCAGCGGCAGGCTGCTGGCACAGGGGCGGCACACCCTGAAACTTTGGCGTCACAAACAGGATACTTACCCATCCACTTACCTTGTGGAAGTGCGCCTTATATTGAAGTCAGCGGTGATCCGTTCAAAAATTTCCAGAAACCGCCATCTTGCCGCCATCTTTTGGCACGAAGATTCCGCCCAGAGTCTCCTTCCCCGAGAACAGGGCGCGAAAGCTGAAGCCCCGCCCTCTGGGAACACAGCCAGAAAGCAAAGCCGGAAGTCGCAAAACGAAACTTACCGGCCTGAAAGAGGAGTGCCAGAAAAAGACCAAGGGGGAGAAGCGGGAAGATGTCCGCGCCTGGCCCCGACGGCGGAGTGGCGGGGCTCCGAAGTGGTAGACGTGGAGTGGCCTTTGATGCGGAGGAGCGGAGCTCGAATCGGCTACCTGCAGGGAGCGCTGCCTGGCTGGAGCAGGAGCTATCCAGATTCTGTGTCCGGGTGAGAGCCCAAACGCTGCAGCAGGTGCTCGACTGGAAGGCGGAAATCCGGAGGATGGTTGCCATGGTATGGGCCCGTGAACAGCGGGTCACCTCAGCTGTGTCGCGCCAGGATAAAGCTACACAGACCCCCGTGCCGTCCCTGATTAGCTGGGAGATGGGGCCTGCTATGCATGCCTCGAGCGAACCCCGTGTAGCGCAGCTCCTGGAGGAAGCGGTGCCGCCCACGATTCCACCACCATTCCCGTTGGAGGTCCAGAGTTTCGGGATGTATTGCACCTGGATGGGAAGCCCAGTGTCCCGACCGAAAACGGAGCCGTACGGCCCTCTGCAGTGGTAGCAGCACCCTGTAAGTTACTCACAGTTACAAGTTTAAAAGTTTAAAGTTGAAAAGTTTTTAAGCAGAAGACCCGCTCCTGTTATACTGCCTGACCTTTGTTGAACGTCTCCCAAGTTCCCCGGTAGATACCATCCAGTACACGGGTGGAAGTAAAGGAGGATCTTGTCCGACTTGTTGAACGCCACTGCGGTCGGAGCCTCAGAGGGCGCCATCAGGGGTCGGACCCCTGGTGGAGGACAACAAGAAGTTGAGTTGGAGTGAGGACAGTTCCGTTTACAGAGTCCGGTTGGGAGGAGCAATCGTACCCGCACTGCAGGCAGTGGAAGACGTGGTCTTTATGGACAGTGTCACCCGTGAATGATGGTGGCATTGGGGACCTGGGCTGCCCTGTGGTGGTCTGAGGGACAGTTGCCAGAGGAAGCTGTAACGGCAGTGAAGTTAAATGTCTTAATAGACCACCCTTTTCATCATGCCGCAGTCTCCGGAGAGGCTGGTTGGAGGAAGGGCCTGCGGCAGAGTAGGCCGAGGTCCCGTCACCATGGCAACCGGTGACTACCCTCCGAGTCAGGGGTCCCCTGGACGTGGGGCCTCTGAGAGAGACTGCCGGGTAAGGAACTTATTACCCGGCCCGTATGGGCAACACCCGGACCCGAACCCGTTTCCTGGACTGGGGAAAAGGGGTGCGCACCAGTGCTTAGCGGTGGCACCAGAGCTAGGTTTACTTGGGTGGGTTAAGGTGAAAAGGACCCGGTCCCATCCCGTCCCGGTTAATAAAATTGTTTCATGCAACGTTTAAGTAACAAGCCTCCCGTTAAGGGAAGAAAGCAAAAATATTCATGTTATGTAAATATGTCATTATAATTGTATATGTTTTAAAAATCCTTTTATCTTTTTGCAGTTAAACAAAATAAACCGGTGATGGTCGGACAGCCCGCGGACGTTCTGTGTTGAACCAAGGGGGAGTGTGACGCTCTGGCCGGGCCAGGTAGTCACAAATAGGGCCCCACACAACACCCTTCCCTCACAGGTGACATCAGCCAACCTCAAAACCCTAGTCACCCCCTAAGGGCTTGATAGACACACCAGGGGGCGGAACCAGGCGGTTGGAAGAGGCCCACCTAGGAGTCTTAGACAGCCCAAGGGTGGGAAGCAGACAGTTGAGTTCAGTTCAGTTTCAGAGTTCAAGGAGAGTGGAGGTCAGGCCTGTGTCTCAGGCCTGAAGGAAAACTGACAGGTGCCAGGGTAGGAGCCCTGGTGCCTATGGCTAGGAGGCAGACGGCGGTCTCCATCTGCAGGAGCTGGGAAGACGGCTTGGTGGAACTGAGGTAGACCGGGATAGGGTCCTGTCCCACCCAAAGTCCCGATTAAAGGCAACAGCCCACCGAGGGGGATAATAGGCCACCGCCAGGGCTCAGAGATCCCACGGGCCAGTGTCTGCGGGCAAGGCCACATCCAGCCGGGAGCGGACTCCTGAAGTTGCAAGCACAGGCAGTCCACCGTTCTAAAAAAGGTGCAGGAGAAAGACAGAGACCACCAGCCAGGTGGGGGAACCAGAACGCAGCCGGCTGCGGGCACCGACCACCATCACCTTGGTTTACCAGAGACTCGTGTGTTTCCTTAATAGTGAGTACACCAGAACCCTGCGGCCGCCCATCTCCCTGCACCACCAACCCCAACGGGTCACGGGGCCACCATCCCTACCTACGGAGGGGTTAACAACTTGCTGCATAACATCTCCCCCGGGTGCCCTGTAACTGCAGCGGTGGTGTCCAATATCATCACACACCGTGGTTGGCGTCACGATCCTAGTACGGCTCAGCCCATACATATATGTCCACCACCCCCCGACCCTTTTCATTCGGAGTGTCCGCGGGATCCCCCAGGTCCGGAGACCCTTGAACCACCCACCGGAAGGTCCGGACCCGAGCAGCGGCAGGCTGCTGGCACGGGGGCGGCACAGTGGGGGCGATCAGAGATGCCAAGTCGGGCAAAAGTCGGGCAAAAGCGGAATAGGCTTATATAAACTCTTGACAGAGGAATTGAGTCCTCTTCGCCTTTCAGTAATTAATTCTATTTCCTCTGGATGTCCTTTGCCCCCCCTCATGTGCTGATGGCTCACATAACCGTTATCTTAAAACCAGGAAAAGACCCGGCTTTATGTAGCAGTTGCAGGCCAATATCAATTATTAATTCAGACATTAAGCTTTATGCAAAATTAATTTCAAATAGGTTAAAGGCCCTCCTCCCGTTGGTGATTAATTCGGACCATGTGGCTTTTGTTCTGGGAAGGGAGGCCAGGGACAATGTCATCAGAACTGTTTCGCTGGTGGATTGGGTGCGGAGGAGGAGGAGTCCCATGTGCATCCTGTCGATTGATGCGGAAAAAGCCTTCGACAGGGTGCACTGGGACTACATGTTCCAGGTTCTCCATGAGTTAAGACTTGGGGAGGTGATGTTACGGAGGATATCCTCCCTCTATGCCCTACCATAGGCGCAGGTAAAGGTGAATGGTACTTTATCCTCTCCTTTCAGGATACGAAACGGTACTAGGCAGGGGTGTTCGCTTTCACCTCTCTTATATGTTTTATCCATGGAGCCCCTGGCTACGGCCCTGAGAAGTAATCCTTCTATTAAAGGCATATCCATCGGGAGGGGAGGAACACAAAACTGCTTTATTTGCAGATGACCTCCTAGTTTATATTACGTCACCAATTACCACCATTGAAAATTTAGTATCTGAACTAAAGAGCTTTGGTCATTTAAGTAATTTCAAAATTAACACCACAAAATCGGAGATCTTGGATGTCTCACTGCCCTCCATAGAGGCTAATCATCTCAGATCCTCATTACCATTTAAATGGCAAGACAATTACCTTACCTATTTGGGAGTTAGGATACTCTTGGACGCCTCTAAATTGTACACCTTAAACCATGTAAGATTATTGTCAACTGTGGAAAAAAACTTGGAGAGATGGAGGAGCCTTTCTCTGTCCTGGTTCGGTAGGATCAATTCCATTAAAATGGACCTTCTCCCTAGACTCTTGTATGTTTATTAAACTATCCCGTTATGGCTGCTGACCTCTTACTTTTCACGTCTAAAGGCCATGATTAATAAATTTGTTTGATTAGGCAGGCGCCCTCATATCTCATACTTAACGCTCATTAGGACCAGGGCCGGCTCCAGGTTTTTGTGGGCCCCGGGCGGAAGAGTCCCAGTGGGCCCCATCCACACACAGACACCGATACGAACATATACATATTTAAAGACAAACTCACAAAAATACATATAAACAGACAAATATATACAGTCATATACACTTACAGACACACACACACACACACAACTCTGCTACATACAGACAAACACATACAACTCTGCTACATACAAACACATACAGCTCTGCTACATACAGACAAACACACACACAAACTCTGCTACATACAGACAAACACATACAACTCTGCTACATTCAGACAAATGCACACAACTCTGCTACATTCAGACAAACACAACTCTGCTACATACAGACAAACACATACAACTCTGCTACATACAGACAAACACAACTCTGCTACATACAGACAAACACATACAACTCTGCTACATACAGACAAACACACAACTCTGCTACATACAGACAAACACACAACTCTGCTACATACAGACAAACACACAACTCTGCTACATACAGACAAACACATACAACTCTGCTACATACAAACACATACAACTCTGCTACATACAAACACATACAACTCTGCTACATACAGACAAACACATACAACTCTGCTACATACAAACACATACAACTCTGCTACATACAGACAAACACATACAACTCTGTTACATACAGACAAACACATACAACTCTGCTACATACAGACAAACACATACAACTCTGCTACATACAGACAAACACATACAACTCTGCTACATACAGACAAACACATACAACTCTGCTACATACAGACAAACACACAACTCTGCTACATACAGACAAACACATACAACTCTGCTACATACAGACAAACACATACAACTCTGCTACATACAAACACATACAACTCTGCTACATTCAGACAAATGCACACAACTCTGCTACATTCAGACAAACACAACTCTGCTACATACAGACAAACACATACAACTCTGCTACATACAGACAAATACACACAACTCTGCTACATACAGACAAACACATACAACTCTGCTACATACAGACAAATACACACAACTCTGCTACATACAGACAAACACATACAACTCTGCTACATACAGACAAACACATACAACTCTGCTACATACAGACAAACACACAACTCTGCTACATACAGACAAACACATACAACTCTGCTACATACAAACAAACACATACAACTCTGCTACATACAGACAAACACATACAACTCTGCTACATACAAACAAACACATACAACTCTGCTACATTCAGACAAACACATACAACTCTGCTACATTCAGACAAACACATACAACTCTGCTACATTCAGACAAACACATACAACTCTGCTACATTCAGACAAATGCACACAACTCTGCTGCTCTGTGGGGCCCACACCCGCGGCTCGGCGGGTACAGCACCCGCGGCACTGGCAGCACCCGCGGCTCGGCAGGGCCCACACCCGCGGCTCGGCAGGGCCAGCACCCGCGGCTCGGCGGGTACAGCACCCGCGGCTCGGCAGGGCCCACACCCGCGGCTCGGCAGGGCCCACACCCGCGGCTCGGCAGGGCCAGCACCCGCGGCTCGGCGGGTACAGCACCCGCGGCTCGGCAGGGCCCACACCCGCGGCTCGGCAGGGCCAGCACCCGCGGCTCGGCGGGTACAGCACCCGCGGCTCGGCGGGTACAGCACCCGCGGCTCGGCAGGGCCCACACCCGCGGCTCGGCGGGTACAGCACCCGCGGCACTGGCAGCACCCGCGGCTCGGCGGGGCCCACACCCGCGGAATCGGCGGGTGGGGGCATTGGCAGGGGCCAGGGCATACATCCAGGGGGTAGAAGCAGCTCACCGGGGCCTATAATGGGGAGGCGGGGAGGGCACTTACCCGATTAGGTCACGGTGGAGAGGGGGCCCACACAGCGCCGGACAGAAGCTCGCCTCCTTCATCTGTGGGACTGAGAAGGCGGTAGCTCCGCCCACAGATGAAATTCAAACGAGGATGTCTGCGCGCCTTAAAGTGACGGCGCCGCAGATTGCTGCCGAGGACTGCGGTCCCCGGAACTCGGCTGGGGACCGCAGAACTGTAAGGGCGAGTGGGCCCCGGCCAAGGGACAGGAGAACTGACGAGGCCGAGTGGGCCCCCCCGGCTCTCCAGGGCCCCGGCATTTGCCCGGGTTTGCCGGGTGCTGACGCCGGCCCTGATTAGGACTACGGGAACTGGAGGGGTGGATCTCCCGGACCTCCGCCTCCATAATCTTGCCTCCCCAGGGACTTGTGTTTTAGACCTGTTCCATGAAGGTGCCCGGAAAAAATGAGTTGATCTGGAGCGAGCCAAATCAGGTCTAGACCCAGTGGCGCGGTTATGGTCTGCCACAGCAGGCGAGGCAGGTCCGGATCCCACCTCAGTTCTATAGAGAACTTTATGAAGTTTCTGAGGCTCAGCCCGAAAGTTCTACATATCTCTTCAGTCCCGGGACCCAAGACCCCATTATACGATAACCCAGCGTTTCCATCAGGAATGAATAGGATTTCCTTCTTGCATAGATATATGGGCAAATTAGAACTTTCATTGGATCTTTACACCCTTGGAGTGCACTTTTTCGACCGCTTACTCCATTTGAGTCCCTGTGTCTGGCAGATGACCCTCCGGTCCACTCAGTCTCATTATTATACAGAACCTTCCTCAAAGCTGGCGGAGGTGTTGGCATCCGGCTGCCTTTCGTCACTAAGTGGGAGGCTGATTTTGGAAGAGAGCTATCAGAAGTAGAGCGTACAAAAATCTTGCTTTTCTCCCATAAGTACTCCATATGTTGCATGACTCAGGAGAGGAGCTATAAGGTTCTCTCGAGGTGGTACAGATGCCCAGCCTCTATTAATAGCATTTTCCCTGGAGTCCCGGATACCTGCTGGAGATGCGAGCGTCATAGAGGCACCTATCTCTACATATGGTGGTCTTGTCCTTCTATTAAAAAACTCTGGAGTGCAGTGTTCGATCTTATCAACAAACGCTGTACGTCAAAAGTGAGCCCGACCCCAGAACTAGCCTTACTATCTCTATGGAATTTTTCCATATCTAAATACAAGAAAAACCTACTTACTCATATTTTATCAGCTATTAGAAGATTCATACCGCGTTTTTGGAAACAGAAGAGAGTACCGTCCCGTGCGCAACTCATTGATGAGCTTAAAGGGAACCTGTCACCATATTTTTACCTATTAAACTAAAAGAATCACCTTCTGCAGCTCCTAGGCTGCATTCTATCAAGGTGCACCTTGGCCCTGACTCCCCTTCCAGACCCCAAAAATAACTTTATAAAACTTGGCCGTTAGGTATGCTAATTACCTTGGTTGGCCAGATGGGCGGGCTCATTTTCTGCTCCTTTATCCCCCTCCTGCCGCTGATCGCCGTCCTCCTTCCTTGATTGACAGGATGACGCCCTCTATCATCCTCCTCGTCGCAATTGCAAATCTCGTGCCTGTGCAGTTAGGTCTGCTCGCGCAGGCGCAGTTCGCTCTGCCATATCGTGGGGTGAGCAGAAAACAGCTGCCCTTGCTTGCGCCGGTGAGCTAAATATGCCGGCGCGAGATTATGGGTGGGTACAAGCATGGCGCTGGTGAGGTCGGCGCTGTGCATGACCTCACCAGCGCCATGCACGTACCCGCCCATAATCTTGCGCCTGCGCATTTAGCTCACCGGCGCAAGCAAGGACAGCTGTTTTGGACCCTTAGCCCTCTTGGGACAATATCCCTGGCCAGGTACTGTTCCAATGATGCCTTGTTCCACCTGGCTTTGGTGCGTTTGAATAAAAAACTTTTTAGCTTCACTTGTAGCTCACGCTGCTGCATGGGGGGTGAGGGATCAGACTGGCTGCCTCCATTACCAAACACGTCTGTGACCTGTGCTGACCAATTTGCATCCCAAACACGGTAATCCATGCTTGGACCTGAATTCACCAAAAAAGCACAACAAAAAAGTATATGAATACCTAGGTCCATATTTAAACACTTATACTATGAAGAGTTACCAACAAGCCAACATATTCCTACAAAAGACCTCCATATATTTAATAATACTGTCATTAATCATAATATCAAACTGTATCAAAGTTATGATAAATATATATTTTATTTCATACAAAATTTCAACATGATATTGCAAAGGTACAAGGATACAAAAATGGGCAGAATAAGGTACAGAGACGTGCACAAATAAAACTGCAAAACTGCAGGGGGGTGTGTCTGAAAACAGCGTCTGGGGGAAACTGTAATGTATCAAAGATGATCAGCACGGCCCTCCATAAATAAATTACAGATCACCATGTCAGCATTTTGGCAGGTCAGTCATATGAGAAATCAGTTGTAAACATAAAATATCAATAATCACAACTTGATACAGATATCACCAGATGTAAATACACCTATTGTTATTAGTAGGTATCACAATTCAAGTGGCCGTTGCAAGACACATTGAACTATAAAGAAACCTGCTAGCAGTCCGCTAAAATGCCAGGATTGTCAAAATTGGAGGAGTACGCTACCACCCAGAACCAAGTACCGGTATAATAACCTACCTAGGTGTCACCACAGACCCCGTACAGACACATCGCCCTGCACCTCGACGCGTTTCGCTACCGCTTCGTCGGGAGGTGCAGGTGTGCTGTGTGAGGCCGCTCATAACCCTGGCAAGTAAAACTTACCGTCCTATGGCGGCGCGCTGCGGCAATCAGATGTCCGTCCTCCACTGTGACCGGCGTCCAGGAACCCGGCGTGCGCATGCCTCATTACCTCGTCTTCTGACGGAACATTCCCTTCGAGCCATTTGCCCAGTAAAGCCCTTTTTCCAATTATGGCTATACTATGGAACAGCTTTGGTATTCTATCTCTTTTTTCATTCACTCTTGCCATTTGTTCAACATGGTCATCATGAAAAATCCATATCAATGGGTCCATCGCCACCTCTACCCCCCATATATTAGTTATTAGCGCCTGCATTTTTTTCCAAAATTTTTGACTCTCTGGGCATTGCCAAATCCCATGTAACAGATCCGTGTTTAACGTCTTACATTTGGGACAATGTACTATTTTATTAACCTTCTGTTTGTTTGGTATGTTGAAGCCATAGATCGCCCTGTGTATCAGTCTAAACTGTGTGTCCCTCCAGCCCTCATTAACCACCTCTTTTCTCATTCTCATCAATCCTCTTAGTATCTTGTCCCCTGCTGTCTTGTCTCCCAATTGTCTCGCCCAGTTTCCCAGGGTCTTATCTGTGTTTAAGGGGACTAACACCTCTCGCAAAGCTTTGTATAGTGAAGTTATGTTAATCTCCCGCTGCTCCTGCATAATAAGTTGGTCCATATCATTCATCTCTTGTTCCTTCCCGACATCTCCCAGTAGCTGCATTATGCCTTTCTCTATCTGTTTATATTGTATAACTTGAAATGGAGATAGCCCATATTTTGTCACAATTTCTTGACAGGACAGCCATCTATTTTCCGTCTCATGAAGCAGATCTTTCACCCCTTTTATACCTTTTCTCCTTCATTCTATAAATAATTTGTTTTCCCTGCCTGCTGGGAATTCCGGGAAACTCCATATGTTTAAGTATTTAGAAATTCTCCAGGGTAAGTTGAATTTTTTTCTCACCGCCTTCCACGCCATCACTGTATCTCTGCATATTAGTGAGTTTTTAATGTGCCGTGGTATGTTAGCAAGTGGCGTATGCAATATTGCCCCCAAATCCCAGGGTTTACAGAATTCGCCTTCCAATCTTATGTCCGAGTAACTGTTTGTCTTCCTTAACCAGTCTATTACATGTCTCATGAGGCACGCCAGATTGTACCCTCTAATGTTTGGCATTTTAATACCCCCCTTCTCCAGCGTCTGCATTAATTTCTCAGCTTTTATTCTTGGCCTTTTTCCCCTCCACAAGAAGGTCGAAAACACCTTGTTCAGCCTGTTTACGTCTGTGTGTTTTAATAATATAGGGATAGTCTGCATTGGATATAGAGGTTTTGAGAAACTCATGATTTTTAGAAGATGGTTCCTACCCAGTAGTGATAATAGAAGCCCCTCCCACATCTTCAATTCCCGTTCTATTTTTGTTATCAGTGGTTTAAAATTTAGCTCATATATCGATGCAGGTTGGCGTCCCACTTGGATTCCCAGATATTTAACGTGGGTTCTCGCTATTGGTATCCCATGGACATTGTCTCCTATTCCCTGAGCTGCCAGCAACGCTGTGCTCTGTTGGTGTAGAAACAATATTTCACATTTTGCCTTATTTAATTTGAAACCTGCCAAGTTTCCGAATTCCTCTATCCGTTGCAGTGTCATTGGAAGTTCCTTCTGGGGTTTATTCATAAACAATATAACGTCGTCCGCAAACAGGGCTGACCGTAGCACCTCCCCTCCAATGTTGATACCTTCAAAGCAATTTCCCTCATTCAGCATTCTTGACAGGGGCTTGATCGCCAGGTTGAACAGGAGGGGGGACAATGGGCACAACTATCTAGTCCCTTTAGTCAATGAGAAAGGTCTCGACAGAAATCCTTGTGTCGCCACCCTGGCTTTAGGATTCGCATATAATACTCTAATGAATGTTCTAAATGCCCCCTGAATGCCTACCTCATCCATTACTGTTTCCAGCCATGACCACTTTACATTATCAAATGCTTTTTCGGCATCTAATGTGATCATGGCTGGAAATGCCCCCTTCTGTGTTTGTCCGTGCCTATTAGCATCCATTACTAGCATGGTTTTTCTTATATTGGTCACCGCCGATCTACCCTTCACAAACCCTGATTGTGCCGGAGAGATTACACTCGGCAATATCTCCGCCAGTCTGCTGGCCATCAATTTGGCCAGTAGTTTTAGGTCCTGGTTGATCAAAGAGATCGGTCTATAATTTGCTGGATTATCTAAGTTTTTCTCTCTCTTAGGTATGAGTTTTATATACAGTTAGGTCCAGAAATATTTGGACAGTGACACAATTTTCGCGAGTTGGGCTCTGCATGCCACCACATTGGATTTGAAATGAAACCTCTACAACAGAATTCAAGTGCAGATTGTAACGTTTAATTTGAAGGTTTGAACAAAAATATCTGATAGAAATTGTAGGAATTGTACACATTTCTTTACAAACACTCCACATTTTGGGAGGTCAAAAGTAATTGGACAAATAAACCAAACCCAAACAAAATATTTTTATTTTCAATATTTTGTTGCGAATCCTTTGGAGGCAATCACTGCCTTAAGTCTGGAACCCATGGACATCACCAAACGCTGGGTTTCCTCCTTCTTAATGCTTTGCCAGGCCTTTACAGCCGCAGCCTTCAGGTCTTGCTTGTTTGTGGGTCTTTCCGTCTTAAGTCTGGATTTGAGCAAGTGAAATGCATGCTCAATTGGGTTAAGATCTGGTGATTGACTTGGCCATTGCAGAATGTTCCACTTTTTTGCACTCATGAACTCCTGGGTAGCTTTGGCTGTATGCTTGGGGTCATTGTCCATCTGTACTATGAAGCGCCGTCCGATCAACTTTGCGGCATTTGGCTGAATCTGGGCTGAAAGTATATCCCGGTACACTTCAGAATTCATCCGGTTACTCTTGTCTGCTGTTATGTCATCAATAAACACAAGTGACCCAGTGCCATTGAAAGCCATGCATGCCCATGCTATCACGTTGCCTCCACCATGTTTTACAGAGGATGTGGTGTGCCTTGGATCATGTGCCGTTCCCTTTCTTCTCCAAACTATTTTCTTCCCATCATTCTGGTACAGGTTGATCTTGGTCTCATCTGTCCATAGAATACTTTTCCAGAACTGAGCTGGCTTCATGAGGTGTTTTTCAGCAAATTTAACTTTGGCCTGTCTATTTTTGGAATTGATGAATGGTTTGCATCTAGATGTGAACCCTTTGTATTTACTTTCATGGAGTCTTCTCTTTACTGTTGACTTAGAGACAGATAGACCTACTTCACTGAGAGTGTTCTGGACTTCAGTTGATGTTGTGAACGGGTTCTTCTTCACCAAAGAAAGTATGCGGCGATCATCCACCACTGCTGTCATCCGTGGACGCCCAGGCCTTTTTGAGTTCCCAAGCTCACCAGTCAATTCTTTTTTTCTCAGAATGTACCCGACTGTTGATTTTGCTACTCCAAGCATGTCTGCTATCTCTCTGATGGATTTTTTCTTTTTTTTCAGCCTCAGGATGTTCTGCTTCACCTCAATTGAGAGTTCCTTAGACCGCATGTTGTCTGGTCACAGCAACAGCTTCCAAATGCAAAACCACACACCTGTAATCAACCCCAGACCTTTTAACTACTTCATTGATTACAGGTTAACGAGGGAGACGCCTTCAGAGTTAATTGCAGCCCTTAGAGTCCCTTGTCCAGTTACTTTTGGTCCCTTGAAAAAGTGGAGGCTATGCATTACAGAGCAATGATTCCTAAACCCTTTCTCCGATTTGGATGTGAAAACTCTCATATTGCAGCTGGGAGTGTGCACTTTCAGCCCATATTATATATATAATTGTATTTCTGAACATGTTTTTGTAAACAGCTAAAATAACAAAACTTGTGTCACTGTCCAAATATTTCTGGACCTAACTGTATGCCGTATTGAGGTGACTCGATATTTCAGTGCCTCCCAATATTTTGTTAAACATACGTGTCAATATCGGTGAGATCTGCTCCTTCATCACTTTATAGAATTCCTCATTGAACCCATCGGGTCCCGGAGCTTTATGTACGTTTAACTCTCCTATCACCTTTTGGACTTCTTCTATTGTGACTTCTGCATTCAGACTAGTCAGCTCCTCTGTGCTGATTCGTGTGAGGTTTATTTGTTTCAGCCATTCTGCCCCTCCTTCACCACCTTCATTCCCTTTACCATACAGTTTCTCATAGTAATCCCCCTGTCATGATGTATTTTACCTTCTCACTGTATTTGCTGTAATACTATGTCTTGGGATGTAAGTGACCATACCTTCCCCCCAGTCTGTATCATATTGCAATCAGGCTTCAGCAGTAGCTATTGTCATTGATTTGGTGGGGGTTGCATATATATATTGTTCTTCTCAGCATGGGACTTCTCCAATCTACAACTTGGTAAACAGAACAGAGCCAGCAGTCTAAAGTCCATTCATGCATCAAATGGCCAGGGGGAGGTGTGCCCACCTAAGGGGCTGATCCCAGGAGAGAAGAACATGTTAGAGCAGTTAGTTGGAGCTCGGCTGTAGAAGTACTAGGATCTATAGCTGAGGCTGGATCCTGGGGTCTGTGTGTGTGGACTGTTACAGACTGGAGATCCGTGGCCACGTGGGATTGTGTTTTGTTGTTCACCTGTTGGACTCAAGGAACTCTTATAAGGACCGTTGCCCTATATTCCCTGGCATCGGAATACCAGGCGGTGCCCCTGGATCTTTTTCCTTTGTGTGGACTCTAAAGAACCATTTTATTATTGGATGTTTTATGCTCCCTGTCTCATTAAATCTTCTTGGATTGTTCATTGGTCTGGTGTCCCTTACTGCTCTGTCGCATACCCCGTCACAAACTGGTGGCAGTGGCGGGATCAGAGCAGAAGAAATGGAGGACAATGGCCAATCAACGTCTGAAACCAGAACCTCAGGATACAGGAACTGGACTGTGGTGAGCCTACAAACAAAGGCCCGTGAATTAGGTGTCGGCTACAAAGGACTCTCTAAGGAGCAACTAATTGAGGCATTGGAAAACGCTTGCCTGCAAGATGGCACCGAGGAACAATTTCCACAGCAAGGGGAGCAAAGACGGGAGCCGGAGGTAAATACCCAAAAAAGTCAATGGGTTGTGTGGTACGAGGAGGAGATGGCCTTCCTGGGAGAGGAGACCACCATAGAATATAAGATGGAGGTCATGCGTGGAGCTAAAGAGAAGGAGCGCAGGATGGAGGAGATGGCATTGCTGGATAAGCAGCTCGCTGTGGAAGCCGCGAGAGGTTCCAGACAGACTGTAACCCCAGCACCCATCATGAGGGAACTTCCCAGGGTGTCCCGCAAAGACTTCAAGCAGTTTAATGAGGCTGCTGGTGACATTGAGGGCTTCTTCCAGGACTTTGAGCATCAGTGTCGATTAATGGAAGTCCCAGAAAGGGAGCGCGTCCGGCATCTGGTTGGGCTCTTAGAGGGTGGAGCTGCTGCAGCCTATAGAGCTATGGACCCTCAGTGGAACTGTGAGTATGCGGATATTAAACAGACTATTCTAGAACATTATGCTGTAACGCCAGACACTTACAGGACTCAGTTCCGTACTTTAGCATGTGATGAGGAAGTGTCCTTCAAGATGTATGCCCACAAACTCAAACATCTGTGGCATCGTTGGCTGGAGGCAGAGGAGGCCTTAACCTTGGAGACCGTCCTCCAGGTCCTCCTAAAAGAGCAGTTTTACTTCAAGTGCCCCGCTGAGATCCGGGAATGGGTGCGTGAAAGGAGACCAGCCACTGTGGAGGAAGCTGCAGCTCTAGCTGATGAGGCTCTCACCATCAAGCCTCAGTGGAAAAAACTACTGCCCAGTGAGAAAAAAACCACCAACCCCCCAACGCTGGCGGCCCCTGGTCCTTCTGGCCCCAATGTTCACCATCACCCTAGACCATCAACTCATTGGGACCTTCGTGTGACTGTGCCTCGCATTACTCATGCTCCACCTTTGGGAATACGACGTGGAGGAAGAATCCCAGAGCGCAGATGTTATGGGTGTGGGCAGCCTGGGCACATGCAATTCCAATGTCCAGGTGTTCGGAGACAGAACAGCTACAAACCGCCTTTGCCTGTTCATTATCTACAGACACCTTCACCAGGAGAAGAGCTGGATTCTGTGCCTGATGACTTGCCAAGTGACTCAGATATCCTGGCTCCCCTACCCGGAGTCTATGGGGTGCGAACTCCAGCCACCTGTTCTTCTGATCTTCAGGACAAACATCTACAGGAGGTCGTGCTGGATGGCCAAAAAGTTGTTGGCTTCCGTGACACTGGGGCTTTCCTCACCATAGCCGATCCCCGAGTAATTCAACCACAAGCAATTCAAAAGGGACCAGGAATTGCCATTGAACTGGCAGGAGGTACCCAGAGATATATTCCAAGAGCGAGTGTGACCCTGGATTATGGCTTTGGGGCAAAACAATGTGTGGTCGGTGTGATGAGCGGCCTCCCTGCAGACGTTCTTCTTGGAAATGATGTGGGGAATCTTCATTGCCACTTTGTCGGTGCGGTAACCAGAAGTCAAGCCAAGAGAGCAGCCCATGTGGACATGTACAACCCATCCATGGAAATGAGGCCACCAGAACTGCCATTACAGCCGTACTGTGGCCAAGCCTCTTACCGACCTGACCAAGAAAACAATGCCCCGGCTGGTGATCTGGACTCCAGCCTGTGATGAGGCTTTTAACCGGCTGAAGGACGCTCTGGTCTGCGACCCTGTTCTGGCTGCTCCAGACTACAAGCGGAGATTTATTGTGCAAATGGACACCTCTGCTTATGGACTGGGAGCTGTCCTCAGCCAGGTGAATGCAGCTGGGGACGAACACCCCATTGCCTACCTCAGCAGGAAACTGCTGGACCGAGAAGTGGCCTATGCAACTGTTGAAAAAGAATGTCTGGCTGTAGTGTGGGCCCTTAAGAAACTACGGCCGTATCTGTATGGACGAGAATTCACTGTGGTTACTGATCACAATCCCCTCACCTGGCTGAACAGAGTCTCTGGGGACAATGGACGATTACTGCGATGGAGCCTGGCTCTGCAGCCCTATAACTTTACCATACAATATAGAAGGGGCAGCCAACACCAAAATGCAGATGGACTGTCCAGGCAAGAGGAGCCTTGAGTCCTGTCAGCCATGCCTGCGTGTACTTAACCAGCGACCTGTAGAGGTCCCTAGTACGTACACAAGTTGGGAGGGGAAGGAATTGTCATGATGTATTTTACCTTCTCACTGTATTTGCTGTAATACTATGTCTTGGGATGTAAGTGACCATACCTTCCCCCCAGCCTGTATCATATTGCAATCAGGCTTCAGCAGTAGCTATTGTCATTGATTTGGTGGGGGTTGCATATATATATTGTTCTTCTCAGCATGGGACTTCTCCAATCTACAACTTGGTAAACAGAACAGAGCCAGCAGTCTAAAGTCCATTCATGCATCAAATGGCCAGGGGGAGGTGAGCCCACCTAAGGGGCTGATCCCAGGAGAGAAGAACATGTTAGAGCAGTTAGTTGGAGCTCGGCTGGAGAAGGACTAGGATCTATAGCTGAGGCTGGATCCTGGGGTCTGTGTGTGTGGACTGTTACAGACTGGAGATCCGCGGCCACGTGGGATTGTGTTTTGTTGTTCACCTGTTGGACTCAAGGAACTCTTATAAGGACCATTGCCCTATTTTCCCTGGCATCGGAATACCAGGCGGTGCCCCTGGATCTTTTTCCTTTGTGTGGACTCTAAAGAACCATTTTATTATTGGATGTTTTATGCTCCCTGTCTCATTAAATCTTCTTGGATTGTTCATTGGTCTGGTGTCCCTTACTGCTCTGTCGCATACCCCGTCACACCCCCAAGATCTGGTTAATTTCCTGTGGTTTTGTGGATTTGTTCCCCTCCTGTCCAGTCATGCTGGTTATTGAACTCATTGGTCGCCTTCCCTTAGCCAAATTGGCCAGTAATTTCCCTGCTTTATTGCCGTACCTGTGCAGGTCAACCTCCATTTGTGACTGTACTAGCTCTTCCCTTTTTCCTGCCCAGAGCTCGAACCTTTGTTTTGCCCCCTTCCATTCCTCTTTTGCTTTTTGGGACATGGTTTCCAAATATTTCATATATTTTTCTCTAAGCGTATCACTAGCTTCTTGGTATTGTGTATGTGTATGTCTCTTGATTGTAGCAGTATACCCCATTAGCCTCCCTCTCAGCATTGCTTTTGCTGCTTCCCAAAATATCATTACATCCGTCTCATGTTCACTATTAGTGTTGCTATACTCTTCCCACCAGCCCTTCAGTAGTTTAACAAAGTCCGAATCCCTAAGTAAAAAGGACGGGAACCTCCACAAATAGTCCGATCCCCTCTGAACTGTGTCATTTATTTCTAAGGTCACCGGGCTGTGGTCCGATATCACCATGTTTTCAATATCTACATCTTTGACCCTACTCAAAAATAATTTGTCAACCAGAATATAATCAATTCTTGACCATGCGTCATGCGGATGTGAGTAGTGAGTGAATTCACGGTCATATGGGTGCTGTAGCCTCCAACTGTCTTTCAGATTTATGTCTTCCAGCAGCCTAGCCATCAAGCCTTTTGTCGTTCTTGTGTGCCCACCTTGACCCCTGTTATGTCTCCTATCTTCTTCCCCTGAGACCACCGCATTGAAATCTCCTCCCACTATTTTGTTCCGTTCTGTGTCCATTCCCACTTTACTTGTGATGAGTTTGAAAAACTAATTCTGTTCATTGTTGGGGGCATATATGTTGTGTATGCTAAACTCTCCCTGCGGGCTGTTTAATTTTATATGGACATATCTACCTTCCTCATCGCTATCTTGGGAAGTTATCATATGGTCGAAATGTTTGTTTAATAGGATCATGACCCCTGCTTTCCTTCCCGGGGAGCCCGACCCAACTACTTTTCCTACCCATAATTTCTGCATTTGGGAAAAATCTTCCCATAGTAAATGCGTTTCCTGCAGCAGTGCGATATCTACCTTCAATCTTTTAAGATGTCTCAGAACCATCATGCGCTTGTGAGGTGATTTCAGTCCTTTCACGTTCCATGTCACTATTTTAACCATAGTCCCCGTTGCCCATGTTTTTTGCGTCGCTATGCGTCCCCCCGTGTGCGTGGCTTTGTGTTTCCTCTAACTTCGCTGTGCGCTTACAACTATGTATTGCCTGGGCGCAACCTTGTGTCCCAATCTTGGCATTAACTGTAAACCAGTTGGCTATCCCCCCAACTGCTCTGAATTGTCTTTCGGTGTGTTTATAGCGTTGCTTTCCCTGAACCCAACTATTCAACCTAGATCTATTGTCAACTAACAACCCCTCAACTGTCCCCCCCTTTACAATCAATCGTCTCATCACTTCCATTTTTTCGGTGATGCTCCTGGCTCCGCAATCCCCTCTCAACCAACTGACTAACATTTACATATAGCCTGTCCCCCATTGTTCTGTTATCTAACACACCAGAGCAAGGCCTTCCTGGTCAATTGCCATGCCAGCATACAATACCCCCACCCTCATTGCCCAGATATAGCATTGGTTGCCTCTGATCTCAATTTCACTCCACCTCCAATCAGCATAAGTGACCTGGCTACCAGAAGAGCGATTTATCAGTAGATACTGAAGAGAGAGAAACCCGGTCCCCCATAGCTGTTAGGACCCCCCTACACCCCCGAGGGGGCAGGGCACCTTGGTCAATATAAATTGAAGAGGCGAGAACGAAAGAGAAGAGGGAGTGAGAAAGGAAGTGGAAGAGGAAGTAGAGGCGGAAATAGGAAGTGGAAGAGGTAGTGCAGGAGGAAGTAGAAGAGGAAGTGGAAGTAGGAAGTGGAAGAGGAAGTAGAAGAGGAAGGAGGAAGTGGAAGTGTAAGTAGGAAGTGGAAGAGGAAAAGGAAGTAAAAAAAGGAAGTAGGAAGTAGAAGAGGAAGTAGAAGAGGAAGTGTAAGTAGGAAGTGGAAAAGGAAGTAGGAAGTGGAAGTAGGAAGTGGAAGTAAGAAGTGGAAGAGGAAGTGGAAAAGGAAGTAAGAAGTGGAAGAGGAAGTAGGAAGAGGAAGTGGAAAAGGAATTAGAAAGTGGAAGTAGGAAGTGAAAGTGGAGTAGGAAGTGGGAAAGGAGGTATGAAGTGAAAGAGGTAGCGAAAGGGGGAGTAGGAAGTGGAAGAGGAAGTAGGAAGTGGAAAAGAAAGTAGGAAGTGGAAGAGGAAGTGGAAGAGGAAATAGGAAGTGGAAGAGGAAGTGGAAGTAAAAATGCAATGATAAACAGTAGATGTTACTCATCCCCTGCATTCCGTCAGTCCCCTCTCTCCTGGGCGCCTCAGTTCAGTTCAAAATATCAATTCTTCTCTTTGTAGTCTCATGCCGCTCCCTTCTTCTGGTTTCCAGGCCTACGTGACGGCGAGCTCCTAGTCTTTGGGCTTCCTGCATGGATCTCTCTCACCTCCTCTCTCCCCTCCATCCAGTCCTTCCGGCCCGATGCCAGGCTCTCCTCCTCTCCTCCATGCCGGTTATGTTGCCTCTCCGGGGATTCCTCCGTCTGGTTTCTGTTCTCCATCTCCTCCATCCACTTCTTCGCCTCCCTCAAGTCTTTTGTCGCAAAAAGGGATCCATCACGTCTTGTTACTCTCAGTATTGCAGGATAGAGCAGTTGGAATTTTATGCCTTTACTGTACAGCGCAGTGCAGATCTTACTAAAGGCTTTCCTTTTGCGTGTAACCTCCGCCAAGTAGTCCCCGAAGATCAGCACTTTATGTCCTTGTAAAGACAATGGGATCCTCCTTCCTCTAAACGCTCGCAGCAGCTCTTCTTTGTCTTTGTATTCCAAGTATTTTATTATCACTTGGCGCAGCCTGGCTGGTCCAGTCACTCCCGTGCTGCTTTCCTTCCCATTTGTTCTTCCTGTGCCTGGATGCTCTCTTACAGGGCCCACTCTGTGCGCTCTTTCCACCCTGCATTTATGCGTCAGACCCAATGCCTTGGGGAGTTCTGCTTCACATATGCTGTCCAATTGCCGCATGCTTATGGATTCTGGCAGTCCCACCAGCCTTAAATTGCTTCTTCTGGAGCGGTTTTCCAGATCTTCCAGTTTGTCTCTCATGGCCTGGGATCCCTCCACCATCTCCTGCAGCTGCCCCTTTAATGCTATCACCTCGTCCTCTGTGTCAGAGATTATTTGCTCCATCTCTGATATCCTGGCTCCCTGCTGTGTGATCTGCTCCTTTAAGGGAGATAGCGCTGCCCCCACCATGGCCTCCAAGGAATCCTTGATCCTGTCTGCCAGGTGTACTGCCACTGCACCAGCCAGATGGTCATAGTCTATTTGCAGGCCTGGGAGCTGGTTGTGCTGCTGGGCTGCCCGCTGCTCTCTCAGCTGCTCTCCTCCTCCTCCATCTGCCTCTGCTCACCTCCCTGCATACTGCTGCGGCCCGCGTCCGCCACCATTTTCTGCTCCATGTGCTTTCCCTCTGCAGCACCCTGCTTCAGCTGTCTGCCGCTGCTCCGGAGGAGGTACCGCTCCATGCACGGTCACCTCCCGCTCCATGCCTCAAGTTTTCCGCCTCCCGCGGCCGTGGGGCTCTTTTAGTCGGTCTGTGGGTCTGAGGAACGTGCGGAGCTCTGTCTCCCACGTCCTCACATCACAGCGCCGGAACCGGAAGTAACAAATTTTTTCTGGTGTATTTGTTTATTTACTTTCACTTACAGGTTAATTATGGAAGGTATCTCGGGGAGACGCCTGTCATGATTAACCTAGGACTTAGTGGCAGTTATGGGCTGCTGCCATTAACCCCTTATTACCCCAATTGCCACCGCACCAGGGCAATTCGGGATGAGCCCGGTAAAGTCCCGGGACTGTCGCATCTAATGGATGCGGCAATTCCAGGTGGCTCCTGGCTTATATTGTTAGGCTGGGAGGCTCCCCATAACGTGGTGCTCCTTATCCTGAGAATACCAGCCTTCAGCCGTGTGGCTTTATCTTGGCTGGTATCAAAATTGGGGGGGGACCGCACGTCGGTTTTTTTTAATTATTTATTTATTTTGCGGCTGTGATTGGATGCAGTGAGACAGCTGTCACTCAGAGTAGGGGCGTGTTTGACTGTAACCAATCATAGGCGCCGGTGGGTGGAGAAAGCAGGGAATACGAGATTGAATAATGAGCGGCCGGCATTTTCAAAAGAGGAAAAGCCGCCGGAGCAATGTGAACGCCGTGCAGCGCCTCGCCGGTGATCGGGGATTAGTGAGTATGAGAGAGGGGGAGAGACCGACCGACGGACAGAGAGAGGGACAGAGAGACCGACCGACAGAGAGAGAGAGACAGACAGAGCGACCAACTGACAGAGAAAGAGACCGACCGACAGACAGGAGATTCACCGACATCCACAGACAGAAATTGACCGACATTGACAGAGAATGAAAAGACCTGCGTTTTGCTTATCAAAAAAGAATGCGGAATGCAACAAAAATGCAGTCCAAGTGCATTTTGGTTGCGTTCTAACACACATCATTGATTTCAATGGGTGTAAAACGCACAAAAGAAGTGACATGCTGCTTTTTTTTCCGCAGCGATTTTGGGCATCCAAAACGCTGCGTTTACAAACGCAGCGTGTGCATTAATTTTTCGGCTTTCTCATAGACTTTGCTGGGGAAGCTGAACGCATGCAGTTACGCTGCAGTTCAAAACGCAGTGTTTCCGCCGACAAAAACGCAACGTGCGCACATAGCCAAAGTCTACCAACAAGAATGCAACAATATAGACTTGCCCTTTTTCTAAACATGGCTATTTACCTTCTATTATAAAATGAGTGATGGGAATAGCCAATCAAAAGACAGGAAGTAACACCTTGCATTGAAAAAGTTGCCACCTTCTGATAGTGATTGAGTTGTTTTCTTGACTAGTTATAGTAACCAATATTATTCAATAGTCAATATCATTAAAAAGTACCTCCCAATTTTGTTTACAAATGACAAGATTAAAAATATATTACAAGGTGGTGCAAAATTTGTTACTAGAAGAGTCCTAACTGTGGGGAACACATCACCAAGTGATCATAACAGAATAGTTAAAACACAGCAGGCTAATAATGGAAAAAATTGGTTGACCATAGTTGACTTGGCTCACACAATTATAGCTAAAAAGTGGGTGGATTTGGCTCCTTTATGGTTAATACTAAAATATTTGACTTGTCTGTTTCCAATCAAATCTATGCATTAAAGGGAACCTGTCACCAGATTTGGCCCATGATAATTTGCAGCCACCACCAGTGAGGTCTTATATATAGCATTCCAAAATACTGTATATAAGTGCCCAGGCCACTCTGTATATTATAAAAAACACTTTTATAATACTCACCCTTGGGGCGGTTTGGTCTGATGGGTGTCACTGGTCTCCAGTCCGGCGCGTCCTCGCTGCAGCGATTCACGTCCTCCTCCTACCCAGCCTAGTGTGGATGATGTGTCCTATGTCATCCACACAAGCCGGCATTGCACTTTGATCTGCCTTGCTTCAGGCAGAGACTGAGCCACAGCCATGAGCGGTGATGTCATTCAGGTTATGTGCAATCACAGCTGGAGGTTCTAGGGCTTAGTAGCAGCTACGTCTGTGTCTGTCACAATAATCTAGGGCTTAGCGGCAGCTGTGAGCTGTTATTAACCTCTTATTACCCCAATTGCCACGGCACCAGAGCAATCGGGATAAACTGGGTAAAGTTCCGGGATTGTCGCGACAATCCTGGGCAGCTGCAGCCTGGTATTTTTAGGCTGGGAGGTCCAATATGAATGGATCTCCCCAGCCTGAGAATACCAGACCCTGGCTATCGGCTTTATCACGGCTGCATATCAAAATTGGGGAAGACCGCAGGCTAATTTTTAAAAATATTTAAAAAATTAAAAAGAAAAGCAGCATGTGGTCTCTCTTATTTTGATACACAGCCAAGATAAGCGCACGGCTGTGGGCTGCAGCCTGTAGCCGTGGGCTTTATCTGTGCTGGGAATCATAATATTGGGGGACCCTACATGTTGAAATATGAGCACTTTCTGTGAATCCTTAAGTGCTGCCTTTGGGGATCCTCTTTTCAAAGTCAATGGATGGTTGGATTCTTACCATAGCAAGGATTTAGTGGCCATTGGTTTCCTAGAAGTTGGTGTAATAAGGTCACCCTTACTTGTTTTATAAAAGACCCTCCCACCTCAATAGCCCTCCTTCCATTTGAAAAGTAATGTACAAATTCAGATTACTGTTGTTAAGCTTATGCACAAAATCAGAGAATAGTTCAGACAAATCATTTGTAGATTCTCAATTATTTCAGGTGTCTCGTCTTAAACCAGCAACCCTAATTCATGTCCCTTGGTGTCTCTCCGTTATCTCGGGAGTCTTCTTGTGGTCTGAATTTGTGGCGCACTGGACAAGCCAGGGGCCACAGAGCACAACACCCCACACTCCCAGCAGGCACACCGAAGTCAGACACAAAACCCTTGTTGCCTTCCTCCAGGGGCTGATGATCACACCAGGGGGTGGGCCAGGCGGTTGGTCCCGCCCACCGAGGAGTTCACAGTCCTGGAGGCGGGAAAACAGGCAGTCTAGTTTTGACAGTGAAAGTGGAAGGAGGAAAGTGTAGTAGTGGAGCAACTGACTGACAGCGTCCGGGTGTGTGGCCCGGGCGGAACAGCAAGGTTGGCAGACGGTGGTGACCGTCTGCAGGAGTGGCCTATCCGAGTTACCGTAAGGACCGTGGACGGGCAGTGGCCTGGCGGTACCGGACCAGTGCACAAAGAGAAGCCAGCACCATCTGGCAGGGGCTTTTCGGACCCCGGCAAGGCTAGGAGTCGCCGTGAATTTGCCGAATCCGTTAGTGAAGGGGACCTCCTGGGTTTCCAAACAGTTCAGTCCCGACAGAAGGCAACAGTCCAACCAACAGAGGGAGACACCGCCACCGCCAAGGCAACCGTTTCTCAGGGCCAGCGCCTGCGGGCAAAGAGAGGCTCCTCCAGCCCATATCCAAGCTGGGGAGCGGGTTACCGGTGGGAACCCATCGGAACAATCAACCGTACTTGGGTGCAGGGAAAGGCAGTCACCATCAACCTGCCGGGGGAAACAACACCGCAGCCGTCTGTGGGACCCGTCCATCCAGCCGAGTGTTTTACCGAGAACTGTGTCTTCATCATTGGGCTGAGTGAGTACCACCGTGCCGTGCGGCACAGCGCTGCCCCTGCGACCCTGCACCTCGCCAGGCCCCGTAACCCGCCTGCCATCCATCCCTACCCCACCCCAGGGCCCCGGGACAACCAACCCCCTACCCATGGAGGGGAGAACTAACAACAAAGCTGCTCCCTGTCACCGCTCCCGGGATCCCCGTCCAGAGCAGCGGTGGTGTCACCATTATCACCACAGCCGTGGGTGGCGTCACTGACAATAAATCCCCACACTCAATCCAAACCCCCTTTTCACTCACGGGCGAGGAGCGCCGCTCGAGTCCCCGGGATCCGGCCCACCGCTCGAGCCACCACCGAGCAGCAGCACCAGCGGCCGGACCCGAGCAGTGGGAGAGCGCAGCGTCCCCTCCTCCGCCCACGACAACTTGGCGTCACGAACAGGATCTTACCGCTCTGCCATTGAGTGGAGGTGCGCGTTGTTATTGCCGGAGGTGTCCGGCTGAAAATTTGCCGAAGCCGCCATCTTGGGCGCGAAGAGTTCCCGCTCGAGCGTCTCCTCGAGTAGTGGAGGCGCGAAGGCCAAAACCCCGCCCCAATAGAGGAGGAGCCGGAAAGAAACTAAGGGGGACGAAATGGCGGCCGGTCGCATGTGAGCGTGGCTATAAAAGCAGGGACGCCAGGACTCTACGGCGATATTGGGTTCGTGGAAGCCCTGATTACCAAGATACATAACCCAACTCCCAACTAGGAAGCCCCCGCGCCCGGCACGGCGACGTGGCTGAGGGACCGGACCGTCCCGCTGAGTAACCATCTGCAGGCCCACATGCAGCTCCTCCTGGAGGAGTGGGAGACCGACATGGCGAACGTGGTGGCCGCTATGCAGAGACGCGTGGTGGAAAAGGATTCGGAGGAGCGGGTAAGGGACCCACGCCCCTGTATTCCTGAGGGATCGGCCACTGCGGCTGAGGAGCCCGGCCTGCGCCCGCTCACCCTGCCTCCCTCCCCGCTACCCATGTTAGCTGCTGCCGCCCCGCCACTAGGCCCGCTACCTGTCCAACCGGTAGCGATACCCTGCCAACCCGCCCCGGCGGACCAACCGGCTGCAGACACTCAGGACCCCCCTGAACCGCTCCCATGGGAGCCGCTGAGACCGCGACCCCTTGATGAGGATGTGCCAGAAGTCCCGGCAGTGATTGCGCCAGACCCCGAGCCCAGGACCGTGGCATGGATGAAGGCCCGAGTGATGGAGTTCCACCAACGCCAGCAAAGTCAGATATATCTCATGATGGAGCAGTGGACCCATGAGGTGGAAATGCTGGTTGCAGCTGCCCCAATGTATGGGATGGGCGCAGATGTGACGGAGCCAACGGGTAACCCACGTCCCCATGTCCTACCAGGACCGGCCACTGCGGCTGGGGGGCCCGGTCCTATCACGGCCCTCATATCGTCCCTACCATTATCCTTGGGGCGCCTCAGTGTTAGCCAACCTGACCTACTGCCCCACGCTACCGTGGAGGGATCTGATGTGCTGGATACTGGAAGCCAGGAGGCTGCGGCAGCTGGCGGCAACCCGCGTGACGCAGAGACAAGCGATAGTGACTCCAGTGACTCCAGCTCCGGTGCTGAGCCCACCCCTGGAAGTGAAGAGGCAAGTGAGCGTCTCCGTTACGTGGGAGAGCTGGTAGTCTATTACAATGCGCGTAATGGTGGGAATGGATACCGGGCACCCCTGTCCCAGCAGACATGTCACTGCATGTTTGATATGCTGGTGGCGGAGGATGGGGCCGTCTCATCAGAGGAATCAGAGTGATGGCAGCGGAATGCCGTTGTCACCGTCCCCGTTGGGACCACCAAAGTTTTGAAAGTTTTGCAAAAATGATAAGGATAATCTACCGATGAAGTCACCTGATTGCCATCTGATTTACTGCTGATTGAAACCGGTTGTTGTCGGCACCGTTGTCCCCGTGGGGACCGTTCAAAAAGTTGCATAAAGAACTCTTTATGAACAGGCCCGAGAACTTGCAGGGCAACCACAAACTAGTGGCATGTAAATAAAAATGTTTGTTGTGGCTTCCACCGTTACCGCCTCCGGAGAGGCAGATGGGAGGAAGGGCCCGCAGTGGAGTAGGCTGGGGCCCAGCCACCACCGGAACCGGTGGCGATCCTCTGAGGGTTTCAGGGGTTCCCCATGGACGTGGGTCCCCTGAAAAGGACAGAACCCGCTCGGGTGACTTGTGCTGGACTGGGGTCAAGGGGTGCTGCCTGTTTGCTTAGGGGCAGCATCAGGGCCAGGTTGCTTGGGTGGGAAAGAGCGGAAGCCGTAACCGTAACGTTTTAAGTAAGAGTACCTCCCGATGTGGGAAGAAGTTATTATAATTGTATGTCTGTTACCGTTTTCTATCTTTTTCAGTTGGTGAAAATAAAACCGGTGATGGACGGGCAGCCCGCGGACGGTCTGCATTTAACTAAGGGGGAATGTGGCGCCCTGGACAAGCCAGGGGCCACAGAGCACAACACTCACAACACCCCACACTCCCAGCAGGCACACCGAAGTCAGACACAAAACCCTTGTTGCCTTCCTCCAGGGGCTGATGATCACACCAGGGGGTGGGCCAGGCGGTTGGTCCCGCCCACCGAGGAGTTCACAGTCCTGGAGGCGGGAAAACAGGCAGTCTAGTTTTGACAGTGAAAGTGGAAGGAGGAAAGTGTAGTAGTGGAGCAACTGACTGACAGCGTCCGGGTGTGTGGCCCGGGCGGAACAGCAAGGTTGGCAGACGGTGGTGACCGTCTGCAGGAGTGGCCTATCGGAGTCTATCGTAAGGACCGTGGACGGGCGGTGGCCCGGCGGTACCGGACCGGTACACAAAGAGAAGCCAGCACCATCTGGCAGGGGCTTTTCGGACCCCGGCAAGGCTAGGAGTCGCCGTGAATTTGCCGAATCTGTTAGTGAAGGGGACCTCCTGGGTTTCCAAACAGTTCAGTCCCGACAGAAGGCAACAGTCCAACCAACAGAGGGAGACACCGCCACCGCCAAGGCAACCGTTTCTCAGGGCCAGCGCCTGCGGGCAAAGAGGGGCTCCTCCAGCCCATATCCAAGCTGGGGAGCGGGTTACCGGTGGGAACCCATCGGAACCATCAACCGTACTTAGGTGCAGGGAAAGGCAGTCACCATCAACCTGCCGGGGGAAACAACAGCGCAGCCGTCTGTGGGACCCGTCCATCCAGCCGAGTGTTTTACCGAGAACTGTGTCTTCATCATTGGGCTGAGTGAGTACCACCGTGCCGTGCGGCACAGCGCTGCCCCTGCGACCCTGCACCTCGCCAGGCCCCGTAACCCGCCTGCCATCCATCCCTACCCCACCCCAGGGCCCCGGGACAACCAACCCCCTACCCATGGAGGGGAGAACTAACAACAAAGCTGCTCCCTGTCACCGCTCCCGAGATCCCCGTCCAGAGCAGCGGTGGTGTCACCATTATCACCACAGCCGTGGGTGGCGTCACGGACAATAAATCCCCACAATCAATCCAAACCCCCTTTTCACTCACGGGCGAGGAGCGCCGCTCGAGTCCCCGGGATCCGGCCCACCGCTCGAGCCACCACCGAGCAGCAGCACCAGCGGCCGGACCCGAGCAGTGGGAGAGCGCAGCGTCCCCTCCTCCGCCCGCGACAACTTCATGGTCCAATAAATGATTTGATGTTAGAAGAAGTAAACTATTTTATATTCTGGCTTGCAAAAATATGATCCAGTGTACAATAATGTAATAAATTATACTCACCTTATTGATTCCCTGATGCTTTTCTTCCAATGCTGCCCAGGTACCCCGCACAGTCTCCATGATTCCACATTTGGCCAAAGATATGACCACTTCAGCCAATCACTGACTGCAACAGTGACCGATACATCTGTACTGTGCACAGTGATTGACTCTGGAGCAGAATGTCTAGATATTGGCCCCATAGTTACATTATGAGAAGCATCAATGTTGCCTATTGAAATTTTCCAATATGTATATGTATTAAGAAATAATAATTAAAAAAGTAACATAAGTCTGTGTAACACACCCTAAGGCCATGTGCCCATTGGGAAAGTGTCCTGCGGATATGTGGCGCCCTTGACCTGGTCAGGCACCACTGAGTACTGCACTCAGGCTGAGTGAGTACAAAACAGGTAATCCGAAAGGCTGACTAGGGTGTGGACACACAAACACACAGTAAGTAACCAGGAACACACACACAGCTTAGAGGGGCTCCTGGGCAGACCCAGGGAGGGGGCGTAGCCCTTGCATCCCAGCTAGTGGTTGGTGGTGGGACTAGAGACGGAGAGTTGTGCAGTGGCAGTCAGAGGAGTAGGAGTGGAGCAGCCGAGTCTGGAGTGGAGGGCTGAAGAGCAGGACACAGCCAGACTCTGCACCTGTAGTGGCTGCTTGTGGGGGAGAACACAATTGTGCCACCTGAAAACCACCTAATGAAGTAGTGAAGAGGTGGCTGAGTAAGGGGACTACTGGAAGGCCAGGCCCGCACGGGGAAACAGGTCCCCAGAGCAGGAACCCATCTACTTGGCCTGCTAAACCTGCTGGTGAGGGTGCTGGATGTACCTCACCGAACCCGCAGCATCAACAGCAACGAGGCCCATAAGGAGGATCGAGCCTGGAGCCATCTTATCCTTGGTCCACGCTGTCAGCAAACGGGTCAGAAAGGGGAGAAGAGGCAGTTGCAACTTCCCTGGGTGATCCCGGAGCACTCCAAGTCGGGGTCACCTCAAAACTAGAAGGGCTAGGAAGGCGAGTCAGCAGTCACCCCTACGTCGGCCTGAAGGATACCTGGTTCCACCTGGTCTATCATAGCATCGCTCGGGCTGTCTTACTCTACCAGCAAAAAGTGAGTAAGGCTACTTTCACACATCCGGATTTTTGCTCTGCGGCACAATACGGCGTTCTGCAGAAAAACCGCAACCGGCTTTTTTAACGCCGGTTGCGGTTTTTTTTGCATAGACTTACATTAGTGCCGTATTGTGCCGCAGGGGCTTGCGTTCGGTTCGGTTTTTGCCGCATGCGGCAGATTTAGCCGATGCCGCGGCCGGATCGAACGTTCCCTGCAACGTTTTTTGCTCCGGCAAAAAACACCGCATCGCGCCGCATCCGGCCGCTGCGGCGCATTTTTCTATGCATACCTATGGAGGCCGGATGCGGCGCAATGCGGAAAAAACGCATCCGGTCGCCGCATGCGGTTTTTTCCACTGCGCATGCTCAGTAGCATGCCGCAACCGGAAAAAAACGGACGGGCCGCATGTAAAAACTTATGCAACGGATGCGGTGTTTTTGCCGCATCCGTTGCATAGTTTTCACAGCCGGATTGAGCCGCAGTGCTCAAACCGGATGTGTGAAAGTAGCCTAAAAACCCTGAAAGACATTGCTGCCTGTGTGTGAGTTCTTCTGCGACCTGTGGTACTACACACTTACACTGAGCCCTGGGGCCAGCCTCACTCTCGGGAGGCCACAACATCAGACTGCACCTACCATCAGCCCCAGATGCTCCCTAAACTGCAGTGGCGGTCACCCACTGACCGCAAATACCGAGAGTGGCGTCACGATTCCCATTGAAGTTAACCTGACAAACCTGTTGCCAGAAGATTCCCGGCACGTGAAGTCACGGGAGACCCGGAGTCGACCTGAAGGTGAGTGGGGCTTCACAGATATATCCGCAAGACATTCCGCAGGAGCTCCCAGAAATCCGAAGCACAACTTTGTCTGAGTTGTGCTGAGTGCAGAAGTCCAGCGGAATATCCTGCAGATATGCTGCAGGCATTCTGCATTGAGGATACAGTACCATGGCTTGGGCACTGCATCCTCAATGCAGAACAAGTGCTGGAGTGATCGGTGAGTTCATATTTACCTGTATCGCACAGCAACTTGGTTTCCAGCCGTCTCCTGGAGAACATGGGCAATTTTTGCCAAAAATCTCATTTTTCAATAGTACAGCTCGGAATGTTGGTACTGTGCACACTTTGCAATACATAATATTTTGAGTAGAGGTTGTTTTTATGTTGTTTTTCATTGTTATATAGGTTTTTGGTTGGTCCCCATCTTGCAGTGCACCTCATTTTTATTTTTCCATCTGTCCTGATTTTTGGCAGTTGGTGGCTGTTCACACATTGCCATCCAGCCCTGTCCACTGGCTATTTACTCCAAGCAGCATGTGCTTGGGCCTGTCCCGCCCACAACCATGAATCAGTCATGGAGACGGGACTGAAAAGCACCAGGTACATGCTTTGCAGTCCTATTTTTGCATATGTGAGGCCGCATGGCATACTTTAAATAAAAATATTTTAGTGTAGGACTGCCCCAAAGAGATTTGCCGTGACGTGGCGGGGTAGCTCGAAAAATTGCAATTTTTTGCCAAAAATCTCATTTTTCAATAGTACAGCTTGGAATGTTTGTACTGTGCACACTTTGCAATACATAATATTTTGAGTAGGAGAAGATTGGCAGGGCCTGGACGAGCTCTGGTTGTCACATGACCGGAGCTCGGCCGGTCATTTGACCGCAGCTCGTGCAGGCCCTGCTCATCTCTTGCAGCCAGCTCCTGGCACCCTCTCGTTCTTCTACACCGAAGGAAGAGTCTCCGGAGTCTTCATTCAAGGCAGGTAAGTATAGAGATCGCGCTGAACAATCCGCAGGACTAATTGACATGCAGTTCTTTGCGGCTGCGGGAAATCCGCAGCTTTTCCCGCAGGTGCAAATTACGCAGCATTGAAACAGCACTCCCCAAATCCCATAGCATAACATGGGGAGTGCCTGTACTTGCGCAAACCTGTGGATTTGTCTGGAAAATACAGAAAATCCGCAGATTTCCTGAAGCAAAATCCACATGAATTTTGTCCCGTGGGCACAGGGCGTAAAAGTTCAACACATAATTAGAATCCAATGACAATAAAATCTGTGACTTCTTTGCATTTAGTGGTCACTACTCACCTGTGCGGTTATCTGTAAGAATCTCCTCTTTACACCGCTCATCACCCCTCACATATGTCTCTGTAGTATTAATATGGATCAGATCTTCCCCCTGAAACAAAGATTATAAAAGTCACAGATAGATGGAGAAGTCATGTGAAATAGTTATCACACACCTATAGGTTTCCTATATAAATCCAACCTGTCGGCTCCTAATTGTAACCAGCAGTCTCCATAACCAGAATATTGTGAGAAGATCCAGACAACATCTAATGTCTATAATCAGCTTTATCCTGTTTAGTTATATCCCACTTCTGTTGAGGAATAACAAGTGCATTTGACACATTAGTTGGACACCAGCGATGTATTAACCTGCAATTTTCCTGGCTGAGCCCCGCTTGTTTCTCAGAACAGTTCTTCACAGCCTTCTCAACTAGTTCAGGTCCACATTTATTGAATGTTTTCCATGAACTGAACATTTTTTATTTTTTTACACCATTTCATATAATTCCTTCTCCCCCTACAAAGTTGGCAGTTTGTAAAATATTGGCCCTGTTTAATCTACCACCAACATTGATGGCTTTTTCAAAGTCAGTCAGATCTGTCAATTTTCCTATCGTGATGTAGATTTTTACTGAACCTGATTGCCAGAAACTAAATAACTTAATTTTATGGCGCCATCAGGATCACATCTAACTTCCATATAGAGAAGCTCTGATCACAAAATGACCAATGTCTCTAATAAATTGTCAGTTTGTTGTCTAATACCAGTGGATAAAACAAGTTCGAACACAAGACATTCACAGTGGTCAACATATCATAGGGGAGATTTCATGACTCCTTCTCTCCATTTACCTGATGATCGTGAGGAACATCGGGATCTTCTTGTTTACAGTCCTGTGGAAGAAGAGGACGGGGACATCTCTCTGGTGTTGTCTTCTCACTGGATAGAACTGGAGGAAACAGATACAGGGACTGAATACATTCTTTACATACAGATAATTATAGGCCATGTGTATTTAGTCCTGTCTATTACCTGGTGATGTGATGGGCTGGGGAACCTCCATCATGACGTCCTTGTACAGATCTTTGTGTCCTTCTAAATACTCCCACTCCTCCATGGAGAAATAGACGGTGACATCCTGACACCTTATAGGAACCTGACACATACAATGATACCGTCATCCCCCGATCCCTTCATAGCGTTACTGTATAATGTCCCAGCATTCCCAGCAGTGTCACCTCTCCAGTCAGCAGCTCAATCATCTTGTAGGTGAGTTCTAGGATCTTCTGGTCATTGATGTCCTCATGTATCAGGGGGTGAGGTGGAGGCCCCATGATTGGGCTCAAGGGTCTTCCCCATCCCTCAGACACAGGGTCCTGACAGCGCTCACTAGAGGTCTTCACTACTGTGTAATCCTGGTTATGGAGAGACACATTAATAAATCTCACTACAGACATTTCCAGAGTCCTCACCTCTCCAGTTCTGTCCATCTGTTATTCCCATAGATAAGAATGATGTAATGTGACGTCATCAGAATCTCTCACCTCTCCAGTAATCCGGAAGAGGATCTCTAGGGTGAGGTGTAATATCCTCTCCGCCATCTTATCCCTGTCCCTATCCATCCTTGATGGGTCAATCATGAATATTCTCTTATATAGAAGATATGAGAGGATCCGATATTGTAGAGACCTGAATGGGAAGAAGATGACGATGTAACATCAGAAAGATCCCTTGTAAGAAATCTCCGGAGCTGTTACCGGCTTCACATGATCACTACATCCAGTCCTGGCCCCGTCCTGCCCCCGGTATAACACAAAATCCAACTATAGTCACACACAGAGATTTATCACAGAATATCAACAATCCAGCACCAAAGACACAGAATAAATATAAAAAGAAAAATGTAAATAATTAAAACAAGAAACAAAATTATGAAGTGCAGGAACATCCACAGAGATCGGACGGCAGAACCGGGGCCGTCAGTAACAGATAATGATAGAACATTAGATAGTGACAACATGGAGCGGGTGACGGCCATAATGGAGACTGTACAGTAACAGAACAGTGAGTGGCGTCAGGAGAGAAGTGACCCGATCTAATCCCATACAGACAGATCTCCTGATAGAGCTGCACAGTGGATGCCTGTGATCGTATTTTGGGGGTGAATGAGGCAGGAGGAATGCCGGCTGAGGGATGTGTAGTGGTGTATAATGCAGGGAGTTTCTATGTGGTGGGATTTTAGGTGGTGTACGATGCTGGGGGGGATGCCTTCGATGGAATTAAAGGGTTTGTCCACTACTTGGGACACCTCTTCTCATTACCCATGTTTGCCCCATTAACCCCTTAACGACCTTTGACGTACTGGGTACGTCACTGTGACATGGTGCTAAACGACCCATGACGTACCCAGTACGTCATGGCGAAATCGCGGTCCCGGAGCCCCGGGGAGTCCAATTTCTTTGATTAAACGGTAGATTCGGGAAGGAAGGGACCTCTGCCTAACCTCAGGAGGGGTGGTGCCTCCTCCCCGAACCTACAGAGGCTGTGATTGGCTGACAAACGCCGCTCAGCCAATTACAGTCACTGTAATGTTCCAGCCATTGAAAATGCCTGGAACATTTAAATCCACCCCTGATCAGTGCTGCTGTAGCACTGGTCATTGGCTGGAGCTGGGTGATTGGTGCTTCACCCGCCCCCAGCTCTGATTGGAGAGACCGGTCTTGTGACCGCTCTCTCCAATCAATGTGGATCTGCGGCCTGTGACCGTCCCTGGAAGCCGAGGAGAGCGGTCTCTGCGGGTGCCCATCGGTAAGTTGCCGCCCGCCCCTGTCCCTGATCGCCCGCCCCTGTCCCCCCCTGTCCCCGATCGCCCCCGCCGCTGTCTCCGATCGCCCCGCCCCCCCCCGCCGCTGTCTCTGATACCCCCGCCCGCCACCGCCAGCCCCGCCACGGCTCCGATCGCCCCGCCGCTGCTCCGGATCCACCGCTGTCCCCGCCGCCACGCTCCCGATCCACCGCTGTCCCCGTCGCCACGCTCACCACTGTCCCCACCGCTGCTCCGGATCCACCGCTGTCCCCGCCGCCACGCTCGCCACTGTCCCCATCGCTGCTCCGAATCCACCGCTGTCCCCGGCGCCACGCTCGCCACTGTCCCCACCGCTGCTCCGGATCCACCACTGTCCCCGCCGCCACGCTCGCCACTGTCCCCACCGCTGCTCCGGATCCACCGCTGTCCCCGCCGCCACGCTCACCACTGTCCCCACCGCTGCTCCGGATCCACCGCTGTCCCCGTCGCCGCGCTCGCCACTGTCCCCACCGCCGCTCCCGATCCACCGCTGTCCCCGTCGCCACGCTCGCCACTGTCCCCACCGCCGCTCCGGATTCACCGCTGTCCCCGCCGCTGCTCCGTATCCACCGCTGTCCCCGTCGCCACGCTCGCCACTGTCCCCGCCGCTGCTCCGGATCCACCGCTGTCCCCACCGCCACGCTCGCCACTGTCCCCGCCGCCGCTCCCGATCCACCGCTGTCCCCGCCGCCACGCTCGCCACTGTCCCCGCCACTGCTCCGGATCCACCACTGTCCCCACCGCCGCTCCCGATCCACCGCTGTCCCCGTCGCCATGCTCGCCACTGTCCCCACCGCCGCTCCGGATCCACCGCTGTCCCCGCCGCTGCTCCGGATCCACCGCTGTCCCCGTCGCCACGCTCGCCACTGTCCCCGCCGCTGCTCCGGATCCACCGCTGTCCCCACCGCCACGCTCGCCACTGTCCCCGCCGCCGCTCCCGATCCACCGCTGTCCCCGCCGCCACGCTCGCCACTGTCCCCGCCGCTGCTCCGGATCCACCGCTGTCCCCGCCGCCACGCTCCCGATCCACCGCTGTCCCCGTCGCCACGCTCGCCACTGTCCCCACCGCTGCTTCGGATCCACCGCTGTCCCCGCCGCCACGCTCGCCACTGTCCCCACCGCTGCTCCGGATCCACCGCTGTCCCCGGCGCCACGCTCGCCACTGTCCCCACCGCTGCTCCGGATCCACCGCTGTCCCCGCCGCCACGCTCGCCACTGTCCCCACCGCTGCTCCGGATCCACCGCTGTCCCCGCCGCCACGCTCGCCACTGTCCCCACCGCTGCTCCGGATCCACCGCTGTCCCCGCCGCCACGCTCGCCACTGTCCCCACCGTCGCTCCCGATCCACCGCTGTGCCCGTCGCCACGCTCTCCACTGTCCCCACCGCCGCTCCGGATCCACCGCTGTCCCCGCCGCTGCTCCGGATCCACCGCTGTCCCCGCCGCTGCTCCGGATCCACCGCTGTCCCCGCCGCCACGCTCGCCACTGTCCCCGCCGCCGCTCCCGATCCACCGCTGTCCCCGCCGCCACGCTCGCCACTGTCCCCGCCGCCGTCGCACTCCCCTTATTCAGCCGCTGCTGCCCCCGAATCGGCCCCCACTGTTCCCGATCGGCGGCCGCCGCCTCCTTCATCGGCTGCCCCTTCTCCATCGCCACTACACCTCCTATCCCTCCATGTGCTGCAAGCCACCCTCCCCCCACATGTGGGCGGCGGGTGGCTTGCAGCACATGTGGGGGGAGGGTGGCTTGCAGCACATGTGGGGGGAGGGTGGCTTGCAGCACATGTGGGGGGAGGGTGGCTTGCAGCACATGTGCTGCAAGCCACCCTCCCCCCACATGTGCTGCAAGCCACCCTCCCCCCACATGTACTGCTGCAAGCCACCCTCCCCCCACATGTGCTGCAAGCCACCCTCCCCCCAGGGGCCCCAGCTCCTCCATGTGCCATCTCTCTCTCCCATCAGACTCTGCCCCCCTCCCTGATCTGCTGCCTGCTCTCTCCCATCCTCTTCATCTACTGCCCCCTCTCACCCTCCTCAATCTGTTGCCTCCTTCATCTGCTGCCTCTTCTGTCTGCTGTGACCCTGCTGCCTAGATCCATCCTGTAAGGTAGGTATCCCCATCTCACCTCCCTCCCCCCCTTCTCTTATATAGAAGATATGAGAGGATCCGATATTGTAGAGACCTGAATGGGAAGAAGATGACGATGTAACATCAGAAAGATCCCTTGTAAGAAATCTCCGGAGCTGTTACCGGCTTCACATGATCACTACATCCAGTCCTGGCCCCGTCCTGCCCCCGGTATAACACAAAATCCAACTATAGTCACACACAGAGATTTATCACAGAATATCAACAATCCAGCACCAAAGACACAGAATAAATATAAAAAGAAAAATGTAAATAATTAAAACAAGACACAAAATTATGAAGTGCAGGAACATCCACAGAGATCGGACGGCAGAACCGGGGCCGTCAGTAACAGATAATGATAGAACATTAGATAGTGACAACATGGAGCGGGTGACGGCCATAATGGAGACTGTACAGTAACAGAACAGTGAGTGGCGTCAGGAGAGAAGTGACCCGATCTAATCCCATACAGACAGATCTCCTGATAGAGCTGCACAGTGGATGCCTGTGATCGTATTTTGGGGGTGAATGAGGCAGGAGGAATGCCGGCTGAGGGATGTGTAGTGGTGTATAATGCAGGGAGTTTCTATGTGGTGGGATTTTAGGTGGTGTACGATGCTGGGGGGGATGCCTTCGATGGAATTAAAGGGTTTGTCCACTACTTGGGACACCTCTTCTCATTACCCATGTTTGCCCCATTAACCCCTTAACGACCTTTGACGTACTGGGTACGTCACTGTGACATGGTGCTAAACGACCCATGACGTACCCAGTACGTCATGGCGAAATCGCGGTCCCGGAGCCCCGGGGAGTCCAATTTCTTTGATTAAACGGTAGATTCGGGAAGGAAGGGACCTCTGCCTAACCTCAGGAGGGGTGGTGCCTCCTCCCCGAACCTACAGAGGCTGTGATTGGCTGACAAACGCCGCTCAGCCAATTACAGTCACTGTAATGTTCCAGCCATTGAAAATGCCTGGAACATTTAAATCCACCCCTGATCAGTGCTGCTGTAGCACTGGTCATTGGCTGGAGCTGGGTGATTGGTGCTTCACCCGCCCCCAGCTCTGATTGGAGAGACCGGTCTTGTGACCGCTCTCTCCAATCAATGTGGATCTGCGGCCTGTGACCGTCCCTGGAAGCCGAGGAGAGCGGTCTCTGCGGGTGCCCATCGGTAAGTTGCCGCCCGCCCCTGTCCCTGATCGCCCGCCCCTGTCCCCCCCTGTCCCCGATCGCCCCCGCCGCTGTCTCCGATCGCCCCGCCCCCCCCGCCGCTGTCTCTGATACCCCCGCCCGCCACCGCCAGCCCCGCCACGGCTCCGATCGCCCCGCCGCTGCTCCGGATCCACCGCTGTCCCCGCCGCCACGCTCCCGATCCACCGCTGTCCCCGTCGCCACGCTCACCACTGTCCCCACCGCTGCTCCGGATCCACCGCTGTCCCCGCCGCCACGCTCGCCACTGTCCCCATCGCTGCTCCGAATCCACCGCTGTCCCCGGCGCCACGCTCGCCACTGTCCCCACCGCTGCTCCGGATCCACCACTGTCCCCGCCGCCACGCTCGCCACTGTCCCCACCGCTGCTCCGGATCCACCGCTGTCCCCGCCGCCACGCTCACCACTGTCCCCACCGCTGCTCCGGATCCACCGCTGTCCCCGTCGCCGCGCTCGCCACTGTCCCCACCGCCGCTCCCGATCCACCGCTGTCCCCGTCGCCACGCTCGCCACTGTCCCCACCGCCGCTCCGGATTCACCGCTGTCCCCGCCGCTGCTCCGTATCCACCGCTGTCCCCGTCGCCACGCTCGCCACTGTCCCCGCCGCTGCTCCGGATCCACCGCTGTCCCCACCGCCACGCTCGCCACTGTCCCCGCCGCCGCTCCCGATCCACCGCTGTCCCCGCCGCCACGCTCGCCACTGTCCCCGCCACTGCTCCGGATCCACCGCTGTCCCCGCCGCCACGCTCCCGATCCACCGCTGTCCCCGTCGCCACGCTCGCCACTGTCCCCACCGCTGCTTCGGATCCACCGCTGTCCCCGCCGCCACGCTCGCCACTGTCCCCACCGCTGCTCCGGATCCACCGCTGTCCCCGTCGCCGCGCTCGCCACTGTCCCCACCGCCGCTCCCGATCCACCGCTGTCCCCGTCGCCATGCTCGCCACTGTCCCCACCGCCGCTCCGGATCCACCGCTGTCCCCGCCGCTGCTCCGGATCCACCGCTGTCCCCGTCGCCACGCTCGCCACTGTCCCCGCCGCTGCTCCGGATCCACCGCTGTCCCCACCGCCACGCTCGCCACTGTCCCCGCCGCCGCTCCCGATCCACCGCTGTCCCCGCCGCCACGCTCGCCACTGTCCCCGCCGCTGCTCCGGATCCACCGCTGTCCCCGCCGCCACGCTCCCGATCCACCGCTGTCCCCGTCGCCACGCTCGCCACTGTCCCCACCGCTGCTTCGGATCCACCGCTGTCCCCGCCGCCACGCTCGCCACTGTCCCCACCGCTGCTCCGGATCCACCGCTGTCCCCGGCGCCACGCTCGCCACTGTCCCCACCGCTGCTCCGGATCCACCGCTGTCCCCGCCGCCACGCTCGCCACTGTCCCCACCGCTGCTCCGGATCCACCGCTGTCCCCGCCGCCACGCTCGCCACTGTCCCCACCGCTGCTCCGGATCCACCGCTGTCCCCGCCGCCACGCTCGCCACTGTCCCCACCGTCGCTCCCGATCCACCGCTGTGCCCGTCGCCACGCTCTCCACTGTCCCCACCGCCGCTCCGGATCCACCGCTGTCCCCGCCGCTGCTCCGGATCCACCGCTGTCCCCGCCGCTGCTCCGGATCCACCGCTGTCCCCGCCGCCACGCTCGCCACTGTCCCCGCCGCCGCTCCCGATCCACCGCTGTCCCCGCCGCCACGCTCGCCACTGTCCCCGCCGCCGTCGCACTCCCCTTATTCAGCCGCTGCTGCCCCCGAATCGGCCCCCACTGTTCCCGATCGGCGGCCGCCGCCTCCTTCATCGGCTGCCCCTTCTCCATCGCCACTACACCTCCTATCCCTCCATGTGCTGCAAGCCACCCTCCCCCCACATGTGGGCGGCGGGTGGCTTGCAGCACATGTGGGGGGAGGGTGGCTTGCAGCACATGTGGGGGGAGGGTGGCTTGCAGCACATGTGGGGGGAGGGTGGCTTGCAGCACATGTGCTGCAAGCCACCCTCCCCCCACATGTGCTGCAAGCCACCCTCCCCCCACATGTACTGCTGCAAGCCACCCTCCCCCCACATGTGCTGCAAGCCACCCTCCCCCCAGGGGCCCCAGCTCCTCCATGTGCCATCTCTCTCTCCCATCAGACTCTGCCCCCCTCCCTGATCTGCTGCCTGCTCTCTCCCATCCTCTTCATCTACTGCCCCCTCTCACCCTCCTCAATCTGTTGCCTCCTTCATCTGCTGCCTCTTCTGTCTGCTGTGACCCTGCTGCCTAGATCCATCCTGTAAGGTAGGTATCCCCATCTCACCTCCCTCCCCCCCATCCTCTGCCGCTCCTCCATCCGCTGCGCCATTTCCCATCTTCCATCCGCTGCGCCATTTCCCATCCTGTGCCGCTCCTCCATCCGCTGCGCCATTTCCCATCATCCATCCGCTGCGCCCTTTCCCATCCTCTGCCGCTCCTCCATCCGCTGCGCCATTTCCCATCTTCCATCCGCTGCGCCCTTTCCCATCCTCTGCCGCTCCTCCATCCGCTGCGCCATTTCCCATCATCCATCCGCTGCGCCCTTTCCGATCCTCTGCCGCTCCTCCATCCGCTGCGCACTTTCCCATCTTCCATCCGCTGCGCCCTTTCTCATCTGCCGCCCCGCCCTCTCGCATCGCATTATCCAGCGCAGTTGCTCGCTTCCAGACTGCAGTGGATGATGCGATGCGAGACTCGTGCATTGCTCTCACGTTTGGCACTGGTCTTAGTGGCAGGCGCTCTTTTTTTTATTAATTTTTTTTTTTTTTTTTACTGATGTCTGTATTTTTTATTTCGCCAAACTAATTTTTTTGTATGGGGGGGGGGTCTAGTTTCCAAAATGGGATCACATGTAGGGGAGCTCCATTGTTTAGGCACCTCAGGGGGTCTCCAAATGAAACATGGCGTCTGCTAATAATTCCAATCAATTTTACTGTGAAATGGCGCTCCTTCTCTTCTGAGCCCCGCTGTACGCCCAAACAATTGATTTCCACCACATATGAGGTACCTGTGTACTCAGGAGAAATTGCACAATACATTTTATGGTGCATTTTTTCCTCATACCCTTGTGGAAATAAAGCTACCTGTTTGAAAAAACAATTTTGTGGTAAAAAAAAGAATAAAATATTTTCACGGCTGAACATTACAAATGTTTGTGAAGCCTCCAGGGGTTCAAAGTGGTCACTAAACAGCTAGATAAATTCCATGAGGGGTCTAGTTTCCAAAATGGGGTCAATTGTGGGGGAGCTCCATTGTTTAGGCACTTCAGGGGGGTCTCCAAACGCAACATGGCGTCCGCTAATAATTCCAACCAATTTTGCTGTGAAATGGCGCTCCTTGCCTTCCGAGTCCTGCCGTGTGCCCAAACATTTGATTTCCACCACATATGGGGTATCTGCGTACTCAGGAGAAAATGGACAATACATTTTATGGTGCATTTTTTCCTGATACCCTTGTGAAAAAAAAAAAGTTACCTGGTTGAAGCAACAGTTTTGTGGTAAAAAAACATTTTTTCTTTTCACGGCTCAACGTTATAAACTTCTGTGAAGCCCCCAGGGGTTCAAAGTGCACATCAAACATCTAGAACAAATATTTGAGGGCTCTAGTTTCCAAAATGGGGTCACTTATAGGGGAGATCCATTGTTTAGGTACCTCAGGGAGTCTTCAAACCCGACATGGCGTCTGCTAATGAGTGCAGCTAATTTTGCACTCAAAAATTCAAATGGCGCTCCTTGCCTTCCGAGTCCTGCCGTGTGCCCAAACATTTGATTTCCACCACATATGGGGTATCTGCGTACTCAGGAGAAAATGCACGATACATTTTATGATGCATTTTTCCTGATACCCTTGTGAAAATACTAATTTTTATGGCTAAAGTAACATTTTTGTATTAAAAAAGTAACATTTTCATTTTTTCGTCTACATTGCTTTGGTTGCTGTGAAGCTCCTAAGGGGTTAATAAACTTCTTGGATGCGGTTTTGAGCAGAGTGAGGGGTACAGATTTTAGAATGGGGTCACTTTTGGGTATTTTCTGTCGCCTAGGTTTCTCAAATCACTCCAAATGTGATGTGGTACCTAAAAATTTTTTTTTGTAAATTTTGTTGGAAAAATGAGAAATTGAACCCTTCTAACTTCCTAACGGAATTTTTTTTTTTTTTCAAAAATTGCGCTGGTGTAAAGCAGACAAGTGGGAAATGTTATTTAGTAACTATTTTGTGTGACATATCTTTTAGATTTATGGGCATAAAATTTCAAATTTTGAAAATTGCAAAATTTTCAAAATTTTCGCCAAATTTCCGAAATTTTCACAAATAAACGCAAAACATATCGGCCTAAATTTACCACTGACATGAAGTACAATATGTCACGAAAAAACAATCTCAGAATCGCCAGGATCCGTTGAAGTGTTCCAGAGTTATAACCTGTCAAAGTGACACTGGTCAAAATTGCAAAAAATGGCCGGGTCTTTAAGGTGAAAACAGGCTGGGGGCTGAAGGGGTTAAACTAAAGCTTATACTCCACTCCGCTGCCAATATCATTCCAGTTGTGTTAGCTCTTCCATTACTCGAGCTAACATGAGGCTATGTCACACAAGCCTTGCCCCAAACAGCGCCAGCTTCATTGTCCCTACTTTCAGAGGTATAAGTAATCAAGAGGAGAGTGTCCAACTGGAGACGTCCACAGTGTGATGTGAAAGTATTTGTCCATCAATATGTAAGTCAAAATCAGGAATGGAACCTACACTGAGAATAACTATAATAAAATTGCTTCATCAAATACTGAAGAAATGCCCCAAAGTGCTATGTATAAGGCTGGGTTCACATTGTTTTTGATCTCTATGTCAGCGGCTCAGTCGGGGTTTACCGTATTTTTCGTTTTATATGACGGGATTATGAGACGCACCTCAAATTTAGAGATAAAAAAGGTGAAAAAAATGGGGTCTGTCTTATACTCTGGTGTTGACTTACCGGAGAGGGTTGGCAGCGGTGGTGGAGTGGAGTCACAGGAGGCACTGGAAGTGCTGGTGGGGTTGGACCTGGCAGCGGTGGGGTATGTCGTGGCAGCGGTGGGGTACGTCATGGCAGCGGAAGCTGCGGTAGCTGTTTGGAGCAGGCCTGTGCGGCAGGTGTCCCAGATGCTCTGTTGGTAGTCTTGGCTTCAAAGAAATGGCGCCTGGAGCAGCACATGCACAGATGGAGCTCTCAGCCGAGAACTCCATCTGCGCACACGCTGACTCCGAGCGCCATCATTTGAACCCAGAGCATCTGGGATACCTGCTGCACCAGCCTGCTCCATACAGCCACCACAGCCCGCACGAAGAGGCAGCCTGCCGCCTGCCTGCACGGAGAGGCCGCCCGCACAGACAGCCGTCCATGCCAATTCTCCACCTGGTAAGCAATATTCGGATTTTAGGACGCACCCCTCATTTTCCTCCGAAAAATTTGGGAGGAAAACTGCGTCTTATAATCCGAAAAATACGGTCAGCCGAGAGCTCCATTTGCACACGCGCTGACTCCGAGCGCCATCATTTAAACCCAGAGCATCTGGGATACCTGCTGCATCAGCCTGCTGCATACAGCCACTGCAGCCCTCCTGCCCGCACAAAGAGGCAGCCTGCCCGCACGGAGAGGCAGCCTGCCCGAACGGAGAGGCAGCCTGCCACCTGCCCGCACGGAGAGGCAGCCTGCTACCTGCCCGCATGGAGATGCAGCCTGCCCACACAAAGAGTCAGCCTGCCACCTGCCCGCACGGAGAGTCAGCCTGCCACCTGCCCGCACAGAGAGGCAGCCTGCCCACATGGAGAGGCAGCCTGCCCGAACGGAGAGGCAGCCTGCCGCCTGCCCGCATGGAGATGCAGCCTGCCCACACAAAGAGGCAGCCTGCCACCTGCCCGCACGGAGAGGCAGCCTACCGCCCGCACAGGCGCACAGACTGCAACGTTACTGGAGTATCAAAAAGCACAAGGTGTGCCATACTCAGGGACATGGCCACGGTAAGGAAGGCTGAAAAACGACCACCTTTGAACAAGAAACATAAGATAAAACGTTAAGACTGGGCCAAGAAATATCTTCAGACTGATTTTTCAAAGGTTTTATAGACTGATAAAATGAGAGTGACTCTTGATGGGCCAGATGGATGGGCCAGAGGCTGGATCAGTAAAGGGCAGAGAGCTTCTCTCCGACTCAGACGCCAGCAAGGTGGAGGTGGGATACTGGTACGGGCTGGAATCATCAAAGAGTAACTTGTGGGACCTTTTCTGGTTGAGGATGGAGTGAAGCTCAACTCCCAGATCTACTGCCAGTTTTCTGGAAGACAACTTCTTCAAGCAGTGGTGCAGGAAGAAGTCGGTATCGTTCAAGATAAACATGATTTTCATGCAGGACAATGCTCCATCACATACATCCAACTACTCCACAGCGTGGCTGGCCAGTAAAAGTCTAAAGCCTGTTTTACACGAGTCGACCGATCGCGTGATTTCACGATCGATCGTACCCGCCCCCCGTCGTTTGTGCGTCACGGGCAAATCGCTGTCCGTGTCGCACAAAGTCGTGAAACCCCCGTCACACGTACTTACCTGATGAGCGACGTCGCTGTGGGCGGCGAACATCCTCTTCCTGAAGGGGGAGGGACGTTTGGCGTCACAGCGACGTCACACAGCCGCTGGCCAATAGAAGCAGAGGGGCGGAGATGAGCGGGACGTTAACATCCCGCCCACTTCCTTCCTTCCGCATAGCCGGCAGGTGCCGTGGGACGCAGGTAAGCTGAGTTCATCGTTCCCGGGGTGTCACACGGAGCGATGTGTGCTGCCCCGGGTACGATGAACAACCGGCGCCATTTCAAATAACCAATATTTTGAAACTGAGCGATGAGTACACGACTCACGATTTGTGAGCGATACTGCATTGCTCAGAGGTGTTACATGAGACGACGTCGTGAACGATGCCAGATGTGCGTCACGAAAACCGTGACCCCGACGATGCATCGCACGATAGCTCGTCTCATGTAAAGCACCCTTAAAAGATGAAAAAATAATGACACCCTTGTTCACCTGGTCTGAACCCCATAAGAACCTGTGGTCCCTCATAAAATGTGGGATCTACAGGGAGGGAAAAAAGTACACCTCTCTGAACAGTATCTGGTGGCTGCTGCACGCAATGTTGATCGTAAACAGATCAAGTAACTGACAGAATCTATGGATGGTAGGCTGTTGAGTGTCATCATAAAAAAGGTGGCTATATTGGTCACTATTTTTTGGGGGTTTTGTTTCTGCATGTCAGAAATGTTTATTTCTAAATTTTGTGCAGTTATATTAGTTTACCTGGTGAAAATAAACAAGTGAGATGGGAATATATTTGGTTTTTATTAAGTTGCCTAATAATTCTGCACAGTAATAGTTACCTGCAGAAACAGATATTCTCCTAAGATAGCCAAATCTAACAAAAACCCCACTCCAACTTCCAAAAATAGTAAGCTTTGATATCTATGAGTCTTTTGGGTTGATTGAGAACATAGTTGTTGATCAATAATAAAAAAAATCCTCTAAAACACAACTTGCCTAATAATTCTGCACACGGTGTATTTTATGGACTCTAAAAATAACAGAAGGTGCAACCCTAAGCTGACCCTCAAACTAGGGATCTTAAGCTGTCCCTTATCCCAGAGGTAAGCTTGATGGTAGCTAAGTCTGGGCCCCCAGAATGTCCCTAACTCTTGTTTGATTCCTGATCTTATACTCCCTCTTCCGCCACCCCAGGAGAGGGCCGGGATTGGAGAAGCAAACCCCACAAATAAAATAGTCAGGGGAAAGTACCAAAACTCTGAGCTGAGGGTGGAGTTTCACATATTGTCATCGTATCATCTGCGCAGGTGGGGGAGATATTAATCTCTCCATCTCCTCCATTGTCAGCTGATCTGACAGGAGTCCATACATTCTGATGTCCTCACTAATATACACCTGACAGGAGCCCATATATTCTGATGTCCTCACTAATATATACCTGACAGGAGCCCATACATTCTAGGCTCAACCATCTCCACATACCTTCTCCTGCAGAGCCGCACACTGGATATATGGCTGCTCTGTGCTTACAGGACCTGTGATGATGTCACATGGAGGGGAGGAGTCAGGGGTCACATGATCAGTTCCTCAGTGTGTGCAGGACTCTGTGGTGCTGGATGAGGTGAAGTTTATGTGTGGGGGTCAGGAGGGATTTACAGTGTGGATGTAGCAGAGCCGTGTGTGTGTGTGTGTGTGTACGTGTGTGTACGAGGTGTGGGGACATACTAAAAAAATGAAGAAAAGGAATAAATAAAAAAATGAACATAACTTCTTGGTTAAAAATTATAGAGATAAATAGTAGGTTACTTAGACATAATAGACATGTAATGAACATGGAATATATGTAGATAATAGGGAAATGTTGACATATACCACACAAACAAGTGTATATTTTATTGCCTGAGCTTCCTAGGTGGGAATGAACATGAAATATATGTAGATTACATGAGACTGAACACATATCCCACACAAACAGGTGTATATAAAATTCTGTGTGCTTCTTAGGTGAAGAATGAACATTGCATATTTGTAGATAATAGGGAAATGTACACATATCCTACACAAACAGATATATATTTTATTCCTTGTGTTAGATAGGTGGGAAATGAACACATATCCATATAACCAGCTTTGTGTAGAAAAAATCCAGCATCTCGTCCGGTTGAAATACAAATAAAATCAACATTATTCCATATTCTTTAAAAAATTCCATAAAAGGGGAAGTCATAAAAACCATACAAGGTGCACTTTTGTAGAAGACTGTTACGCGTTTCGGACTACATGTCCGTACTCATAGCTTTAACAATTTTTCCACTCATCATTGTGATCCGGCCTGAAGCTTCAGATGTCCCAGAGACCAAACTTTCCTTCTAGGCCACCAGACACAAACAACTCCACCAGCACACACCAGTCACATTGTGGCCTAGAAGGAAAGTTTGGTTTCTGGGACATCTGGAGTTTCAGGCTGGTTCACAATGATGAGTGGAAAAATTGTGCCCAATAACCTGGCCAAGGGAGTGGACTTCTGTGGAGTGGTTGACTATTATTTCATTGTCCGCTCCGATCTTGGTTGCTACATGAGAGCAACCAACTTCAACAAAGGAGAGGATCTAGAGGTCTTCAGTCTACATTTTTCGTGTAGAGGAGATCATTACTTGGCTCATGAAGATGACTTGTTCTACATAATCAACAGATTGCAGATCCACCTGCACCTCTAAAGCTGGTGTCACACTAAACGACAGCGACAACGACGTCGCTGTTACGTCACCATTTTCGGTGACGTAACAGCGACCTTGTAAGTCGCTGTTATGATCGCTGCTTAGCTGTCAAACACAGCAGAAGCAGCGATCATAAGGTCGCTGTGCTACATGTTCAGAGAGCAGGGAGCCGCGCTTAGCGCTGGCTCCTTGCTCTCCTGCAGCACACATCGGGTTAATTAACCCGATGTGTGCTGCAGCTACATGTCACAGTTCAGAGAGCAGGGAGCCGCGCTTAGCGCTGGCTCCTTGCTCTCCTGCAGCACACATCGGGTTAATTAACCCGATGTGTGCTGCAGCTACATGTCACAGTTCAGAGAGCAGGGAGCCGCGCTTAGCGCTGGCTCCTTGCTCTCCTGCAGCACACATCGGGTTAATTAACCCGATGTGTGCTGCAGCTACATGTCACAGTGCAGAGAGCAGGGAGCCGCGCGCACTGCTTAGCGCTGGCTCCTTGCTCTCCTTGCTACAGTATACATCGGGTTAATTACCCGATGCATACTGCAGCCACATGTCACAGTGCAGGAGCCGGCACTGGCAGCAAGAGCGGAGGCTGGTAACCAGCGTAAACATCGGGTAACCAGGGAAAGGTCTTCCCTTGGTTACCCGATGTTTACGCTGGTTACAGCTTACCGCAGCTGCCAGTGCCGGCTCCTGATCGCTTCATTTCGTCGCTCTCTCGCTGTCACACACAGCGATGTGTGTGTCACAGCGGGAGAGTGACGACCAAAAAATGAAGCTGGACATTCAGCAACGACCGGCGACCTCACAGCAGGGGCCAGGTCGTTGCTGGATGTCACACACAGCGACAGCGACGGGACGTCGCTGCAACGTCACAGAAAATGGTGACGTAGCAGCGACGTCGTTGTCGTCGTCGTTATGTGTGACACCAGCTTTAGAGACACACATCTCTGCTGTTCAGATCAGCAGAGAGTGACCAGAGGGAGGGGACCAAGGACGTACCAGTACGTCCTTGGTCGTAAAGGGATTAAAAGTCTTACTGGAGCTGGGCCTAGTACCGTTAAAAGGGATTCAGGCATCTGCTTTTGCACTTGTGAGCCATCATATTTGCCTGTTGCAAAAACCAACTCTAGTCCCCCATCATGTTGGGATTTCAGCGGCCTTGATAGCTGTTCTCCATTGTAGAAATGTCTTTATGGAACTTTTCTCCATGTTTGTCAGTTACGTGTCCCAAATTGGGTGGAAAATGTCATGATGGAACTGGAAGAAATACATTTTCAATGACGTTTGGCAGCCATGTTGTTCTTTTGCTTTCAAGGGAACCAATCAACAGGACTTTCATATATAAGATAAAGCCAGTTCTATTCTTGCACTATCAGGCTGATTCTTTACATACCTTTAGTGGTCAGCTCGGCTGTAAAGGTTTTGAAAGCCAAGAAAGTAAAGTGTAGGGGACGTGGCCTGCACGCTGATGGCGCCGGTTGCATAGAAGCTGAGCTCCAGCCACCCAGACTCAGAAACTGCTCACCGCAGCTCACTGGAGACTTCACATTTATCCCACAAAGCGGGAAAGTGCAGCGGTAACCCCCGTGGCCCGGCTATGACCAAGGGAAAGTCCCAGAAAAATCCGTCCCCGACGAAGGTTACAGATTTCTTTGCCAGCGCGGGAAGAGAGAAGATTGCGGCGTCCTCCTTCACTACCTCCTCACGCTCCTCCTGAAGAGGCTCCACGGCTACTTCAGACCTCGGTAATGAAGCTGCAGACATACCGCTTACCAAACGCACGATGCAAAAGCTGCTCAGTGCCCTCCGTTCATCGCTGCAGGAAGACTGGAAAGGTATGGTGGCTGAGCTGTGTGGGGACATTACAGCTATAGGATCCCGCACCTCCCACATTGAATCTAAGATGGAGGAGCTCACTAGATCTCATAACAGCCTCATAGACGCCAATGCAGCTCTGGCAGAGCAGGTGCAGGGGCTACAAACTAAAATCCTGGATTTGGAAGACCAGTCACGCCGGAATAATATAAGAATAAGAGGGATCCCAGAGGCCATACCAAATGGAGGGCTGCAGAGTTTCTTGGGCTCCTTGCTACAGGAGGTTCTCCCAGGTCTGGGCCCAAGCGAATTCATAGTGGACAGGATACATAGAGTCCCAAAGCCTAAATCTCTTAATGCTGAAATTCCAAGGGATACCCTGGCTCGCCTGCACTTTTACAAGACCAAGGAAGCCCTGTTACAAGCTCTGAGGAAGAAACCATCCCTGCCTGAGCAATTCCGTCCACTATCCATTTTTCCTGATTTGTCGGCTGGAGCCCTGGCAAAGCGGAGGGAGTTTACACCTTACACCAAGATCCTGAGGGATGAAGCTATTGCCTACAGATGGGGATTTCCTGTCAAAATCCTGATTACTCGTGGGGGAACCACACGTCTGCCACTCTCCACAACAACTGGCGAGGCTCCTCACCACTTGGAACTTGGCGAATCTCCCAGACAGATCTCCAAGAGCAGCGGGGTCCTCCCGCAGGGAAAAAGTTAATGAAGAATAGTCCGTAGCATGAGTTATATAACTTTTTGAGTCGTGGTTGTGACTCAGTTGCTATTATTTAAGGCCAATTGGATATGGTTGATCCAGGATCTTTTGGCCCCCAAGGCGGCAATTTGTCATCACGCCGCTGGTCCTTTTTTGGACTTTTTTTCTTTTGGATGGTTGTCAGTTTTACTTGTTATGTTATACTTAACCCTCCTTTTCCTCCCTGCAGCTTTAGTCAGGAGACTTTAACCATAGCACAATGGTATTAAACTGTATGTCTATAAATGTAAAAGGATTGAACTCGCCAGCCAAGAGATCTATGTTTTGGTGGGAAATATCAAAGGCAAAATGTGACGTGATCTGCGTGCAAGAGTCACACCTCCTCCAAGGGGACACTTACCGGTTAAATAATGCTAAATTTCCATGCATAGTACATGCCTGCGGTCATAAACAAAAGGCAGGAGTATTTATATGTGTAAAAAATTCTGTTTCTTTCTCTCTACTGGCACACTACCCTGACCCTGAGGGCAGATATGTTATCCAAAATTGCTCTATAAATGGATCCAAATATACTCTGTATATGCCCCAACACAGGTCAGATCAGTTTCCTCCGCAAGTTCTGCTCAAACTCTCATCAATTTCAGTGGGTAAACAGGTAATATATGGTAATTACAATATGCTAATGTCCAACACCTTAGATTGCTCCAATGCTGCGGTACAGAGGAAGGAGATGAGGTCGGTGGTCTCTGAATGGCACCTCCATGACATATGAAGAAATTTACATGGAAACGAGAGAGATTATACATATTTCTCGCCTCGCTTCCTCTCCTATAGCAGATTGGACTATTTTTTGATAGATAGTTCACTTATTGCTGACTGTTCGGATTCTAAAATTGGCGTGATAACATGGTCGGACCATGCTACCATTTATTTGACAATCCAAGAGCAAGATCGTTCACCTGTATTCAGCCGGTGGCGAATGAATGACTCTCTTTTAGCCTCCAAACAAGTATCTGAGGAACTGGAATCTGACCTCACTGAATTCTTCAAATTCAATGATAACGAAGTAAAGGAGGAATCGCTGTGGTCCTCTCACAAAGCTTACATTAGGGGTCATTCATTAAAATTGCCACTAGGGAGAAGAAAAGACGTCAGGCGGCTTCCAAAAATATACTAACCCAATTCAATACCCTTGACTCTCTCAACAAATCCTCCCCAAGCCCCTCTATATCAAATGACCTCAGGAAACTGATACTACAGCTCCGTCAATTTCTTTTGGTGGATTACGAGAAAAATTTAAGAGCTTTTAAATTAAAATATTATGCCATGGGTGATAGAGCAGGGGCCTTACTGGCCAGAAGAGTCAAAAAACAAGAAGTGCAAAATAAAATAGAGTTCCTCATATCAGGCCCTCAATCTAAAATTCGCAATCCAACAAACATTGCTAACGCATTTGCTGACTTTTATCAATCATTATACAACCTCAAAGATGACTCTGCCATCCCAGAGCCCACCCAAGACACAATTAATACTTTCCTAAAAAACATTGACCTCCCCCAGCTGAATATAGAACAGCTAGAACTGCTAAACTCTCCCTTCTCCATACAAGAAGTTCGTCAGGCAATTAGTTCAGCAAAGAAAAACTCAGCACCCGGCCTGGATGGACTTACTAACTCTTACTATAAACAATTTACTAACATTCTGTCTCCATTTCTCCTGAGAATCTTCTCCTTTTGGCAAGATACAGCAGCTATTTTGTCAAGTAACCTAGAGGTCATAATAACCACTTTGCCTAAACCAGCAAAACCCCCTATTAACCCTGGAAACCTCAGGCCTATATACGCAAAAATCATTTCGGCCAGGATACATAAAATTCTCCCGTCGCTAATTACTCCAGACCAGGTGGGTTTTATAGCGGGCAGACAGGCGAAGGATGGGACAAGACGGATGCTGAATCTGATCGCGATAATTGAGAAAAGGAGAGTCCCCAGTGTATTCCTGTCTTTAGACGCAGAAAAGGCGTTTTACAGGGTACACTGTGGTTACTTGAAATCGGTTTTGGCCAAATTTGGTTTTGAAGGCCCTAATTTATCTGCCATAATGGCGCTCTACTCTAACCCTAACGCCAAGGTCCTGGCATCTGGGTTTATGTCTCGGAGCTTTAATATTTCCAATGGGACGCGCCAGGGGTGCCCTCTCCCCCATCATTTCTGCCCTTGCTATAGAACCTTTGACTCAGACTACTCGAGAATGCCCGCGGATATCTGGAGTGGAGGTGGGCAGGGTGGATCATGTGGTTAGCTTATATGCGGATGACGTGATCCTTTCTTGCACCAACGTAGTGGTTTCTCCGAAGCATATAATGGAGATTCTGACCTCATTCTCACAGGTCTCTTTCTACAAACTAAATATTAACAAATCCCTAATCTTTCCACTATTCCTTCCAGCTTCAACCAAAGCCACTTTAACCCACCTATATCTCTTCAAATGGGAGGAAGAGGGCATTCCCTACTTGGGTATTATACGAGCTCCAATTAAGACTATAATTCAGAAAAATATGACAGCCCTGCATAACTCACTTGAAAATGAACTCGACCGCCTTACTCTTCTCCCTCTGTCTTTTTTGGCAAGAATGGGCAGGGCCTCAGCCAACAAAAATGTAGCTTTGTGGTATCAGCTTTGTTGGCTGTGTTAAGGCTGTCATACATTTACAGTGATGCAATCTAATTGTGCATCTACCTTAACCCTGTCTGCAATCCAAATCATGAGTCATTTGATAGCAGCATGCATACTATTCTTCCATACAGACCAGAGAGATGACACGGCTCTATATAGAAAATATGACTGATTTAATACGGACGTTGACAAAACATTTAAATGGAATCAGTTGGCTAGGAGCCAATACGTAACACGTCCCCTATTGGGTAAAATATCATAGAGCTTATTCTGTGATATACAATATACTGTAATGTGCTTGCTTCCTCATTATATTAAGCTATGTCAGCATGATTCACTTGTCACATGAAAGTCCAGACTGATGAGTCTTATGTCTAAATGCAGATATAGATGTGGTGCAGAGTTCAAGCACTTATCTTAAATCCTGGTTTTTGGATATCTTCATATAACTCATATATATACTCCTGATAGTTAATAATCTTGTCCATAACAGCTGAGGCCCCGCCCCTTCTGGTCACATAGGTATGACCTCACACAGGTCCTTCCTAGTCAAAAGTTAAATCAATGGTATAATACTTATGCTAATTCCTACAGGGGGAGGGGATAACTATGAATACTACCCAGATATTATCTGATCCTCAGCTGCTCTCACTCAAGAAGCTGACAATGTTATAAACTTTACTTTCTTGGACTTCAAAAGCTAAGCATCCGAGCTGACTACTACAGATATGTATAGAATCAGCCTGATAGTGTCAGTATAGCACTGGCTTTAGGTTATATACGAAAATTCTCATGATTGGTTCCCTTTAAGCATGGTGTCTATTTGTTCAGCTTAACTTTCAGCTACTTTAAACATGTTCCCTTTAAGCATGTTGTCTATTGGTTCAGCATAATTTTCATGTGCTCCCAAGTCAGTTCTGTACAATGAGTACAAATACTCCAAGCTGTTGAGTTTTGTTCGAAATGGGTCATCATGCATTAGCTTCTTGATTTCGGGGCCAATAGAAATTCCGATTAACCTTTTATTACCCTGATTGCCACCGCACCAGGGCATTCAGGAAAGTCGGGTAAAGTTCTGGGATTGTCACATCTAATGGACGCAACAATCCTGTGCGGCTGCAAGCTGCTATTTTTAGGCAGTTGGGAGCCCATGACGGGTGACTACAGTTCATTTTTGCAATAGGCACATATGAGTGCTCACAAGTGCCAAAGCAGATGCCTGAAGCACTAAAGGCCACTTTACACGCTACGATATCGCTAGCGATATCGCTAGCGAGCGTACCCGCCCCCGTCGTTTGTGTGTCACAGGCAAATCGCTGCCCGTGGCGCACAATATCACTAACACCCGTCACACATACTTACCTTCCCTAGCGACGTCGCTGTGGGCGGCGAACAACCTCTTTGTTAAGGGGAAGGTTCGTGCGCCGTAACAGCGACGTCACACAGCGGCCGACCAATAGAAGAGGAGGGGCGGAGAACAGCCGCTTAATCGACATGCCCACCTCGTTGCCGGAGGACGCAGGTAAGCTGTTGTTCGTCGTTCCCAGGGTGTCACACGTAGTGATGTGTGCTGCTTCAAGAACGACGAACGACCTACATCCACAACGACCAACGAGATTTTGAAAATGAACGACGTGTCAACGATCAACGATAAGGTGAGTATTTTTGATCGTTAACACTCACTCGGAGCTGTTAGACGCAACGACGACGCTAACGACGCCGGATATGCGTCACGAATTCCGTGACCTCGATGACATATCGTTAGCGATATCGTTGTGTGTAAATGGGCCTTTAGTACTGGGCCCAGGTCCAGTAATACTTTAAAATTGGAATACGAGACTTTTTGAAATTCTGTTATTACATTACATTTTCATATACTGTTTACTACGAACACTTTGATGTAGATCAGTAAATGTTGGTGTAAAACTCATTCTGTACAAAATAATTCAAGGCTTTCCAAGTGCTTGATTCATTTGGCCAAGCTTATGCATAACAAAAAAGTTCCTGCAGTGTTACAACAATTTTGACTTTGGATTTACAATTTGCACTCTCGATTTACTGTAGTATAGGACACACATTTTTTTTAGGAGTTCTTCTTTAATTATGGACATAATATAATTAAGCCTATAGCCATTAATATAACTAGCATTCCCTGTCCTATCTAGTAGGGGAGTGTGACCTTTGTTCCTCTCTCTGCAGGAGGCCTTCATGTTACACAATGTTGCAGACAGTCTGGAGTTCTCCACACTTTGAATTGAATGTTATTGTTTAAAGAGGTTGGGTGTAATCTCCTCTACCCAAAAAGGTGTCTGACCCCTAGAGGCAGGTAGAAAGGAAAATACATATTTTTGGGGGATGTTGGTGCTTTGTCTCAGAAGCGTTCTGATCGGTCACTACTGTTGGAGAATGTGGATCCTTTTCCACGTGGTATTGTGTTGTCTTGCTACTCTGCTGTATTTGGAGTGCGGTTCTAAGGACCAGTATCTTATTTTCCTTGACGTCGGATTACTGGGTCCCCTGAATTGTTCTTTTCACTGTTTCCTATGTTACAGATTAATTATTACTTGTTGCCGTCTACTTATCTAGACAGAATTTCACAAATTGAGATCAGTAAGTACACAATATAATGTAAATATAAAAATTGTTAAATATGTTGTATATACTTCAAGTTCATACCCCACATAACAAATACAGGAAATATAATACCTGTTTATATGCGATACATGTTAATTTCCCTACTATCTACATATATTCCTCCTTCATTCCCCAACTAAGAAGCATATGGAATATAACAAGGACCTGTTTATATGGGATATGTATTCATTTCTTTATTATCTGAATATTTACCTTGTTCATTCTCCACCTAAGAAGCACACAGAATTTAATATTCACCTGTTTATATGGGATATGTGTTCATCCCATGCCTATAACGCTCAGGAAATATAGTATACAACTGTTTATATGTAATATGTGCTCATTCTCCTGTAATCTACATTTATTCCATGTTTATTTCCCACCTATGTAACACAGGGAATTATATATTCACGTTTTTTATGGGATATATGTTTATTCCCATGTAATCTGCAAATATTTCCTTTTCATTCCCCACCTAATACGGAGAATAAAATATACACTTGTTTGTGTGTCTGGGGTATTGTAGCACCTGGTTAATACTGCCCTGCCCAGGAGCATTTAGGCCTTCCGTTTGGAGCACCACACAACCCTGTATAGGAGTTCGCTGCTGGTGCTCTTTTGGGGGGAGTCCAGTGTGTGGTCCAGTGAGCCCACCCCCGGACGGTCGCCGTTACTCGGTGACTGTAACAGTTTGCTCAGGCCATGGACTCCGCCGGGACCAAGTCCACCTGCCTGGCAGAGATGCAGCAAGAGCTCTCCCGCCAACGTGAGACCCAGGCGGAGCTAGTGGCACACATGAAATTCAATTTGCACCTCCTGGCAGAAAAAAAATATTTTTTTTGCATTTTTGATACAAGGGATGCAAATTTGGTGCTGAAATTTTTACACCATATTCTTGAACGCAATCTACATCTCCTGGCAAAAAAATGCATCACTACCGCATGTGGTAGTGATGCGCTTTTTTGCCAGGAGATATAGATTGGTTGCAGGAATATGGTGTAAAAATTTCAGCACCAAATTTGCATCTCTTGGCCAAAAATGATTACAGCAATCCTCCAAAGAGGGGTACCAATTAGAAATAGATTAATCAAGCAAAATTAAGAGGCATAAAATGTAACTTTTAATCTAGTTATATTAAAAGCTTTATGACAAACTAGTAACCCAAAGCTCACTGGACTGCTGATATGACCAGCTTCAGATACAACGTCCAGGGAGCCTATGATATATAACAAAATAATCAAAAAAATAAAAAAAACACAACATACATAAAGAAAAATTGAGTGTGATAGTCTCACTCAGGGAAGAGACAGTGGTCCCATTAATGAGTGCCAAAAAAAATTTTCAAACTTAACTCAATATAAGAAAAACCATATAGTGTGAGGTGGTCCTCAAAGAGGAATCCACCAATATAAAAGCTTATTTACAGAATGAGTTGTAAACGGTCTCACCCATTCATCGCAGCTTGGGGTAAACAGAACTTCCTCTATGGGTCCTCACAGCATTCAGCTGACCCTATAATATCCCTGAGGAAAACTAATAATGTCTGTTACCCCAATAACTTCCACCCTTACAAGGGCAGACCACATCTAACCCTCTCTTAGTGCCCCTACAATGTTCCTGGCCCTCGTCCTGACGCATTTCATCTCTCTAGAATCATCAGGGGACTCTGGTAACACATAGGAGGTCAGAGGTCCTAAGCCCAAGCTCACATAGCACACTAAGTGCACAAGCCAGCACTAAGCACTAAGTGTGCTATGTGAGCTTGGGCTTAGGACCTCTGACCTCCTATGTGTTACCAGAGTCCCCTGATGATTCTAGAGAGATGAAACGCGTCCGGACGAGGGCCAGGAACATTGTAGGGGCACTAAGAGAGGGTTAGATGTGGTCTGCCCTTGTAAGGGCGGAAGTTATTGGGGTAACAGACATTATTCGTTTTCCTCAGGGATATTATAGGGTCAGCTGGATGCTGTGAGGACCCATAGAGGAAGTTCTGTTTACCCCAAGCTGCGATGAATGGGTGAGACCGTTTACAACTCATTCTGTAAATAAGCTTTTTTATTGGTGGATTCCTCTTTGAGGACCACCTCACACTATATGGTTTTTCTTATATTGAGTTAAGTTTGATAATTTTTTTTGCCACTCATTAATGGGACTACTGTCTCTTCCCTGAGTGAGACTATCACACTCAATCTTTCTTTATGTATGTTGTGTTTTTTTGATTATTTTGTTATATATCATAGGCTCCCTGGACGTTGTACCTGAAGCTGGTCATATCAGCAGTCCAGTGAGCTTTGGGTTACTAGTTTGTCAAAAAGCTTTTAATATAACTAGATTAAAAGTTACATTTTATGCCTCTTAATTTTGCTTGATTAATCTTGGCCAAAAATGCAAAAAAAAAAAGGGTTTTTTTTTCTTTGCTAGGAGGTGCAAATTTGGTGCTGAAATCTGGTACAGACTATTTCAGCACCAAATGTGCACCTCCTGGCAGAAAATTACGGCAAAGAGCGCGTAAAAAAATGCGTAAAAAAAGTGGGGTTTTTTGCCAGGACGTGTAGACTGGGTGCAGGAATATAGTGTAAAAATTTCGGCACCAAATTTGCATCCATTTCCCCATAAATGCAAAAAGAGTGTGTGTGTGTGTGGGGGGGTTCTGCCAGGAGGAGCAAATTTGGTGCTAATGTGGCGCCCTGGACAAGCCAGGGGCCACAGGTAACAACACACACACACCCCCACCCCCAGCAGTTCACAGCAGACATCCCCAGTGACACTTGGTTTCTTCCTCGGGCTCAGACAGACACACCAGGTGGGCGGAGTCAGGAGATGGAGACGCCCACCCAGGAGTTTAGCTGGCCTGAGGCAGGAAACAAGCCCAGACAAGTCCAGGAGAGGAAGAGAGAGGAGGTCTGCAGAGAGGCAGACGCAGACTGGGGCCTAGGTTGGAGCCTAGGGTCCCCGTGCAGAGAGTGAGGCAGACGGTAGTGGCCGTCTGCGAGAGCCAGGAACAGGGCCGGCGCCAGCACCCGGCAAACCCGGTTAAATGCCGGGGCCCTGAGCTGCCGGGGGGGCCCACTCGCGGTGGCAGGAGTGTCGCACCGCTACTCAGGGGGGCCCGGTGGCCGCGCTGTCACCGCCCCCCGCCGAGGATCGCGCTTTCAATTGCATCGGCATCGCAGGTGCCGATACAATTGAGAGCAATGATGAGAGAGTGAGCGGCGCGCTCTCTCTCTTATCATTCTCCCCGCTGTGACTGTCGGCGTTCTGACAGCTCTGCAGCAGAGCGCGGTGACGTCATCACTGCGCGCCTGCTGAGAGGTCAGAGCGAGCGACAGCAATGGACGACGCGCCAAGGAGACCGGATCAGTGGGGGAACGAGTGAGCCGCCCCTCTACTGACACTGGGCTCCCCTGACTCACAGGCCGGCCACTACACAGCGGCACTAGTACACATAGGGGCCTGGCAGCCGCTCTGCAGAGCTGGCTACCGGGCCCCTATGTGTAGTGCCACTGTGTAGTGGCCGACAATGCGACCGTCAGGGGGCCAGCCTGTGAGTCAGGGGAGCCCAGTGTCAGTAGAGGGGCCCCTGACCTGGAGAGGCCACCAGCCGTTTCTGAGCTGCAGGAGTGCTCCTGACCTGGACAGAAGACGGAATAATCCATCCTGCAGGACCTGCGATGACGTCACGCCCATGTGACTGTGTGGGAGGAGACACAGGATGCCGGGCAGAAAGCAAAGATACTGAATCCTGAAGGAGATTTGGACACATGACTGGTAATAAGAAAAGAGGGGACATGAGGGGAAAGGGGGCTGCAGGGTGAGTGGCATATGAGGGGTGCAGACTGTGACAGAAGGATGTGAAGGGGTGCAGAATGTTTGAGAGGGGTAAGTTGGGGTACAGGCTGTGTGAGATATGTGGGCAGGGTGTGTGAGATATGGGGTGTAGTGTGTGTGATCTGGGGGGTGCAGGCTGTGTGAGATGTGGGGGTGTAGTGTGTATGATATGGGGGTGCAGGCTGTATGGGGAGCAGGGTGTGTGAGATATGGGGCTGTAGTGTGTGTGATCTGGGGGGTGCAGTATGTATGTATGCATGCAGAGCAGTATGTGTGTGTATGTATGTATGTATGTAGCAGAGCAGTATGTGTGTGTCTGTCTATATGTATGTATGCAGCATAGCAGTGTGTGTCTCTGTATGTATGCATGTATGATGTGTATCTATGTATGTCAGTGTATATGACTGTATAGATTTGTCTGTTATATGTATTTTTGTGAGTTTGTCTTTAAATATGTATAGGTACGTGTATGTATCTGTGTATGTGTGTGTGTCTGCGTGTTTATGGGGCCCACTGGGACTCTTCCGCCCGGGGCCCACAAAAACCTGGAGCCGGCCCTGGCCGGGAAGACAGTTGGTGGAACCGTAGGTAGCCGGGGCTGGACGGTGGCCCACCGGTACTGAATCGGGGAGCCAGCTGGAAACCGGATTGCAGGAGGAGCGTGCTCGGAGGTGAAAGAGAGGACTTACATTACCAACCTGGGGTCAGGGGAAAAACACCGCAGCCGCCTGTGGGATCCGTCCATCCAGCCGTGTGTTTTACTGAGAACTGTGTCATCATTACTGGCTGAGTGAGTACCACCGTGCCGTGCGGCACAGCGCTGCCCCCGCGACCCTGCACCTCTCCAGGCCCAGTAACCCGCCTGCCAGCTCCAAAACCCTCCACGGGCCCCGGGACCACCAACCCCCCTACCCACGGAGGGGACATAACAACTACGCTGCTCCCTGTCATCGCTCCCGGGATCCCCGTCCAGAGCAGCGGTGGTGTCACAACCTCACCACAACCGTGGGTGGCGTCACGGACAATCTCCCTTACCTAACCCCCTTTTTACTGTGGAGCCTGGGATCACAGACTGGGTCACGCCACCGTGATACCCACAGAAGTGACCTCGTGGACCGGATCTGAGTACCCCTTATCCACGGGCGACACATTTGGCATCACGAACAGGATCCTACCGCTCTGCCGTTTGGTAGAGGTGCACCTTGTTACCGCCGGAGGTGTCCGGCCGAAAATTTTGCAAAGCCGCCATCTTGGGCGCGAAACATTTCCCGCTCAAGCGTCTTCCCCGAGCAGGAAAGGCGCGAAAGTGGAGCCCCGCCCCTGAAGAAGGAAGTGCTAAAAAGAGGCTAAGGGGGACGAAATGGTGGCTGGACGCATGTGAGTGTGGCTCCACAAGCGGGGACACCAAGACTCTGCCAGTGTTTGGTTCCTGGAACACCGCTGCGCGAGATGTCCCGTCCGTCCAGCACCGCTGATGACGACGGCCCCGGCAGTCCGCCGGGCCGCGACGGAGATGACGACGGCTCCGGCAGTCCGCCCGGCCGCAACGGCAGCGAAGGACCCATCCCGTTAACTATCTGGGCAGCCTGGTTCGGGACTGGGGTCAAGGGGTGCTGCCCATTTGCTTAGGGGCAGCATCAGGGCCAGGTTGTTTGGGTGGGTGACTAAAGGACCCGTTCCGTTGCCATTATTAAAAGTGTTTGATTGTTGTTGCAACGTTAAAGTGATATGCATCCCGTGATGGGAAGTTAAAAAGTAATGCTTGTGTTTTAATGTTTGATATGCCTTTCTACTTTTTGCAGTTAAAAGAAAAATAAAACCGGTGATGGATGGGCAGCCCGCGGACGGTCTGCATTTTGCTAAGGAATGTGGCACCCTGGACAAGCCAGGGGCCACAGGTAACAACACACACACACCCCCACCCCCAGCAGTTCACAGCAGACATCCCCAGTGACACTTGGTTTCTTCCTCGGGCTCAGACAGACACACCAGGTGGGCGGAGTCAGGAGATGGAGACGCCCACCCAGGAGTTTAGCTGGCCTGAGGCAGGAAACAAGCCCAGACAAGTCCAGGAGAGGAAGAGAGAGGAGGTCTGCAGAGAGGCAGACGCAGACTGGGGCCTATGTTGGAGCCTAGGGTCCCCGTGCAGAGAGTGAGGCAGACGGTAGTGGCCGTCTGCGAGAGCCGGGAAGACAGTTGGTGGAACCGTAGGTAGCCGGGGCTGGGCGGTGGCCCACCGGTACTGAATCGGGGAGCCAGCTGGAAACCGGATTGCAGGAGGAGCGTGCTCGGAGGTGAAAGAGAGGACTTACTTTACCAACCTGGGGTCAGGGGAAAAACACCGCAGCCGCCTGTGGGACCCGTCCATTCAGCCATGTGTTTTACTGAGAACTGTGTCATCATTACTGGCTGAGTGAGTACCACCGTGCCGTGCGGCACAGCACTGCCCCCGCGACCCTGCACCTCTCCAGGCCCCGTAACCCGCCTGCCAGCTCCAAAACCCTCCACGGGCCCCGGGACCACCAACCCCCCTACCCACGGAGGGGACATAACAACTACGCTGCTCCCTGTCATTGCTCCCGGGATCCCTGTCCAGAGCAGCGGTGGTGTCACAACCTCACCACAACCGTGGGTGGCGTCACGGACAATCTCCCTTACCTAACCCCCTTTTTACTGTGGAGCCTGGGATCACAGACCGGGTCACGCCACCGTGATACCCACAGAAGTGACCTCGTGGCCCGGATCTGAGTACCCCTTATCCACGGGCGACACACTTACATCTGGTGCAGGTGATTACAGCACCAAATGTGCACCTCCTGTAGAAAATCACAACAAAAAAACGCGTAAAAAAATGTGTTTTTTTGCCAGTAGGTGTAGATTGGGTGCAGAAATGGTGTAAAAATGTACTCACCAAAACTGCATCTCTTGGCAAAAAAACTGCGGTTTTCTGCCAGAAGATGCTGGTCTGTGAACTCAGTGACCTCACCTGAGGTCAGGTTACCTGCAATCACAGGTGAGGGACCGTGGGAACCTCCAGTTGTGAGCACAAATTACCTGAGTGACGTCACTGCTCATTGGACAAGTCATTCATTCTCTGGGGCTTACAGCAGGCAGTCATGTTCTATGGCGCTCGCTGTGATATTCAGATGTAGCAGAGCTGAATCGTCGTGGGATCTCGTATGGATTACGTCGGACCTCAGGGGAGTGTTGGGGGTTAATAAAGTGGTGAAAGAGGGTGCGTTTTGTATTTTATTCCAAATAAAGGATTCTTTTGGTGTCTGTGTTTACTTAATTTCACTTACAGATTAGTGATGTGGGTGTCATAGATGCTGCCATCACTAATCTACAGTTTAGTAGCAGCTGTGGGTGGGTTGCCATTAACCCCTCATTACCCTAATTGCCACCACATCAGGGTAGTCGGGAAGAGCCAGTAAGGCACCGGGCTTGTCGCATCTAATGAATGCAGCAATTCCGGATGGCTGGAGGCTGATTTTTTTAGGCTGGGTCTCCCCAGCCTGAGAATACCAGCCCCCAGCTGTGGTGCTTTATCTTAACTGGGTATGAAAATTGGGGGGACCGCACGTCATTTTTTTAAATTATTTATTTAAATTAAAAAAAAGCTGCATACGGTTCACATGATCCAGCCAGAATAAACATTCTTTTTCTAACTCTACGTGGGAATGGAGCTGTTTATAATAGAAACGGGGGTCTGGGGGTGAGACCCCCAGATAGGGAGAGTGCAGGGGGAATGAAGCCCCTCCTTGCATGGTTATGGTGGACAAGAGGAAACATCACCATGCCCACTAACCAAGTGAGTCACGTCCACAAACCTGGAAGTATCCCATACATTCTAGGCTCACAGTAGATTCTAGAGTGTATGGGCTCCTTTAGTTAAACTGCTTTCCCCACCCACCAGCTGCCCTTTCGTCTGTGATTGGATGCAGTCAGCTGACAGACACACTGCCACTCAGGGTGGGAGCATGTCTGACTGTAATTAGCAGCCTAGGCAGTGAATGTGAGGCCTGGGAGCAGCGTACAGCCATGCCGGAGCCTTGGTAAGTACACTAATTGCACTTCCATTCCCCTATCCCTTCTACCACCATTTTTAATCTCTGGATTTTGCTCACCATAGACTTATATGGGGGCAGATTCCGGACCGGATCCAGATTTTTTTTTAAAAAAAAGAGACCCTGTCACGAACAGCCGGAGGGTAGGAAGTGGAAGTTACAGCCCCCCTTTCCACCACCCGAGAGACCGAGCATGTGACTCGCTCTCTAGCGCCCCTCTTATAGTCAGTCCAATTATGGAATTGCCTGACAATAAGCAAGGAGGCCGCTATTCTACTATGCCGATGATTGAAGGGTTCCCGGTGAGAGTAAAGCGGGCTTTACACGCTACAACATATCTAACGATGTGACAGCGTGGTCACGTCGTAATTGACGCACATCCAGCATTGTTAGTGGTGTTGTAGCGTGTGACAGCTATGTGCGATTGCGATTGAACGTAAAACCGTTCATCGCATACACGTCATTCATTTGCTAAAAATGGCACGTCGGGTTGTCCAATTTTCCCGAGGCAGCACACATCGCAGTGTGTGACACCCCGGGAACGATGAACAGATCTTACCTGCGTCCCACCGGAAATGCTGAAGGAAGGATTGGTAGCTCCCTCTCCTGGAGGAAGAGTTTGCTTGCTCTTGAGTCCAAGAGCCACCAGTGACTGCAGGTGTTAGAAGATACAGATTTGGCATCAGGTGCAGTCTATCAGATTCCACTCCAATTAAAGGTTCCATGTTTATTCCTACCATGCATTGTTTTTCGGTGTTTTCTTTGAGCAATGATGATGTCTTTCGTGATCTGTTTGCTCCCTCTCCTGGAGGAAGAGTTTGCTTGCTCTTGGACTTTCAAAAAGAGAGGTCATGATAGACATTTAGCTTCTGAGCCCAATTGGGGACAGCCAATTGGTGATAAATGTGTTGCAACCTGCTGCGAAGCCTGATACTGCAATATAAGGAACGTCTAATACTAAGAATGGGCGGCCTATGAAAGAATTAGTACTTTCATTAAGCATACTTAAACGGCTAATTGGGAATAGGCAAACTGTAAAAAGCCCTTTCAGAAAGCCCCTCTCTAACCTTTGTTAGTAAGCTTTTCTGTAGTCTGCCTGTTGATGTATTTTCCGTTTGAACAGTGCACAACATGAAGAGACGGAACACTGGCTTGTCACAATGCCCCCTGCTGACATCACAATAGCGCTGCTGCCTAGAAAGCCAGCTGTGCAGCAGAAGTTGCTCTTTGGGTGGGATGGTGGGCTAGTGGAAGGAGGGGGCAAACACTTTTCTTCCCGGGTGGTAGGGGGATGACAGGGGAAGGGATGCAAGTGGTGGGAGGGGTGCAGAGGGCAGGGATTGGGGGTTGGGAAAGGAAGGGAAAAGATTAGGGTTTGGGGATGATAAAAGGGCTTTCTACGGGTAAGGATGGCAAAGGGTGGCAGTGACGGAAAGTCAGGCAGCCTGTCCTGTCCTGTCCTGTCTGTTTTTTTGTTTCATGATTTGGAAAGATCGCAAAGAGGAGGGGAGGTGCTTGTGCCCAAAAGGAGGAGTTATTCAAATTCATTGCAGTGGGCGGCGGCTGCAAAACGCACCCTTCTTCTTGTTTTTGCTCTGCAAAACAGCCTTTTCAAGGGTTGGCTTGGGTGAAAAATTGTCTTCTGTAGGCGTGAGTTTGTCTCCCTCTCCCTAAGATGTGTCCGACTTAGGCCACGGTGCCACCTAAGGCTGAAACCAATTTGGGTTATTGCTTCTCGGCCTTTTGGCTAAGATCAAGTGTAGTTTCGGAGGACGCTACCTTGGTCAGTGCTGGAAGGTGCCTGGGATTGCATGACTGCTGGCCTTGGGGGAGTGTGTGCGCCTTCTGGTGACATATAGCCCTCTTGTGCCTGGACGGTTCCCAGGCAACGGGAGGCGATCACCTTTGTTATTTTAAAGTCCTACCGATAAACAGAAAAAAAAAATCTGGTGTTATCAGTACAACTGAGCTAGCTACACTTGACGGGAGTTGATCAGGAAGACGAGCTCTGAAGCCCAGCCGATACCGGAAGAGGGAGGTCGGACGGAAGAAGAAGCTCGGCAGCAAGAAGTCGAAGGCTTGGAGAAGACTCGGGGAGACCGGAGGAACTTCGAGGAAGAATTCAGCAGGAGAAGACTCCCGGAGAAGAATCGAAGATCCAGCTCCGGGAACTCAAGCAGGAACCAGCCATGGCAAGCAAGGAAGGGAAGGCTGCCAAGAAGACCCAGGACCCAGGGACCTCCAGGAAGGCTCATCCAGAGGCTTCTTCGGCCCAAGGGGCCCCTACCTCCAACGCCAGTAAGCCGGAGGGTGCCCGGCCGCTGCCTGATCAGGCTCCAACCCTGGAGCCTTGGATGCGGCAGACGGTAGCCCTGAAACTGAAGGGGATGGATGGTAGGGTGCTGGACATGTCCAGCGACGTGTTCTGCATGAAGATGATTCTGGACCAGGGCTTCTCCAGGGCGGAAACCCTGAGTGTCCAGGCCTTCTTGTCGGGCATTTTCCTGGTAACCTTCGCCACGGTGAACACCTGCAGGAGATACTGGGAGGCGATGAACACAGCGACACCGGACTCTCCTTTTCATTCTTTTATAGGATCCTGTCCTTTACAGAGAGGTGAGAAGAGGATCACGGTCTCCATGCGGAACCTGCACACTCCAGGAAGAGACATATCCACGTTCCTGGGACGCTTCTGCACAGTGGTGAGGGAATCGTCCCACATCCTTAACGGCAGCAGATTCTGGACGGGTAAGTGGTCAGTAACCGTTCGACTCCACAGGGAACCAGCATCCGAGGACGGCCTTCAGCACCTGCCCCCGACATTCTCTCGGGGAAACTTCTTTGGTCTCATCTACTACCCGGACATGCCACACAACTGCAGGAAATGTGGCGGGAAAGGGCATTCGATGAAGACCTGCCAGGAGGATGCCTGCAGGGTTTGCCGGGTGACGGGACACAGCTCCAAGGATTGTCCAAAGAAGATGACCTGCAATCTATGTGGACTGGCGTCCCACCTTTACAAGGACTGCCCACAACGAGAGAAATCCTGGGCAAGGGTGGCTGCGGCGACCCAGGCTCGGGTAGTCGCGGCTTCGTCGACTAAGGCAGCTACGACCAAAGCCACAGAGGCCACGGCCAAGGCGGCCAAGAACCCGGCGACCGCGGCTCCAGCCAAGGCCCCAGCAGCCACAGAGTCCAGGAAGAAGAAGGGTAAGAAAACTGCTGCCCCCTCCCTGTTCCCACCCTCCGTCACCCCTGTCCAAACCCCTTCCCCCCCGGCCAACCCCACTGAGGATTCCTCCACCTCCACCTCTTTTCCCTACTCCTCAGTTGGTGCCCTCACCCCCCCTCCAAAACCCACTCTCCCTCCCCAGACCATGAGAGCAGAGGGCCTCAGCACTCCTGCACCTTTCACCGAGAAGGATTTTCCAGATCTTATCTCCTCAGGTACAAGCCAAAGGAAGAGGCAGTTGGAAGATAGTCCTATCGCAGAACATTCCAAATTGTTCATTGTGGATCCCAATCCAACCCAGGAAGAGGAGGATGACCTCCTCCCGGAACCAGATGTGTTGGAGCAGATGGTGGAGTCCCTGGTGTCCGAAGAAGAAATGGAGGAGTCGGAAGCCACTGAGGCAACATCTCTACTAGATCGGCTAGAAGAAGAAGGTCTGCTGGTGATACCATCACCGACAGACACCAAAGAAGAAGAACCGCCCGACTGGAGTGGTAACTAAGGCACATCGTCTGCACTAACTATCTCTTCCCTCTAATGACTGCTAACATTGACAACTTTTCCATTAATGTTAGGAGCATCAGAGACAAGTTCAGATGTCAGACGATTTTTGCTTTCCTTAACACTCAGTCTAGTAATGTATTTTTCCTGCAGGAATGCTCCCTTCCCTCCTCTAGGTCCTTTAACCATCTGGTCAGGGAATGGACCCATGGCCCGTCCTACTGGTCTGGCGGGGGCGACTGTCGGTCCGCAGGGGTTGCCGTGCTAATCAGGGGAAGCGCCTTCACATTGAACTCATCTGCGGCAGGTTACTGCTCGTGGACGGCACCTGGGCTGGAGAACCTGTCAGGTTCGTCAATGTGTACGCTTCTCCTGTGAAGAACGATCGACTGGAGCTCCTCCAAGCCCTGTGCCCTCAGCTCGCCACCACCAGAACGGTAGTGATGGCCGGGGACTTCAACTGCCCGATTGAGGCGGATGGACGCAGTTCTGGAACGGCTGCCAAGTTGGATGTCACATCCAAACTGCTCATTGAGATGGTGACCGAAGCCTCTCTCGTGGACGTTGTGGGCTCCATCGGACACGGATCCGTGAACCATTCATGGTGCCGACCTGATGGTTGGCTGCGTTCCAGGATTGACTTCATGTTTACCTCTCGGATGGTTGGGCGGAGTGGGCACTCGATGGTCCCCTGCTTCTTCTCTGACCACAGAGCCATTCACTTTCAAGGTGCGCTGGGCCACGGCTTTCCTGTTGGCCCTGGCTCCTGGAAGCTGAACTGCTCTCTGCTGGAAAAGGGGGAAGTTCTGGAGGAGCTTAGAGCGGCTTACTCCACGTGGCGGGCCTACAAGGCAGGCTTCCAGTCTGTTTCTGACTGGTGGGAATACGTTAAACTCGAGTTCCGTTTCTTCTTTCAGGCAAAGAGTCAACAACAGGCGTGTGTGAAGAAGAGGGGCTTCAGGAGACTCCAGCGTGAGCTGCGTTCCCTGCAGGACCTTCTTTGATGTGGCTGGGACATGAGAGAGGAGCTGGTGGAGACTAAGAAGAGCCTGAAAAGGCACTTTGAGGAGGAGTCCAAGCGAATCGTCTTCCGTTCCAAAGTAGAGAACCTGGAGAAGGGTGAGAAATGTAACTCGTTCTTTTTCAGGAAACTCCACGCCGGTCATACACCCCTGAATGAACTACGAGGTGAGAGTGGAAACATACGACGCGGGAAAGAGGACGTGATGAAAGTCGTCAGCGACTTCTACAGCGAACTCTACGCCCGCAAGACTACCGACCCCGAGGCCGCCGATAAGTTCCTGTCAGGTATCACTAACCATCTTGACTCTGCAGATGCGGCAGCCATGGACGTCCCTCTGACGGTGGACGAGCTGCTCTCGGCCACCAAATCCTTTAGGTCCGGCAGGACTCCGGGCAGTGATGGTCTCCCAGCAGAGCTCTATGTAGCGCTGGGGGACCTCATCTGTCCGGACTTGTTAGATCTGTATAAGGAGATGGTGGTGGAGGGCAGAATGCCTCCGTCCCTGAGGGAAGGAATGGTCACGATCCTGTACAAGCGCAAAGGAGAGAGGTGCGACCTGAAGAATTGGCGTCCCATCACCCTTCTGAACGTCGACTACAAGATCCTGGCCAAGACGATGGCAACCAGACTGAAGACAGTTATCGGACGGATCATCCACCCGGATCAGACCTGTGGCATCCCCGAACGTCGCATTGCAGACAGCCTGGCTCTCATGCGGGATACAGTCGAGTACATCAAGGCCCGCCGGATGCACGCATCCCTGATCTCGTTGGATCAGGAAAAGGCCTTTGACCGTGTTTCCCATGAGTTCCTGGGCAAAACGCTGCACAGATTAGGTTTGGGTAACATGTTTTGTTCGTATGTCAAACTAATGTATTTTGATATCCACAGCTCGGTGTTGGTAAACGGCTGGAAGAGTGACCCCTTCCCGGTCCTCTCAGGGGTCAGACAAGGCTGTCCTCTGTCACCTTTTCTTTTTGTTTGTGTTATAGAGCTCTTCGCAGAGGCTATCCGGCAGAATGGAGAGATCATAGGGATCACCGCAGCAGGACCAGAACGCTTCGAGGTCAAGTGCTCGCTCTACATGGACGAAGTGACCGTCTTCTGCGCAGACCAGCGCTCAGTCGACGCCCTCGTCCAGACCTGCGAGACCTTCGGACGGGCTTTGGGAGCCAGAGTCAACTGCGGGAAGTCGGAAGCCATGCTCTTTGGGGACTGGCAACTGGCCTCCTCCGCCCCCTTCCCCTTCAACATCCAGTCGGATTTCATCAAGGTTCTTGGAGTCTGGTTCGGGAAGGAAGGAGCGGCTCTCAAGTCCTGGCAAGAACGCTTGACCAAGATCAGCTAGCTGATCGGACTGTGGAGCCTCAGACACCTCACTTGTGAGGGCAAAGCACTGGTCCTGCGTAATGAGGTACTGCCCATGCTGCAGTACATGGCCCAGGCCTGGCCCCCCCTCGTCACCGTGTGTAGGGCCATTACCAGGACGGTGTTTTGTTTTGCCTGGGGATCCAAGATGGACAGAGTAAAGCGGACCATCATGTACAAGGATCCTCGCAAGGGTGGGAAGGGCGTACCAGATATCCCCACCCTCCTGCGATCCTCCTTCGTATGTGACTGCGTTCGCCGAACTCTGCGAGTCAAGAGAGGTTCTGCAGGCAGGTCCATGTCTCGCTTCTTCCTGCTCCCCCTTTGGAAAAGGCTCGGCTGGGACAAGTGGGACAGCTCCTTCCCCTACAACTGGATGACGCCATGGTTCTACGGAGACGTTGTTCGGTTTGTGAGGGAACACCAACTAGAGGGACTCAAGCCCGATCTGTGGAAACCAAAGACTATCCACAAACTCATCAGAGCCAAGGACGAAATGGAGAACATTCCAGGACTCCATCACGACACACTGGAGACTGTTTGGAGCAACGTGTCGTCGGCGGAATTGACCAACAGGCACAAGGACTTGTCATGGATGGCGATACAGGGCGGACTGATCGTCCAGTCATTCATGCACGCCCGGAACCTGTGCAAAACCCGGTACTGCCCAAGGTGCCCCTTCGTAGAGGAAACATCGCTGCACGCCTTTTGGGACTGCCGTTTTGCACAGCACCTGTTGGTCGCCCTGGAGGATGACCTGAGGAACTCTGTCCCCAGAGGGAGCCTATCGTACCATTCTGTACTTTATGGACTCTTCCCTGGGACACACACCGTGGAGCCATCCAGGAGGCTTGGCGCCTTATGAACTGCTTTAAGGACGCTATTTGGGTCGCCAGGAACCGGCTCATCTTGAAGAGGGAGAGGATGTCCGTCCAGGATTGCCGCAGGCTGATCCACAACCTGCTCAGAGACTATTCCATCATGGACAGTATGGACGACAGCGCCGAGGAGGAGGTTTAACACTCCTTCCCGCCCCCTCCCTCCTTTGTAAGAATGATTATATACTTCAGTGTCTACAGGGCTGCGGCACTGTACACGGCTTGTTAATTTTTTGACGAATGCATGATAATAAAGATGCCGTTAAATTAAAAAAAAAATCTGTTCTTATCAGTTTAATATCTGATACGTCCCCTATCTGGGGACCATATATTAAATGGATTTTTAGAACAGGGAGATGGAAAAAGAGCTTACTCTGTCCACTCCACCCATTGACCTGGTATTGCAGTACCTCCAGGACCGGTGCACCCCTTCTTAACCCAGTTTCCAAAAGCAGAACTCAATTCACCTGATTCATATTAGCCCGATTAATAAATTGAAAGAAAGCAAACTACTTCATATGCACCTCAATTTGGCCAATTCACTTTTGACACTTCCCCCTTTTTTTATCTTTCACACTTTTTACTTGCTTTATTCATCCAAAAGCTGCGCCAAATAGCAAACTCATCTCCACTCAACTTGACCAACTCTGCTATGTTCCGTGCAGTTTCGTGTTCTCTCTCATCTAGATCATTTGCAATTGAATGGAATTGATCCCTTTTGGACACATTGGATTCAGCGGCTGCAGTGACTGTAGGTGTTAGAAGATGCAGATTTGGCATCAGGTGCTGTCTATCAGATTCCACTCCAATTAAAGGTTCCATGTTTATGTGGCGCCCTGGACAAGCCAGGTCATCACAGGTACTGCAACAACACACCCCACACCCCAAGATAGGCACACCAGTCACACACAAATCCTTGTTGCCTCCCTCCAGGGGCTGATGTCCAAACCAGGTGGGGGGGAGCCAGGCGGTTGTCCCACCCACTGAGGAATTCACAGTCCTGGAGGCGGGAAAGGAAGTCAGAACAGCTAGGGAGAGTGAAGGAAAAGGAGGAGAGTGGCAGTAGAGGAGCGATCTGACCGTGTCCGGGTACGTGGCCTGGGCACCAAGAGCAAGGTTGGCAGATGGTGGTGGCCGTCTGCAGGAGAGGCTGATTGACGCGGAACTGTAGGACTGGGTACGGGCGGTGGCCCGCCGGTACCGAACCGGGGAGCGAAGAGAAGCCAGCACAAATCGGCAGGGCCTACGGACCCCGACCAGGCTTGGAGTCACCGTTAAACCGGTCAAATCCGTTAGCGACCGGAACCTGTGACCGGGGTTTCCTAGCAGCAAAGACCCGACTGAAGGCAACCATCCAAACCGAGAAAGGGAAATACAGCTACCGTCACAGCTAGAATTCCCAGGGCCAGAGCCTGCAGGCAAAAGGGGCTCCTCCGGCACCTATCCAAGCTGGGGAGCGGGTTACCTGTGGGAAGCCATCGGGACCGAAGATACACAACAGGTGCAGGGAAAGGCAGCCACCACCAACCTTCCGGGGGTAACCACAGCAGCCGGCTGCGGGACCCGTCCATCCAGCCGTTTGTTTTACCGGAGACTCTGTATCCATTCTTGGCTGAGTAAGTACCACCGTGCCATCTGGCACCGCGCTACCCCCGCGACCCTGCACCTCACCAACCCTGTCTCCCCGTCACCTCAACCGGGCTCCGGGACCACCAACCCCCCTACCCACGGAGGGGGAAAACATCTCAGCTGCTCCCTAACAATGCTCCCGGGATCCCCGTCACAAGCAGCGGTGGTGCCCACATTCACCACAAACCGTGGGTGGCGTCACGGACCAAATCCCCAAACCAAACCACCCCTTTCACTCACGGGCGAGGAGCGCCGCTCGAGTCCCCGGATCCGGCCCACCGCTCGAGCCACCGAGCAGCAGCAGCAGCGCCGGACCCGAGCGCCAGCGAGAGCGCAGCAGCGACGGCTCCCTTCCGGTTTGCAACAACTTGGCGTCACGAACAGGATCTTACCGTTCTGCTGGCTGGCAGAGGTGCGCCTTGTGTCCCGCCGGTGGTGTCCGGCCGAAAAATTTCAGAAGCCGCCATCTTGGGCGCGAAGATTTTCCCGCTCGAGCGTCTTCTCAAGCAGTGGAGGCGCGAAATCCGAAGCTCCGCCCCTGAAGAGGAGGTGCTGAAAAAAGACCAAGGGGGCGGATGGCGCCCGGCCGCATGCAGACCGCGGCTATAAAAGCAGGGACGCCAGGACTCTGCAGCCAGATATTTAGTTCCTGGAAGACACCGCTGCCAGTATGCACCGTCCGTCCGGTAACACCGCAGTCCCCGCGCCTGCGCCTGGTACCGCGGCGTGGGTGGAAGCCCGGACCATCCAGCTGAGCAGCCGCCTGCAGGTCCGAATGCAGCTCCTCCTGGAGGAGTGGGAGGTCGACATGGCGGACGTGGTGGCGGCTGTACGGAGACGCGAGGAGGAGGAAGATTTGGAGGAGCGGGTAAGCGAACCACGCCCCTGTATTCCTAAGGGATCGGCCGCTGCGGCTGAGGGGCCCAGCCTGCGCTCGCTCACCCTGCTGCCTCCCCCGCTACCCGTGCTAGTCGCTACCGCCCCTCCACTAGGCCCGCTACCCGCACAACCGGTAGCGGAACCCTGCCTGTCCGCCCAAGTGGACCGACCTGCAGTTGAAGCCCGTAGCCGCCTTGAACCACTTCCCTGGAAGTTGCCGAAGACATGGTCCGCCGGCGAAGATGTACCGGTGGCACTTGCAGTGACCGTGCCTAGTTCCGTTCCGGCACCGGCGGTCCGTCCCGTGCAGGAGGAGGTGGAGTTCAAGCGGGAGAGGACCCCTGTACCCATCCCCCACACCTCGGCTGAGGCTGCGCCGGGTCGTTGCTGTGAGGCAGCGCCCCAGGCCATGACACCGCGGGATCTTCCACAGAGGGCACCAATAGTGGGCAGTGTAGTGGAAATCCCGCGGGGCCCGACCTGCGCGCAGGGGCAAGCAGTAGCCCCTTACTGGGACAGGGAACCGACCCCGCTGGGCCGAGAAATTGCGGAGAGGGAAAAGTGGGGGGCTGAGCTGATAGCCCGCACCATGCAAGAAAAGGAGAGCCTTCGCAGAGCCACCTTCCGAGTACGGGGCCCGATCTACGAGGGGCAAGTGAGAAGGTTCGATGTCCGTTGGGGGTACGGATTTATCTTCGAGCCGGGCCTGGAGGCCGAAGTCTTTGTGGCCCGTCAGGACGTTAATGCCCACCTGCCAGAGGACCACCCGGGCCGTAACCTGCTCCCAGGAGATCTGGTACAATACACGCGGCACTGCGGAGAGAGGGGCTGGTTTGCCCTGGACACCAAGCTGAGAGGAGGCCAGGAGGCCCAAGCACCAGCCCAGCCCCCTCCTCCGGCTTGTGTTGTGGATTTGAAATTAGTCAGCGGTCCCTCCGTTGCACCATTGTCCCCGTTGGGACCACCAGTACCGTTGTCAAATGAATGAAAGTAATCAACCGAGATGTTAACCTGATTATCAACCGTGATTGAACCGGCTGTTGCCGACAAGTTTGTCCCCGTAGGGACCCTTTGCACCGTGCGTATGGAACTTCTTACGGACAAGCCCGAGAACTTGCAGGACAACCACAAACTTGTGGAATGTAAATAGTTGGCTTAATTCCGTAGCCGCCTCCGGAGAGGCAGATTGGAGGAAGGGCCCGCAGCAGAGTAGGCTGGGGCCTGGCCACCACCTGGACCGGTGGCCATCCTCCGGGGGTCAGGGGTTCCCCATGGACGTGGGTCCCCTGAAGTGACCATAGGGTATGAAATACCATACCCGTACCTGCTCGGGCAGCCTGGATATGGACTGGGGTCAAGGGGTGCTGCCCACTTCTTAGGGGCAGCATCAGGGCCAGGTTGTTTGGGCGGGAGAGAGCGGAAGCCGACTGTTAATAAAGTATATTGTAATGTTAAAAGTACCGTGCCTCCCGTTGTGGGAAGATTTACAAAAAAATACTTGTGTTACTGTTTACATGTTTTCTACCTCTTTTACAGTTTTACAAAAATAAAACCGGTGATGGACGGGCAGTCCGCAGACGGTCTGCATTTAACCAAGGGGGAATGTGGCGCCCTGGACAAGCCAGGTCGTCACAAGTACTGCAACAACACACCCCACACCCCGAGATTGGCACACCAGTCACACACAAATCTTTGTTGCCTCCCTCCAGGGGCTGATGTCCACACCAGGTGGGGGGGAGCCAGGCGGTTGGCCCCACCCACTGAGGAGTTCACAGTCCTGGAGGCGGGAAAGGAAGTCAGAACAGCTAGGGAGAGTGAAGGAAAAGGAGGAGAGTGGCAGTACAGGAGCGATCTGACCGTGTCAGGGTACGTGGCCCGGGCACCAAGAGCAAGGTTGGCAGACGGTGGTGGCCGTCTGCAGGAGAGGCTGATTGACGCGGAACCGTAGGACCGGGGACGGGCGGTGGCCCGCCGGTACCGAACCGGGGAGCGAAGAGAAGCCAGCACAAACCGGCAGGGCCTACGAACCCCAACCAGGCTTGGAGTCGCCGTTAAACCGGTCAAATCTGTTAGCGACCGGAACCTCCAGGGTTTCCTAGCAGCAAAGACCCGACTGAAAGCAACCGTCCAAACTGAGAAAGGGAAATACAGCTACCGCCACAGCTAGAATTCCCAGGGCCAGAGCCTGCGGGCAAAAGGGGCTCCTCCAGCACCTATCCAAGCTGGGGAGCGGGTTACCTGTGGGAAGCTATCGGGACCGAAGATACACAACAGGTGCAGGGAAAGGCAGCCACCACCAACCTTCCGGGGGTAACCACAGCAGCCGGCTGCGGGACCCGTCCATCCAGCCGTTTGTTTTAGCGGAGACTCTGTATCCATTCTTGGCTGAGTGAGTACCACCGTGCCGTCTGGCACCGCGCTGCCCCTGCAAGCCTGCACCTCACCAACCCTGTTTCCCCGTCACCTCAACCGGGCCCCGGGACCACCAACCCCCCTACCCACGGAGGGGGAAAACATCTCAGCTGCTCCCTAACAATGCTCTCGGGATCCCCGTCACCAGCAGAGGTGGTGCCCACCTTCACCACAAACCGTGGGTGGCGTCACGGACCAAATCCCCAAACCAAACCACCCTTTTCACTCACGGGCAAGGAGCGCTGCTCGACCCCCCGGATCCAGCCCACCACTCAAGCCACCAAGCAGCAGCAGCGCCGGACCCGAGCGCCAGCGAGAGCGCAGCAGCGACGGCTCCCTCCCTGCTCGCGACATTTATTTCTATCATGCATTGTTTTTCGGTGTTTTCTTTGAGCAATGATGATGTCTTTTGTGATCTGTTTGCTCCTTTTCCTGGAGGAAGAGTTTGCTTGCTCTTGGACTTTCAAAAAGAGAGGTCATGATAGACATTTAGCTTCTGAGCCCAATTGGGGACAGCCAATTGGTGATGAATGTGTTGCAACCTGCTGCGAAGCCTGATACCGCGATATAAGGAACGTCTAATACTAAGAATGGGCGGCCTATGAAAGAATTAGTATTTTCATTAAGCATACTTAAACGGCTAATTGGGAATAGACAAACTGTAAAAAGCCCTCTCAGAAAGCCCCTCTCTAACCTTTGTTAGTAAGCTTTTCTGTAGTATGCCTGTTGATGTATTTTCCGTTTGAACAGTGCACATGAAGAGACGGAACACTGGCTTGTCACAATGCCCCCCGCTGACATCACAATAGTGCTGCTGCCTAGAAAGCCAGCTGCGCAGCAGAAGTTGCTCTTTGGGTGGGATGGTGGGCTAGTGGAAGGAGGGGGCAAACACTTTTCTTCCCGGGTGGTAGGGGGATGACAGGGGAAGGGATGCAAGTGGTGGGAGAGGTGCAGAGGGCAGGGATTGGGGGCTGGGAAGGGAAAAGATTAGGGTTTGGGGATGATGAAAGGGCTTTCTACGGGTAAGGATGGCACAGGGTGGCAGTGACAGAAAATCAGGCAGCCTGTCCTGTCTGTTTTTTTGTTTCATGAATTGGAAAGACCGCAAGGGGGAGGGGAGGTGCTTGTGTCGTGAGCGGAGGAGGGGACGCTGCGCTCACCCACTGCTCGGGTCCGGCTACTGCTGCTGCTGCTCGGTGGTGGCTCGAGCGGTGGGCCGGATCCTGGGGACTCGAGCGGCGTTCCTCGCCCGTGAGTGAAAGGGGGTGGTTTGGTTTAGGGATATTGTCCGTGACGCCACCCACGGTTGTGGTGAGGTTGTGACACCACCACTGCTCTGGACGGGGATCCCGGGAGCGATGACAGGGAGCAGCTTGGATATTGGTTCTTCCCTCCGTGGGTAGGGGGGGTTTGGTTGTCCCGGTGCCCGGTGAGGGGTATGGATGCAGGCCAGGCGGGTTACGTGGCCTGATGAGGTGCAGGGTCGCGGGGGAAGCGCTGTGCCGCACGGCACGGTGGTACTCACTCAGCCAATGATGAATGCAAAGTCTCCGGTAAAACAAACGGCTGGATGGACGGGTCCCACAGACGGCTGCGGTGTTTCTCATCCCGGCAGGTTAATGGTGACTGCCTTTCCCTGCACCTGTGTAGTGTGTACGGTTCCAATGGGTTCCCACCGGTAACCCGCTCCCCAGCTTGGATGGGTGCTGAAGGAGCCACTTTTGCCCGCAGGCTCTGGCCCTGGGAACTGTAGCCTTGGCGGTGACTGTGTTTCCCTTTACGGTTTGAGCTGTCGCCTTCAATCGGGTCTTCACTGCTGGGAAACCCCGGAGGTTCCCTTCGCTAACGGATTTGACCAGTTTTACGGCGACTCCTAGCCTGGTCGGGGTCCGTAAGCCCTGCCGGATGGTGCTGGCTTCTCTTTGTTCACCGGTCCGGTACCGCCGGGCCACCGCCCGTCCACGGTCCTTACGGCTCACTCTAATCGGCCTTTCCTGCAGACGGTCACCACCGTCTGCCAACCTTGCTGTTCCGTCCGGGCCACACACCCGGACGCTGTCAGTCTGCTCCTCTACCACTTCACTTCTCCTCAACTCCAAAACTCATCTGCACTGACTCCTTTTCCCGCCTCCAGGACTGTGAACTCCTCGGTGGGCGGGATCAACCTCCTGGCCCACCCCCTGGTGTGGACATCAGCCCCTGGAGGAAGGCAACAAGGATTTTGTGTTTGGCTTAGGTGTGCCTAACCGGGGTGTGGGGTGTGTTGGTGTAGTACCTGTGACGACCTGGCTTGTCCAGAGCGCCACACTTGTGCCCAAAAGGAGAAGTTATTCAGTATCATTGCAGTGGGCGGCGGCTGCAAAACGCACCATTCATCTTGTTTTTGCTCTGCAAAACAGCCTTTTCAAGGGTTCGCTTGGGTGACAAAATGTCTTCTGTAGGCGTGGGTTTGTCTCCCTCTCCCTAAGATGTGTCCGACATAGGCCAGGGTGCCACCCAAGGCCGAAACCAATTCGGGTTATCGCTTCTCGGTCTTTTGGCTAAGATCAAGTGTAGTTTCGAAGGAGGCTACCTTGGTCGGTGCTGAAAGGTGCCTGGGATTGCATGACTGCTGGCTTTGGGGGAGTGTGTGTGCGCCTTCTGGTGACACATAACCCTCTTGTGCCTGGACGGTTCCCAGGCAACGGGAGGCAATCACCTTTATTATTTTGAAGTCCTACCGATAAACAGAAAAAAAAATATCTGTTGTTATCAGTTTAATATCTGATATGTCCCCTATCTGGGGACCATATATTAAATGGATTTTTAGAACAGGGAGATGGAAAAAGAGCTTGCTCTGTCCACTCCATGTATTGACCTGGTATTCAGTATCTCAAGGACCGGTGCACCCCTTCTTAACTCAGTTTCCAAAAGCAGAACTCAATTCACCTGATTCATATTAGCCCGATTAATGAATTGAAAGAAAGCAAACAACTGCATATGCACCTCAATTTGGCCAATTCACTTTTGACACTTCCCCCTTTTTTTATCTTTCACACTTTTTACTTGCTTTAGTCATCCAAAAGCTGCGCCAAATAGCAAACTCATCTCCACTCAACTTGACCAACACTGCTATGTTCCGTGCAGTTTCATGTTCTCTCTCATCTAGATCATTTGCAATTGAATGGAATTGATCCCTTTTGGACACATTGGATTCAGCGGCTGCAGTGACTGTAGGTGTTAGAAGATGCAGATTTGGCATCAGGTGCTGTCAATCAGATTCCACTCCAATTAAAGGTTCCATGTTTATTCCTACCATGCATTGTTTTTAGGTGTTTTCTTTGAGCAATGATGATGTCTTTAGTGATCTGTTGGCTCCCTCTCCTGGAGGAAGAGTTTGCTTGCTCTTGGACTTTCAAAAAGAGAGGTCATGATAGACATTTAGCTTCTGAGCCCAATTGGGGATAGCCATGGGTGATGAATGTGTTGCAACCTGCTGCAAAGCCTGATACCGCAATATAAGGAACGTCTAATACTAAGAATGGGCGGCCTATGAAAGAAATAGTACTTTCATTAAGCATACTTAAACGGCTAATTGGGAATAGGCAAACTGTAAAAAGCCCTCTCAGAAAGCCCCTCTCTAACCTTTGTTAGTAAGCTCTTCTGTAGTCTGCCTGTTGATGTATTTTCCGTTTGAACAGTGCACAACATGAAGAGACGGAACACTGGCGGCTTGTCACAATGCCCCCCGCTGACATCACAATAGTGCTGCTGCCTAGAAAGCCAGCTGCGCAGCAGAAGTTGCTCTTTGGGTGGGATGGTGGGCTAGTGGAAGGAGGGGGCAAATACTTTTCTTACCGGGTGGTAGGGGGATGACAGGGGAAGGGATGCAAGTGGTGGGAGGGGTGCAGAGGGCAGGGATTGGGGGCTGGGAAGGGAAGGGAAAAGATTAGGGTTTGGGGATGATGAAAGGGCTTTCTACGGGTAAGGATGGCAAAGGGTGGCAGTGACGGAAAGTCAGGCAGCCTGTCCTGTCCTGTCTGGTTTTTTGTTTCATGAATTGGAAAGACCGAAAGGGGGAGGGGAGGTGCTTGTGCCCAAAAGGAGGAGTTATTCAGATTCATTGCAGTGGGCGGCGGCTGCAAAACGCACCATTCTTCTTGTTTTTGCTCTGCAAAACAGCCTTTTCAAGGGTTGGCTTGGGTGACAAAATGTCTTCTGTAGGCGTGGGTTTGTCTCCCTCTCCCTAAGATGTGTCCGACATAGGCCAGGGTGCCACCCAAGGCCGAAACCAAATCAGGTTATTGCTTTTTGGCCTTTTGGCTAAGATCAAGTGTAGTCCCTTCATTGGGATTGCCTTGATCTTGGCTGGGAAGGGCCCGGGCTTGCACAATCGCCGGCCTGGGGGGCTGTTGCGCCTTCTGGTGCTTACGTTCCCTTTCGCTGGTTGGTTCCCGGGCTCGGGAGGCGATCACTCAGGCACTGCGCTTTTGTGTGGTGGCCTGCTGGCCTTCGGGGCTACTTAGATTTTGAAAAATTGCGGATGAAATTTCATCTGTTCTTATCAGTTTAATATCTGATATGTCCCCTATCTGGGGACCATATATTAAACGGATTTTTAGAACAGGGAGATGGAAAAAGAGCTTGCTCTGTCCACTCCATGCATTGACCTGGTATTGCAGTACCTCCAGGACCGGTGCACCCCTTCTTAACCCAGTTTCCAAAAGCAGAACTCAATTCACCTGATTCATATTAGCCCGATTAATGAATTGAAAGAAAGCAAACTACTTCATATGCACCTCAATTTGGCCAATTCACTTTTGACACTTCCCCCTTTTTTTATCTTTCACACTTTTTACTTGCTTTATTCATCCAAAAGCTGCGCCAAATAGCAAACTCATCTCCACTCAACTTGACCAACTCCGCTATGTTCCGTGCAGTTTCGTGTTCTCTCTCATCTAGATCATTTGCAATTGAATGGAATTGATCCCTTTTGGACACATTGGATTCAGTGGCTGCAGTGACTGTAGGTGTTAGAAGATGCAGATTTGGCATCAGGTGCTGTCTATCAGATTACACTCCAATTAAAGGTTCCATGTTTATGTAGCGCCCTGGACAAGCCAGGTCGTCACAGGTACTGCAACAACACACCCCACACCCCGAGATAGGCACACCAGTCACACACAAATCCTTGTTGCCTCCCTCCAGGGGCTGATGTCCAAACCAGGTGGGGGGGAGCCAGGCGGTTGTCCCACCCACTGAGGAGTTCACAGTCCTGGAGGCGGGAAAGGAAGTCAGAACAGCTAGGGAGAGTGAAGGAAAAGGAGGAGAGTGGCAGTAGAGGAGCGATCTGACCGTGTCCGGGTACGTAGCCCGGGCACCAAGAGCAAGGTTGGCAGACGGTGGTGGCCGTCTGCAGGAGAGGCTGATTGACGCGGAACCGTAGGACCGGGGACGGGCGGTGGCCCGCCGGTACCGAACCGGGAGCGAAGAGAAGCCAGTACAAACCGGCAGGGCCTACGGACCCCGACCAGGCTTGGAGTCACCGTTAAACCGGTCAAATCCGTTAGCGACCGGAACCTCCGGGGTTTCCTAGCAGCAAAAACCCGACTGAAGGCAACCGTCCAAACCGGGAAAGGGAAATACAGCTACCGCCACAGCTAGAATTCCCAGGGCCAGAGCCTGCGGGCAAAAGGGGCTCCTCCGGCACCTATCCAAGCTGGGGAGCGGGTTACCGGTGGGAAGCCATCGGGACCGAAGATACACAACAGGTGCAGGGAAAGGCAGCCACCACCAACCTTCCGGGGGTAACCACAGCAGCCGGCTGCGGGACCCGTCCATCCAGCCGTTTGTTTTACTGGAGACTCTGTTTCCATTCTTGGCTGAATGAGTACCACCGTGCCGTCTGGCACTGCACTGCCCCCGCGACCCTGCACCTCACCAACCCTGTCTCCCCGTCACCTCAACCGGGCCCCGGGACCACCAACCCCCCTACCCACAGAGGGGGAAAACATCTCAGCTGCTCCCTAACAACGCTCCCGGGATCCCCGTCACCAGCAGAGGTGGTGCCCATGTGGCGCCCTGGACAAGCCAGGACGTCACAGGAACTACACCAACACACCCCACACCCCGGTCAGGCACACCTAAGTCAAACAAAAACCCTTGTTGCCTCCCTCCAAGGGCTAATGTCCACACCAGGGGGTGGGCCAGGCGGTTGGTCCCGTCCACCAAGGAGTTCACAGTCCTGGAGGCGGGAAAAGCAGTGAGTTGGCAGATTAGTTTTGAAAGTGGAGAAGTGAGGTGGTAAAGGAGCAGTCTGACAGCGTCCGGGTGTGTGGCCCGGACAGTACAGCAAGGTTGGCAGACGGTGGTGAACGTCTGCAGAAGAGGCCTATTGGAGCCAGCCGTAAGGACCGTGGACGGGCGGTGGCCCGGCGGAACCGGACTGGTGAACAAAGAGAAGCCAGCACCATCCGGCAGGGCTTACGGACCCCGACAAGGCTAGGAGTCTCCGCTGAAATTGTCAAATCCGTTAGCGAAGGGAACCTCCGGGGTTTTCCAGCAGCCAAGTCCCGATTGAAGGCAACAGTCCAACCGATAGAGGAAAACACAGCCACCGCCAAGGCTACAGTTCCCAGGGCCAGAGCCTGCGGGCAAAAGGGGCTCCTTCAGCAACCTTCAAAGCTGGGGAGCGGGTTACCGGTGGGAACCCATTGGAGCCGTTTACACTACACAGGTGCAGGGAAAGGCAGTCACCACCAACCTGCCGGGAGGAGAAACACCGCAGCCGTCTGTGGGACCCGTCCATCCAGCCGTTTGTTTTACCGGAGACTTTGTGTTCATGATTGGCTGAGTGAGTACCACCGTGCCGTGCGGCACAGCGCTGCCCCCGCGACCCTGCACCTCACCAGGCCCCGTAGCCCGCCTGCCTTCCATCCCTACCCCTCACCGGGCCCCGGGACAACCAAACCCCCTACCCACAGAGGGGAGAACCAACATCCAAGCTGCTCCCTGTCATCGCTCCCGGGATCCCCGTCCAGAGCAGCAGTGGTGTCACAACCTCACCACAACTGTGGATGGCGTCACGGACAATATCCCTAACCCAAACCACCCCCTTTCACTCACGGGCGAGGAACGCCGCTCGAGTCCCCGGGATCCGGCCCACCGCTCGAGCCACCACCGAGCAGCAGCAGTAGCCGGACCCGGGCAGTGGGTGAGCGCAGCGTCCCCTCCTCCGCCCGCGACAACTTGGCGTCATGAACAGAATCTTACCGCTCTGCCGTCTGGTAGAGGTGCGCCTTGTGACCGCCGGAGGTGTCCGGCCGAAAAATTTGAGAAGTCGCCATCTTGGGCGCGAAAAGTCCCCGCTCGAGCGTCTCCTCGAGCAGTGGAGGCGCGAAAGCCGAAACCCCGCCCTTGTAGAGGAGGAGCCGGAAAAAGACTAAGGGGGACGCGGATGGAGAGATGGCGGCGTCCTCGAACTGGAGTACGGGAGTACCCGCCACCGGGGCGTCTAAGCTCTGGGGGAAACGAGGTGGAATAGCCTTTGAAGAATGCGGCCCGGGTGAGCTCCCCGCCGGGACCGCTGGGTGGCTGGAGCGGGAGCTGGGCCGGTTCTGCTTGAAGGTGAGGGCGCAGAGCCTGCAGCAGCTGCTGGATTGGAAGACAGAGATGCGCAGGATGGTTGCCGTAGTGGGGGCCCATGAGCAAGGGGCCGCTGCGGCCGTGCCACATTGCGACCAGTCCACCCAAACCCCAGAACCAGCAGTGATTGCATGGGAGCCGGGGTCCGGCACCGCAGCCGGAGGTCCAGAGAGAATGCCGCTGATGGAGGAGGGGGTTCCGACTACGCTGCCCCCGCCACCGTTCTTAACGGCCGTCAGTGGTTCCGGACTGAACTGCCTGTGGAAGGAGAACCCGATGTACCGACCTGTCCCCGAGTGGGCCGACCCCCTGCGGTGGTAGCCGCTCTATGGTCAGCGGTCCCCCGTTGCAAGTTGTCCCCGTTGGGACCACCAGTACCGTTTTGAAAGTTGCAAATGATAAGAGTGATCAACCGAAGTTCACCTGATTGACCAACCCTGATTTGAACCGGTCGTTGCCGGCAACTGTTGTCCCCGTGGGGACTGTTTGCTAATTATGTGTAGAAACTGCTACGGACAAGCCCGAGAACTGGCAGGGCAACCACGAACTTGTGGTCTGTAAATAAATGTGTTTTATGGCTTTTACCGTTACCGCCTCCAGAGAGGCTGATTTGGAGGATGGGCCTGGAGGAAAGGGATGGCCCAGGCCCGCCACTACCGGAACCGGTGGCGATCCTCCGGGGGTTTCAGGGGTTCCCCATGGACGTGGGTCCCCTGAAAATGACAGAACCCGCTCGGGTAACTTGTGCTGGACTGGGGTCAAGGGGTGCTGCCCATTTGCTTAGGGGCAGCATCAGGGCCAGGTTGCTTGGGTGGGAGAGAGCGGAAGCCGTTACCGTTAGCAACGTTTAAGAAATGTGCCTCCCGATGTGGGAAGATTGAATATACTTGTATATATGTTTTACCGTTTTATCTCTTTTTCAGTTGTGAAAATAAAACCGGTGATGGACGGGCAGCCCGCGGATGGTCTGCATTTTACTAAGGGGGAATGTGGCGCCCTGGACAAGCCAGGACGTCACAGGAACTACACCAACACACTCCACACCCCGGTCAGGCACACCTAAGTTAAACAAAAACCCTTGTTGCCTCCCTCCAGGGGCTGATGTCCACACCAGGGGGTGGGCCAGGCGGTTGGTCCCGCCCACCGAGGAGTTCACAGTCCTGGAGGCGGGAAAAGCAGTGAGTTGGCAGATTAGTTTTGGAAGTGGAGAAGTGAGGTGGTAAAGGAGCAGTCTGACAGTGTCCGGGTGTGTGGCCCGGACAGTACAGCAAGGTTGGCAGACGGTGGTGACCGTCTGCAGAAGAGGCCTATTGGAGCCAGCCGTAAGGACCGTGGACGGGCGGTGGCCCGGCGGTACCGGACCGGTGAGCAAAGAGAAGCCAGCACCATCCGGCAGGGCTTACGGACCCCGACAAGGCTAGGAGTCGCCGCTGAAATTGTCAAATCCGTTAGCGAAGGGAACCTCCGGGGTTTCCCAGCAGCCAAGTCCCGATTGAAGGCAACAGTCCAACCTATAGAGGGAACCACAGTCACCGCCAAGGCTACAGTTCCCAGGGCCAGAGCCTGCGAGCAAAAGGGGCTCCTTCAGCAACCTTCAAAGCTGGGGAGCGGGTTACCGGTGGGAACCCATTGAAGCCGTTTACACTTCACAGGTGCAGGGAAAGGCAGTCACCATCAACCTGCCGGGAGGAGAAACACCGCAGCCATCTGTGGGACCCGTCCATCCAGCCGTTTGTTTTACCAGAGACTTTGTGTTCATGATTGGCTGAGTGAGTACCACCGTGCCGTGCGGCACAGCGCTGACCCTGCACCTCACCAGGCCCCGTAGCCCGCCTGCCTTCCATCCCTACCCCTCACCGGGCCCCGGGACAACCAAACCCCCTACCCACGGAGGGGAGAACCAACATCCAAGCTGCTCCTTGTCATCGCTCCCGGGATCCCCGTCCAGAGCAGCGGTGGTGTCACAACCTCACCACAACCGTGGGTGGCGTCACGGACAATATCCCTAACCCAAACCACCCCCTTTCACTCACGAGCGAGGAACGCCGCTCGAGTCCCCGGGATCCGGCCCACCGCTCGAGCCACCACCGAGCAGCAGCAGCAGAAGCCGGACCCGAGCAGTGGGAGAGCGCAGCGTCCCCTCCTCCGCCCGCAACACCCACCTTCATCACAAACCGTGGGTGGCGTCACGGACCAAATCCCCAAGCCACCCCTTTCACTCACTCAGGGGCGAGGAGCGCCGCTCGAGTCCCCGGATCCGGCCCACTGCTCGAGCCACCGAGCAGTAGCAGCAGCGCCGGACCCGAGCGCCAGCGAGAGCACAGCAGCGATGGCTCCCTCCCCGCTCGCGACATTTATTTCTACCATGCATTGTTTTTCGGTGTTTTCTTTGAGCAATTATGATGTCTTTGGTGATCTGTTTGCTCCCTTTCCTGGAGGAAGAGTTTGCTTGCTCTTGGACTTTCAAAAAGAGAGGTCATGATAGACATTTAGCTTCTGACCCCAATTGGGGACAGTCAATTGATGATGAATGTGTTGCAACCTGCTGCGAAGCCTGATACCGCAATATAAGGAAGGTCTAATACTAAGAATGGGCGGCCTATGAAAGAATTAGTACTTTCATTAAGCATACTTAAACGGCTAATTGGGAATAGACAAACTGTAAAAAGCCCTCTCAGAAAGCCCCTCTCTAATCTTTGTTAGTAAGCTTTTCTGTAGTCTGCCTGTTGATGTATTTTCCGTTTGAACAGTGCACAACATGAAGAGACGGAACACTGGCTTGTCACAATGCCCCCTGCTGACATCACAATAGCGCTGCTGCCTAGAAAGCCAGCTGCGCAGCAGAAGTTGCTCTTTGGGTGGGATGGTGGGCTAGTGGAAGGAGGGGGCAAACACTTTTCTTCCCGGGTGGTAGGGGGATGACAGGGGAAGGGATGCAAGTGGTGGGAGCGGTTCAGAGGGCAGGGATTGGGGGCTGGGAAGGGAAGGGAAAAGATTAGGGTTTGGGGATGATGAAAGGGCTTTCTACGGGTAAGGATGGCAAAGGGTGGCAGTGACGGAACGTCAGGCAGCCTGTCCTGTCTGTTTTTTTGTTTCATGAATTGGAAAGACCGAAAGGGGGAGGTGCTTGTGCCCAAAAGGAGGAGTTATTCAGATTCATTGCAGTGGGCGGCGGCTGCAAAACGCACCATTCTTCTTGTTTTTGCTCTGCAAAACAGCCTTTTCAAGGGTTGGCTTGGGTGACAAAATGTCTTCTGTAGGCGTGGGTTTGTCTCCCTCTCCCTAAGATGTGTCTAACATAGGCCAGGGTGCCACCCAAGGCTGAAACCAATTCGGGTTATTTCTTCTCGGCCTTTTGGCTAAGATCAAGTGTAGTTTGGTAGTGCACTACCTTGGTCGGTGCTGGAAGGTGCCTGGGTTTGCACTACTGCTGACCTTGGGGGAGTGTGCATCGTAGTATGTCATAGCCCTCTTGTGCCGGACGGTTTTCTGGGCAATGAGAGGCGGTCCCTTTTTTATTTTCAAGCTCATCCTTCAAAAAAAAAAATCTGTTCTTATCAGTTTAATATCTGATACGTCCTCTATCTGGGGACCATATATCACATGGATTTTTAGAACAGGGAGATGGAAAAAGAGCTTTCTCTGTCCACTCCACGCATTGACCTGGTATTGCAGTACCTCCAGGACCGGTGCACCCCTTCTTAACCCAGTTTCCAAAAGCAGAACTCAATTCACCTGATTCATATTAGCCCGATTAATGAATTGACAGAAAGCAAACAACTTCATATGCACCTCAATTTGGCCAATTCACTTTTGACACTTTCTCCTTTTTTTATCTTTCACACTTTTTACTTGCTTTATTCATCCAAAAGCTGCGCCGAATAGCAAACTCATCTCCACTCATCATAGTATCATAGTATCATAGTATCATAGTTTTTAAGGTTGAAGGGAGACTCTAAGTCCATCTAGTTCAACCCGTAGCCTAACATGTTGATCCAGAGGAAGGCAAAAAAAAACCCAATGTGGCAAACAGGTTCCAATGGGGAAAAATTTCCTTCCTGACTCCACATCCGGCAATCAGACTAGTTCCCTGGATCAATACCCTGTCATAAAATCTAATATACATAACTGGTAATATTAAATTTTTCAAGAAAGGCGTCCAGGCTCTGCTTAAATGTTAGTAGTGAATCACTCATTATAACATCATGCGGCAGAGAGTTCTATAGTCTCACTGCTCGTACAGTAAAGAATCCTCGTCTGTGATTATGATTAAACCTTCTTTCCTCAAGACGTAGCGGATGCCCCCGTGTTCCAGTCGCAGGCCTAGGTGTAAAAAGATCTTTGGAAAGGTCTCTGTACTGTCCCCTCATATATTTATACATTGTGATTAGATCCCCCCTAAGCCTTCGTTTTTCCAAACTAAATAACCCCAAGTTTAATAACCTATCTTGGTATTGCAGCCCACCCATTCCTCTAATAATCTTGGTCGCTCTTCTCTGCACCCTCTCCAGTTCAGCTATGTCCTTCTTATATATCGGTGACCAGAATTGTACACAGTATTCTAAGTGCGGTCGCACTAGTGACTTGTACAGAGGTAGAACTATATTTTTTTCATGAACACTTATACCTCTTTTAATACATCCCATTATTTTATTAGCCCTGGCAGCAGCTGCCTGACACTGTCCACTAAAGTGAAGTTTACCATCCACCCATACACCCAAGTCTTTTTCTGTGTCTGTTTTACCCAGTGTTCTACAATTAAGTACATAATCATAAATGTTATTTCCTCTACCCAAGTGCATGACCTTACATTTATCTACATTAAACTTCAATTGCCACTTCTCAGCCCAATCCTCCAATTTACATAAATCTCCCTGTAATATAAAATTATCCTCCTCTGTATTGATTACCCTGCAGAGTTTAGTATCATCTGCAAATATTGAAATTCTACTCCGCATGCCCCCAACAAGGTCATTTATAAATATGTTGAAAAGAAGCGGGCCCAATACTGACCCCTGTGGTACCCCACTATGAACTGAGACCCAGTCCGAGTACGTACCATTAATAACCACCCTTTGTTTCCTATCACTGAGCCAGTTTTTAACCCAGTTACACATATTTTCCCCTATCCCCATTATTCTCATTTTATGTACCAACCTTTTGTGTGGCACCGTATCAAAAGCTTTTGAAAAGTCCATATACACAACATCCACTGCATTTCCCTGGTCCAGACTTGAACTTACCTCTTCATAGAAGCTGATCAAATTAGTTTGACAGGATCGATCCCTCATAAACCCATGTTGATACTCTGTCATAAGGTTATTTTTCTTGAGATACTCCAGTATAGCATCTCTCAAGAAACCCTCAAGGATTTTACCAACCGTAGAGGTTAAACTTACCGGCCTATAATTTCCCGGCTCAGTTTTTGTCCCCTTTTTGAATATTGGCACCACATTTGCTATGCGCCAGTCCTGCGGTACCGACCCTGTTATTAAGGAATCTGAGAAGATTAAAAATAATGGTCTATCTATCACAGAACTCAATTCCTGTAGTACTCTGGGGTGTATGCCATCCGGGCCCGGAGATTTGTCAACCTTAGTGATTTCGAGGCGGCGGCGTACTTCCTGCTGGGTTAAGCAGGTAATATTCAAGGGTGAATTTATGGTATCACTGGTCATGTCATCTGCCATGGCATTTTCTTGTATAAAAACCGTAGAAAAAAAGTCATTCAGCAGGTTGGCTTTACCCTCATCCCCTTCCACCATTTCACCAAGACTATTTTTAAGGGGGCCAACACTATCGCTTTTCAGTTTTTTACTGTTTATGTAGTTAAAGAATATTTTAGGATTATTTTTACTTTCTCTCGCAATGAGTCTCTCTGTCTCAAACTTAGCTAACTTAATTTGCTTTTTACATATTTTATTTAATTTTCTATAATTATATAATGCCTCATCACTACCTACCCTCTTTAATTCTTTTAAGGCTTTCTGTTTTTCTTTTATTGCTTCCCTTACAGCTCTATTTAGCCATAGGGGTTTCCTCCTATTTCTAGCATGTTTGTTCCCATAGGGTATATTTTCTGCACAAGCCCTATTCAGGATGCTCATAAAAGTCTCCCATTTGCTTTGTGTACTTTTATTACTTAGTACATCATCCCAGTTTATTGCACTAAGATCATCTCTCAACCGTTTAAAATTTGCTTTCCTGAAGTTTAGTGTCCTTGTAGCCCCTCTACTAGACATCTTACTAAAGAATACATGAAAACTTATTATTTTGTGATCACTATTCCCCAAGTAACCCCCAACTTGTATATTTGATATGCGGTCTGGCCTATTGGTTAGTACAAGGTCTAGTAGTGCTCCCCCTCTTGTGGGGTCCTGTACCATTTGTGAAAGGTAATTATCTTTCATTGTTATCAAAAATCTATTTCCTTTGCTGGAACTGCAAGTTTCTGTTCCCCAATTTATATCAGGATAGTTAAAGTCCCCCATAATAATTACCTCTCCGAGACTCGCTGCTTTATCAATTTGCTTTATGAGGAGATTCTCTACCTCTTCCATAATATTCGGCGTCTTATAACACACCCCTATCAGTATTTTATTATTCATTCCCCCCCCCCTTATCTCCACCCATAGGGACTCTACATTCTCAGTACCCTCACATATGTTGTCACGCAGGATGGGTTTTAAGGATGATTTTACATATAGACACACACCTCCCCCTCGCTTATTTGTACGGTCATTCCTGAATAGGCTATAACCCTGTAAATTAACAGCCCAGTCATAGCTCTCATCCAGCCATGTCTCTGATATCCCCACTATATCATAATTTTCTTCCAACAATATTAATTCTAATTCCTCCACCTTATTTGTGAGGCTTCGGGCATTAGTGTACATGCACGTTACGTATGACTCTGTACCTGTATTCCTGCTTACTGTATTAACTGTCCTAACCCTTCCCCCCGTACCACCCCCAATTTCATTACTTGTGCCCTGGTCACTATCTGCACTACATTCCCCTTCTATAAAGTGAATACCCTCGCCCCCCATTCCTAGTTTAAACACTCCTCCAACCTTCTAGCCATTTTCTGCCCCAGCAGAGCTGCACCTTCCCCATTAAGATGCAGCCCATCCCTAGCATAGAATCTGTAGCCAACTGAAAAGTCGGCCCAATTCTCCAGGAACCCAAACCCCTCTTTCCTACACCAATTCCTGAGCCACCTGTTAACCTCCCTGATCTCTCTTTGCCTCTCTGGTGTGGCTCGTGGCACAGGTAGTATTTCCGAAAATACCACCTTTGAGGTCCATGCTTTAAGCTTACAACCTAATTCCCTGAAATCATCTTTAAGGACCTTCCACCTACCTCTAACTTTGTCATTTGTGCCAATGTGTACAATGACCGCTGGGTCCTCCCCAGCCCCTCCCAGTAATCTATCAACCCGATCAGCGATGTGCCGAACTCGAGCGCCAGGAAGACAACACACTGTTCGGCGATCCCTGTCTTTGTGACAGATTGCCCTATCTGTCCCCCTAATAATTGAGTCCCCCACTACCAGTACCTGTCTTGCCTGCCCTGCACTCCTATTCCCCCCCTTACTGGAGCAGACACTCCTCTGGCATTCAGAGGTCATGCCTTGCTGCAGCAATGCTACCCCTGTAATGACATCCCCCTCATCTGCCAAGTTTGCAAACCTATTGGGGTGTGTCAGTTCAGGACTAGCCTTCCTAGCACTTTTCCCTTTACCCCCCTTTCTAACTGTCACCCAGCTACCTACCTCACCGTCCTGCCGCTCCCTACTACGATCCTCCCCCACATCTGACCCAGCAAGCTGCTGCTCAGTGAGCAGCAGACTCCTTTCCATATTGCTAATGCATCTCAGAGTTGCCAGCTGCTCACTTAGATCCAGTATCTGGGCTTCCAAATGTGCAACTTGCTCACATCTCGAACAACAGTATGCACCCTCGAACGGCTTTTCAAGGACTGCATACATGAGACAAGATGTACACTGGATCGCATTAGCAATAGTGGAGCACATTTTCTAATGGGGATAGCACTAAACAAATGTTAAGTAATTAAACAACTAAATACAAACAATTCTACTCACTTATTTTTGCTCACTCACGCTCACAATGAAGAAGACAGGCTAAAATTCTTCACTTATCCCAGAAGGCACTGGGAATATGCAAATTATCCTCGCAAGACTCCTTCCCTGGCTTTCAGAAGTCTTCCTTCCAGCTGTAACAGCCAAAACCCGGTTCTCCTTGAGCTCGCGGTGACTCTTCACTTATCCCAGAAGGCACTGGGAATATGCAAATTATCCTCGCAAGACTCCTTCCCTGGCTTTCAGAAGTCTTCCTTCCGGCTGTAACGGCCAAAACCCGGTTCTCCTTGAGCTCGCGGTGACTCTTCACTTATCCCAGAAGGCACTGGGAATATGCAAATTATCCTCGCAAGACTCCTTCCCTGGCTTTCAGAAGTCTTCCTTCCGGCTGTAACGGCCAAAACCCGGTTCTCCTTGAGCTCGCGGTGACTCTTCACTTATCCCAGAAGGCACTGGGAATATGCAAATTATCCTCGCAAGACTCCTTCCCTGGCTTTTACTCAACTTGACCAACTCTGCTATGTTCCGTGCAGTTTCCTGTTCTCTCTTATCTAGATCATTTGCAATTGAATGGAATTGATCCCTTTTGGACACATTGGATTCAGTGGCTGTAGTGACTGCAGGTGTTAGAAGATGCAGATTTGGCATCAGGTGCTGTCTATCAGATTCCACTCCAATTAAAGGTTCCATGTTTATTCCTATCATGCATTGTTTTTCGGTGTTTTCTTTGAGCAATGATGATATCTTTTGTGATCTGTTTGCTCCCTCTCCTGGAGGAAGAGTTTGCTTGCTCTTGGACTTTCAAAAAGACAGGTCATGATAGACATTTAGCTTCTGAGCCCAATTGGGGACAGCCAATTAGTGATGAATGTGTTGCAACTGGACTAGCCAGGTCGTCACAGGTACTACAACACAACACCCCCCACCCCGAGATAGGCACATTAGTCAGACATAAAATCCTTGTTGCCCCCCTCCAGGGGCTGATGTCCACACCAGGTGGGGTGGAGCCAGGCGGTTGGCCCCACCCACTGAGGAGTTCACAGTCCTGGAGGCGGGAGAAGGAAGTCAGTTAAGCTCGGGCAGAGCTCGAGTGAAGTTGGAGTTGAGTAGGGAAGTGGTAGTAGAGAAGCAAACTGACCGTGTCCGGGTACGTGACCCGGCAGCGAGAGCAAGGTTGGCAGACGGTGGTGGCCGTCTGCAGGAGAGGCAGATCAACGCGGAACCGTAGGACCGGAAACGGGCGGTGGCCCGCCGGTACCGAACCGGGGAGCGAAGTGAAGCCAGCACAAACCGGCAGGGCCTGCGGACCCCGACCAGGCTTGGAGTCGCCGTTAAACAGGTCAAATCCGTTAGTGACCGGAACCCCAGGGGTTTCAAAACAGCCAAGACCCGATTGAAGGCAACCGTCCAAACAGCACAAGGGAAATACAGCTACCGCCACAGCTAGAGTTCCCAAGGCCAGAGCCTGCGGGCCAAAGGGCTCCTCCGGCACATATCCACGCTGGATAGTGGGTTACCGGTGGAAAGCCATCGGGACCGAACACACACAAAGGGTGCAGGGAAAGGCAGCCACCACCAACCGTCCGGGAGAAGCCACAGCAGCCGGCTGCGGGACCCGTCCATCCAGCCGTTTGTTTTACCAGAGACTGTACATCCATTTGTGGCTGAGTGAGTACTACCATGCCGACTGGCACCGCGCTGCGCCGTCCAAGTGACCCTGCACCTTGCCAGCCCTGCTTCCCCGTCTCCTCAACCGGGTCCCGGGACCGCCAACCCCCCTACCCACGGAGGGGGAAAACATCTCAGCTGCTCCCTAACAACGCTCCCGTGATCCCCGTCACCAGCAGCGGTGGTGCCCACCTTCACCACAAACCGTGGGTGGCGTCACGGACCAAATCCCCAAACCAAACCACCCCCTTTCACTCACAGGCGAGGAGCGCCACTCGAGTCCCCGGATCCGGCCCACCGCTCGAGCCACCGAGCAGCAGCAGCGCCGGACCCGAGCACCAGTGGCACCACCGCCTGCGACAACTTGGCGTCACGAACAGGATCTTACCGTTCTACTGGCTGGTAGAAGTGCGCCTTGTGTCCCGCCGGCGGTATCCGGCTGAAAAATTTCGGAGTCCGCCATCTTGGGCGCGAAGATTTTTCCACTCGAGCATCTTCTCGAGCAGTGGAGGCGCGAAAGCCGAAGCCCCGCCCTTGAAGAGGAGGTGCTGAGAAAAGACCAAGGGGGGACAGATGGCGTCCAGCCGCATGTAAACCGCGGCTATAAAAGCAGGGACGCCAGGACTCTGCGGCCATATTTAGTTCCTGGAAGATACCGCTGCCAGTATGCACCGTCCAGTAACACCGCAGTCCCCGCGCCCGCGCCTGGTAGCACGGCGTGGGTGGAGATCCGGACCGTTCAGCTGAGCAGCCGCCTGCAGGTCCGAATGCAGCTCCTCCTGGAGAAGTGGGAGGCCGACATGGTGACGTGGCGGCGGCCATACGGAGATGCGAGGTGGAGGAAGAATTGGAAGAGCAGGTAGGCGACCCACGCCCCTGTATTCCTACAGGATCGGTCATTGCGGCTGAGGGGCCCGGTCTGCGCCCGCTCGCCCTGCTGCCTCCCCCGCTACCCGTGTTGGCTGCTGCTGCCCTGCCACTAGGCCCGCTACCCCCGCAACCGGTAGTGGAACCCTGCCTGTCCGCCCAAGTGGACCAGCCTGCAGATGAATCCCGTAGCCGCCTCGAGCAGCTTCCCTGGAAGCTTCCGAAGGCATTACCTGTCGGCGAAGACGTACCAGTGGCACCAGAAATGACCGTGCCTAGTCCCGTCCCGGCTCCGGTGATCCGTCCCATGCAGGAGGAGGCGGAGGTCAAGCGGGAGAGGACCCCTGTACCCATCCCCCACACCTCGGCTGAGGCTGCGCCGGGTCGTTGCTGCGAGGCAGCGCCCCAGGCCATGTCACCGCGGGATCTTCCACTGAGAGCGCCAGTAGTGGGCAGTGTAGTGGAAGTCCCGCGGGGCCCGACCCGCGCGCAGGGGCAAGCGGCTGCCCCTTATTGGGACAGGGAACCGACCCCGCTGGGCCGAGAGATTGCGGAGAGGGAGAAGCGGAAGGCTGAGCTGATCGCCCGCACAATCCAAGAGAAGGAGAGCCTCCGCAGAGCCACCTTCCGGGTGCGGGGCCCGATCTACGAGGGGCAAGTGAGAAGATTTGACATCCGCCGGGGGTATGGATTTATTTTCGAGCCGGGCCTGGAGGCCGAGGTGTTTGTGGCCCGCCGGGACGTTAATGCCGATCTGCCAAAGGGCCACCTGGGCCGTAACTTGATCCCAGGCGACCTCGTAATGTACACGCGGCACTGTGTAGAGAGGGGCTGGTTTGTCCTGGATGCCAAGTTGAGAGGAGGCCAGGAGGCCCAAGAACCGGCCCAGTCCCCTTCTCCAGCCTGCAGTGTAGACCTGAAGTAAGGCAGCGGTCCCTCCGTTGCACCGTTGTCCCCGTTGGGACCACCAGTACCGTTAACCTGTTAAATGGAAAGTAATCAACCGAAGATGTCACCTGATTGTCAATTGTGATTGACCCAGCCGTTGCCGGCAAGTTGTCCCCGTAGGGACCCTTTGTTACTGTGCATAAGAAACTACTTATGGACATGCCTGAGAACTAGTGGAAATGTAAATATGTTGGCATTTTTCCATTGCCGCCTCCGGAGAGGCAGATTGGAGGAAAGGCCCGCAGCAGAGTAGGCTGGGGCCCGGCCACCACCTGGACTGGTGGCCATCCTCCGGGGGTCAGGGGTCCCCCTGGACGTGGGGTCCCTTGAAGTGACCGTAGGGTGTGAAACACCGTACCCGTTCCCGCTCGGGCAGCCTGGATCTGGACTGGGGTCAAGGGGTGCTGCCCACTTCTTAGGGGCAGCATCAGGGCCAGGTTGTTTGGGTGGGAGAGCGGAAGCCGACCGTTATTAATAAAAATGTGTTGTAACGTTAAAGTACCGTGCCTCCCGTTAAGGGAAGTTCCATAAGAATGCTTTGTTGAATGTTTTTCATATGTTTTTCTACCTTTTTCAGTTAAAAATAAAACCGGTGATGGACGGGCAGCCCGCGGACTGTCTGCATTTAACCAAGGGGGAATGTGGCGCCCTGGACTAGTCAGGTTGTCACAGGTACTACAACACAACACCCCCCACCCCGAGATAGGCACATCAGTCAGACACATAATCCTTGTTGCCCCCCTCCAGGGGCTGATGTCCACACCAGGTGGGGTGGAGCCAGGCGGTTGGCCCCACCCACTGAGGAGTTCACAGTCCTGGAGGCGGGAGAAGGAAGTCAGTTAAGCTTGGGCAGAGCTCGAGTGAAGTTGGAGTTGAGTAGGGAAGTGGTAGTAGAGGAGCAAACTGACTGTGTCCGGGTACGTGGCCCGGCACCGAGAGCAAGGTTGGCAGACGGTGGTGGCCGTCTGCAGGAGAGGCAGATCAACGCGGAACCGTAGGACCGGGGACGGGCGGTGGCCCGCCGGTACCGAACCGGGGAGCGAAGTGAAGCCTGCACAAACCGGCAGGGCCTGCGGACCCCGACCAGGCTTGGAGTCGCCGTTAAACAAGTCAAATCCGTTAGTGACCGGAACCCCAGGGGTTTCCAAACAGCCAAGACCCGATTGAAGGCAACCATCCAAACAGCACAAGGGAAATACAGCTACTGCCACAGCTAGAGTTCACAGGGCCAGAGCCTGCGGGCAAAAGGGCTCCTCCGGCACATATCCACGCTGGGGAGCGGGTTACCGGTGGGAAGCCATCGGGACCGAACACACACAAAAGGGAAAAGCAGCCACCACCAACCGTCCGGGAGAAGCCACAGCAGCCGGCTGCGGGACCCGACTATCCAGCCATTTGTTTTACCAGAGACTGTGCATCCATTTGTGGCTGAGTGAGTACTACTGTGCCGACTGGCACTGCGCTGCACAGTCCAAGCGACCCTGCACCTTGCCAGCCCTGCTTCCCCGTCTCCTGAACCGGGCCCCGGGACCGCCAACCCCCCTACCCACGAAAGGGGAAAACATGTCAGCTGCTCCCTAACAACGCTCCCGGGATCCTCGTCACCAGCAGCGGTGGTGCCCACCTTCACTCACGGGCGAGGAGCGCCGCTCGAGTCCCCGGATCCAGCCCACCGCTTGAGCCACCGAGCAGCAGCAGCGCCGGACCCGAGCGCCAGCGAGAGCGCAGCAGCGTCAGCTCTCTCCCCGCCCGCGACACAACCTGCTGCGAAGCCTGATACCGCAATATAAGGAACGTCTAATACTAAGAATGGGCGGCCTATGAAAGAATTAGCCAAAAGGGAGTAGGACCTAGCGTCACCTTAGACAGGTACTCTGGAGTAATCAAATGTAGACGGGTAAAGAATGAACCCCGGCACACTGTGTAGTTCCCAAAAATGGACACAAGCTCTAACTTCTTGATCCATTTTTTCTTTATTGTGAATAGGTGAAAAAACGTGCTGTACAATGGTAGAAAGTCCACCTCTAGACGTTTCGGCCTCAGGCCTTCATCCGGTCGGACAATCAGACTGTAGTATTTTTTACATGTGCAAAATACATAGAAAAAACAGATGTCAGAAAAGGAAAACAATGCATATAGTTACAGTTGAAAAACGACATTATAGTACACACATGAGGAGAAACAAAATAGCTACCGTTGTCACATTAGGATTAACGGCCTAAGATTGCTGCAGATAAGCAGTTTGATTTGTGAACAGGGATATGTTAAATATAAACACGATCAAAGACCAAAGGGAAAAATTCAGTGGATACATTATATAACCCAAAATTATTTTAAAGTAATTCCCTAAATACAGGATTAATCATCCGGAAAAACTCCATCTGTACAATTTGAAAAAATGTGTATAAGCCACACACACAGGAGTACTATTTCCATAAAATATAACAATCTTTATTGAAATTCAGAAAAACATACATATATATATTAAAATATAATTGTTCATCAATAAACAAAGTATGTAGAGGTATAAGGAGGACTTCTACCAACAATCACCCCCCACATTAGTATGTGTGTGGGTCCTAATCAGTAAATGCAGTAAAAAATGTGCATAGTCTATAGTGGCAGCAATTCCAAAATATCTGCCTCAGTAACAAGGTGTCTTCCTTGATAGACCAGACAAACACATCTGCTGCACATATATAGAAAAAATAAAGCTCAAAACCTGTCCGAGGGTAATTGCCAAACTATATGTAGATAGCAAAAAAGTTTATAAGAATATCAAGGCTTACCCATATTATGGACAGAAAGAGGCAAAAGACCCAAACTGTGGGGGGAAGAAAAGCAGCTCCCAATCCTGAACGCGTATCGCTCTCGCTTCCTCAGCAGGCTGGAGGCAAGGGTGGAAGAGGATAAGATGCTCACCCATTATGATTCGCGTCCGGTAAGGAAGAGAATGCAATTAGCATGCGGTATCGTCAGAGCAAATTAAATAAGAGGGATCTGCCTGTGGCATAGAGAAAGGAGGAAAGGACAATAGGTAGTCTCGTGAATTTCAGGTCTTGGTCTAGTTCAAAGGACTATGCCCTATGGGATAATGGAGATCGGACATACCTTTTAGATACGGTCTGGGATCATAACTACGATATAGTTGCTGTGTTCACTGTAACACGTCCTATGTGTGAGATAACATGTGTCTGTTAAGTTTACGGTATTGATACCACTAGTGGATGATTATAAGAGGTTAGGACGGAGAGAGGCATACCTGTATGCAAGATTGCAATGAAGGATCTATCAGCTTATAGGAAGACTATGTGGACTGTTACTGTAAAGTCCTATATGAGGGATAACAGAAGTCTGTAAAGTCTTTGGTATTGTTCTTATTTGGGAGAATAAGGGTAGAAACACCAAAAAAGCATACCTGTATACAGGGTACAAGGGCAAGTCTGTCAGCCTATATAGTGGTGAATGCAGGAAATGCACTACTGGATGTCTTATGGTAATGCAAATCTCTAGCAGATAAGAAAACACAGGGTATATGATTGGTGTAAATCGCCATCTAGGGAAACGTATATACAATAGTCCAATTACCTTGTTTGAGGAGTATTAAATGTCCCCGGACAAAGAGGTGTTAATAGCTAACACTATTTAATGATATGCATCAGCCTGAGAGGTTGAGAGTAGAGGTATAAGGTAAATTAGTTTGTATCCTCACAGTAATAAGGAGTTGTTGCAATATCATTACCACAGTCTGCAGGAAACTGGATGTTCCACATTTTGTTTCCGCTTTATGTTCCACAGCCTTCCTCAGGACAGACTGGTGATTGGAGCAGAATTGTGAATACAGCTCTGGACGAACACATGGATTTATTATAACAGTCAATGTATAGCTGAGGATACAGGGAACAATGAGCTGGGACGTGCGGCCTTTATACGAATGATGAAATAGGATTATTTGATTTTAGAAACTGAAGGAGGAACGCTCTTAATATCTTCTCTAGTGTCACTTAGTAATGAATCAATAACAGATAGAAAATTGAGGTTTTCCTTTTTTTTCTTGGATGTCCTTAGAATTTAATGGCTGAATATATTTCCCAAAAACAGATACAAAAAGAACATCCTGCAAGTTTGGCGGATCAGGTTTTTTATTTCAAGGCGGCGTGAATGGTTCTATAAAAGTTTATTGGTCTGTGTACTTTCCAATATAAAAGCAGACATAAATGTAACAGTACTTGCGTATTTATAAATGTTAAAGGTTGACCTAATACAGAGCGTTGGTATTCTTGTAACGCCACACTAGTCACCTCCATGATACATACCCGCCACTATGTTGGAATATACTTATACATATTCCATAAAAGGAAAAATAAAAACATATACTGTATATGCATAAAAGGAATGCAGCTTACGATATATAGATATCAAAAGTACAACAGGCTATTATTCAGCCCACGTACTTTTAATACCTACATCTTCTGGGCACACGTGCTGCGACTTCAGGATCTAGCAGAGCCAAGATTGTCGTGGGACCTCGTGTGGATTACGACGGACCTTGGTGTTTTGGAGGTTAATAAATTGGTTAAAGAGGGTGTTTTTTTGTATTTTATTTCAAATAAAATATTTTGTTAGTGTTTGTGTTTATTTCTTTTCTCTTACATGATTAGTAATGGGGAGTCTCATAGGCCCATACCCAATAATAATCAAGGGCTTAGTGGGAGCTATTAACCCCTTATATTATCAAGATTGCAACCGCACCAGGGAAATCAGGGTGAGGCGGGTAAAGTGCCAGGACTGTCGCATATAATGGAATGCGACAATTCTGGGAAGCTGCAGGCTGCTATTTTTAGGCTGGGGGACCCCAATAACCATGGGTCTCCCCAGCATGAGAATACTAGCCCCCAGCTATCCACTTTATCATGGCTCAGTAGCAAAATTGGGGAGGGGGGGAAATTGCATGTCATTGTTTTTAAATTATTTCAATAATTAAAAAGAAGCTATATAGGGTCCCTCGTATTTTGACACACAGCCAAGATTAGCACACAGCTGGGGGCTGCAGTCTGTAGCCGTATACTTTATCTGCACTGGGTATCACAATATGGGGAGACCCTACACCAATTTTATTTTTATCCCACTATAAGGAAGCAGACAGTGTTGAGGTGAGACTACAAAGGGTCTCTTAAGGTCTGACTGCCGTGTTCAGATTACAATGTCATGTGTGCACAAGAGAAAGGATAACAGACTCTAGATCGGTTATGAGCTTTCTTCCATGACAGACGCCAAAGGAATTCTCTCGTTTATTGTTCACAGTAACGTTTATAATTCTAGATAAGAAAAGGGTGTGGACAAAATTAAGTCCAATAAAATATTGCAGGTGGGGCTCAGGGCGTGTAGCAATTTGCATAGTCTCTACTGGATTGGTTGTTCCAAACTCTAGATAATCTTCCTTGTGCTCATCATCTTGGGTGTTGTCCAGGATGTAGGAGCCATCTTTAAGTTACATGGGCTTACATATTGTATTAAGGAAAATCACTGAATATATATATAATATATATACACAGTACAGTCCAAAAGTTTGGACACACCTCCTCATTCAAAGAGTTTTCTTTATTTTCATTACTCTAAAATTTGTAGATTCACATTGAAGGCATCATTACTACTTTGTACACTCTTGGCATTCTCTTGATGAGCTTCAAGAGGTAGTCACCGGAAATGGTTTTCCAACAGTCTTGAAGGAGTTCCCAGAAATGCTTAGCATTTGTTGGCCCTTTTGCCTTCACTCTGCGGTCCAGCTCACCCCAAACCATCTCGATTGGGTTCAGGTCTGGTGACTGTGAAGACCAGGTCATCTGGCGTAGCACCCCATCACTCTCCTTCTTAAGCCCGCTTTACACGCTACAATATATCTTACGATGTGTCGGCGGGGTCACGTCATAAGCACATACGATGGGGGCGGTTACGATCGCATACGATATCGTATGCGAAATCGTAACATGTAAAGCAGGCTTTAGTCAAATAGCCCTTACACACCCTGGAGGTGTGTTTGAAGTCAATGTCCTGTTGAAAAATAAATTATGGTCCAACTAAACGCAAACCAGATGGAATAGCATGCCGCTGCAAGATGCTGTGGTAGCCATGCTGGTTTAGTATGCCTTCAATTTTGAATAAATCCCCAACAGTGTCACCAGCAAAGCACCCCCACACCATCACACCTCCTCCTCCATGCTTCACGGTGGGAACCAGCCATGTAGAGTCCATCCATTCACCTTTTCTACAAAGACACGGTGGTTGGATCCAAAGATCTCAAATTTGCACTCATCAGACCAAAGCACAGATTTCCATTGGTCTAATGTCCATTCCTTGTGTTCTTTAGCCCAAACAAGTCTCTTCTGCTTGTTGCCTGTCCTTAGCAGTGGTTTCCTTGCAGCTATTTTACCATGAAGGCCTGCTGCACAAAGTCTCCTCTTAATAGTTGTTCTAGAGATGAGGTGGTGTGTTGAAACTTTTGGTCTGTACTATATATCAAATGTGTATTAATAAACAACAAAAGCATTCATAAATATATGTTAGGCTACATCAACTAAACTACATATTTGGGTCTGTGAAATAGCTGAATTAAGTATTTCAGGTTACTCAATTCTTATCCTCAACAACAGTGTGTGATTCAAACACAGACACTGTCACACAGTGCTCAGTTCTAAACTCAATGGGTGTCATGGTGCCTTCTGACCCTGTTCACACAGCAGAGTTGCTCTCCTAGAGGCAGGTGTTGACCTGTTGTGTGCTTATTAGTTATTGGTCTAGCAGGAGTTAATTTCTGCTGTCCTGTGAATTGCTGCTAGGGTCAAGGGGTTCTGAAGTCCCATCACGACTGCCTCCGCCCCTTAAAAAATGGTGGAATTTTCTCCTCCATGCTGACTATAGCTTTTGCCATTCCGGTCCATGTGCGTGATTATTCAGCTTCTGTTGAACTACTGTATGCTATTTTGGTGTGTTGTGGAAATACTCTTGTCGTTTTATTATTTCCTTCCTTTTCTTTATTTACTCCTGAATACAATTTGTCTATACCTCTGGGAGTGATTTCTGTGAGTTTGAGTTTCTAGCTGTCTGTCTATCTGTGTGGGATTTACCACTTCAGTCCCGGCCCTCTCCTGGTTTGGGGTTGAGGGGGTATTAGTCCTAGAGCTGATCAGGAGTCAGGGCTACGCTGGCAGTCCAGACCTGTTCACCTTCAGAGGTACCTCTGGGATAAGGGACAGTTAGGGCCCACTAGCTTGAGGACTATTTTACTAGCCCCTATTCCCAGTTACTATGTTTCCACTGATGACACACAGGGTGGGGGTGTGGTCTGACAGCAACCAATCAGAGACGCCGGGACTGTCATTGGACGGCGGAGAAGCAGTAAATATGCATGAGGGTTAATGAGCGGACCAGGATGCAGTGTGACAGCCACAGGGAAGGTCGGTAAGTATAATGCTCTTGCTTTATTCCTTATTTTCTTTTGTTTTCCTTTTAGTCTTATTTTTTTTTATTTTTTATCATTATCCAGGTAGCCAAACCCGAAGTTACACAGATTTCCCTGAGAAGCGCTTGTTTGGTGTCCGTGTATGGACTCTAGGCATCCGTTATGGACCCGGAACTTTAGAGCTAATTACAATGCTTCCTGGTCTCCTTACTAGAAGAAAATTAACTATATTTCGAGAGCTGTTGGCTTTCGTCCAAAGAGCGGCTTTAGTCAGCTCACTAAACTGCCCATGACTAAAGCCACTCTTATCATGGAGGCGTGCAAACTGTGAGCAATCGCTATAATCATACCATGGCACTTGGATTGACAGTTCAGTGTGCAGTATTGCAAAGCTATTTACCTGCAGATTAATCCAATATCTCCGGATACAAAGTGTTTTCAATGTTACAGGTTCCCTTTAGCATTGACATGTATGGTATTAATGCTGTGGTGCAAAACTACATAAAGATATTCTCCATGACTTAAAGAAGTTGTCCGTGACTTTCATCTTGATGACCTATCCTGTATAGTGGCCACAGCTAGGTCTCACAGATCTTAATTATCTGGCCGTGGCTGCTATGCAGTTGACAAAGCTATGTAGTTTCTTTCTGCAACTATCCACATCCGTATACCACCAGCACCGGCAACAGCTGATCAGCATGAGTGCTGGATGTCGCATCCCATCGATCAGCTATTGAGCATGTATTCTAAGGATAAGATATCAATATAAAATTCTCAGACAGCCCTTTTAATGATTAATAACCACTTCATTGAGTAAAAAATAAAATTTGGAGAGAGGGAGCGCTATGTGCGTACCTGTATTGGAAGACCAGGAAAAAATAGAGATGAATGAACTCACCTGATCAGGTTGTGCATGCAGGCACAACCCTGAAGATAAGCGATGCGCAGGTAATCCTAGGAAGGATCATGCAATGTGTCCAGTGTCTGCAGTTCTGCGAACCTCTGCAGCAAATCACCTCGGATCATGGAGAAACAGGGAGATCTTATCTTTTGGGGGGTTTTCATTGGGGGTGGGGGTCATTTTGTGAATAACAAACGTGTTTTCTTCAAAGCTTAACTAATACCATGGCTTAAAGGGAACCGGTCGGGTAATTTGTGTGTTCTAACCTAGTAGCAGTGTGATGTGTGGCCAAGTAACCCCTCCCTACCCATCCCTGTGTTGTAATAGTGTGTAATGTGCATGTATAAAAATATGTTTTATTACTAACGTGTTCCCTATGTAAATGAGCAGGGGCGCTAGCCCCATGGGCATCGCATCGCCCTGTGGGCATCTGCATGTTTTCCTTGGTATCACGCCCCTGCGGGCGTGATTCCATGGATTTACATGAGCGACGTCACTGTCAGCTCCTGGAGATCCCGCTCGTGTGCACTTACCATTCCCGCAGCCTTGTTATTCGGGTGCTTGCTTCTCGTCTTCAGACGCGCATTGCGCATGCTCAGATGCCTCCTGCGGTTCTTGTCATGCGCAGTCTGAAGAAGAGAAGCAAGCACCCACAGGGGTGTGATACCATGGAAAACATGCAAATGCCCACAGGGCGATGCGATGCCCATGGGGCTAGAGCCCCTGCTCATTTACATAAGGTACACATAAGTAATTAAACATATTTTTATACATGCACATTACACACTATTACAACACAGGGATGGGTAGGAAGGGGTTACTAGGCCACACATCACACTGGTACTAGGTGAGAACACATAAAATACCTGACAGGTTCCCTTTAATTCATTGTAGTATCAAGTTACAAACTTCATTCATTGATGTAACTGTTCATTTGTGGATATAAGGGGATACACCCCATTGATTGTAACTGAATTGGATGAAAGGGATGGATATTACCAGTAACGTGTAGTGTGGAATAAAGAATTTTAAACTTTACGGCTTGGTGGACCCTGACACCGCTCATTTTTTCTTTTAAACATTCATTTCATTGAATAAATCAGCGATATGAGATCGATGGGGTTCTGACACCCAGCACACCCATCGATCAGCTTAAAACTGCTTCAGCAGTGGCCAGACCTAAGCAACATTTGGGCAGAACACAGCAGTATCATATATTGCTTAGTGGTCACATAAGAGCACTATGCTTTATCTCCAATTGAAGTGCAGTAGCTGCAGGGGCCACCAAGAAATGTACAAGGCTGCTGTATTCTGCTCATATAGTGCTTAGTTCTGGTAGCTGCTGGAGCCCTGTAATTTGAAGGGGGCAACTTACCGAATATAAGGGCAGAGTCTCTATTTTTCTATAGGGGCAGCAGACTATAATGCATTTCTTAGGGTTCAGGATGTAGTTTCTAACAGACATTTTTCAATTCATAGAGAACCCCTTAAAATCATAAATACAATCGTCATAAAAAAAGCAAGATTGCTGCCGAAAAACAAATATTTCAGGAAAAGTGGGAAAACTTGTATTATGTCACAGAGGTCAAAGAGAGAGTCCAGAGATTCATTTGTTTTCAGTTTATTGCAGTGCTTAAGGACTACAATGTGCATCAACATTACATTGCACAGCACGGAGAACAGTATGAAACCCTGTCTGGCAAACTTCAAGATAAAACGTCTCAGCAGCTGAAAGCATCACTTAAAAAACAACTAAACGTTTTTGCGAGTATCAACAGGTCAAGTGAAACTTCTGTGAAAGCAAATGTTGTCCTCAGTAACATGATAGCAAAATATTCAAGACTAGAGATAAGCGAACCAGCTGAAGTTCGTCTTGGCAGGTTCAGCCGGACTTAAGAAAAAATTTGGTTTGGGACCCGGACTTGACCTGAACCCCAATGCAAGTCACAAATGGGGAGTCTCCACCTATGAGTACATACACCCAGCCATGAACAGAACACTTCTGGGGCAGTTTGGCAGGGCTCTCCCATTTTTTTTGGTGCACACTACATAAAGTCACGCTTTTGTTACCCCCAGTGCAAGCTGATCAAACACTGCAAGTGGATCGCACTGGGCTAAGCAGCGAGAGTACCTGAGCACAGCGCTGCTTGTGAGAGTGGTTTGCATACGAAAAGAATCTGAACTCTGGTTTGTTTTTAAAGTCTGTGTTTGGTACGAACACTGAACAGCGAACCTTGGGTTCACTCATCTCTACGCACGACCGTTTACTGAGGGTCAGTTCATTAAAGACTATTTTATAAAGGCTGTGAAATTATGTGTCCAGACAAAAAGAAATTTTGAAATATTACTCAGATATAATTTTCCAATTACAAGAATTCAATAGACATTTTCACAAGTTGCAGGATCTCGAAATAGTCTTTGCCACACCGCTTGCGGTAGACATTGCTTTTGTGTTTCTGAAGATCTGCAGATGGGAGATCATGGACTTGCAGTGTGACACTTCTCTTATGCAGAAATATATGGTCATTGGTGTTCCAAACTCCTACAGGTTTATCTTACGAGAAAAGCTTCCCAAATTTGTTAAAGCTGCTTCCAAAATAATGGCCATGTTTGGCAGTACATACGTACTGTATGCAGTTTTTCTCTTCAATGAAGATTAAAAAAAAATCAGCATTATGGTCAAGATTAAAGATGAACATCTTCGTGCAACATTGTGACTGACTACCGCGCATGATATCAAGCCCAATCTTGACATTCTTGTATCTGCCAAACGTTGGCAACTTTGCAGCCAGACTGCGTTTTGTGACAGTTGAACTGGAAAACTGGATTGTTAAAATAAGCACGTGGAGTAATCCTGTAAATTTCCGTAACGGTTAAACTTGGCAGTATTATTGTAGTATTATAGTAATGTAGTAGTCTTATAGTAGTTCAAATAAATAGTTAATTAACAAATTTTTATTGTATTAAATTTGAAAGGAATGTGGCCCTCTAGCTTAAATTTTTTATGTGTGGCCCATTTACTTGTAAGTTTTAGACCTCTGGTCTACACAAACCATCCGAAGGCATTTGCGTGACATTGGGCTATCATCCAGATGTTCAGTTACAGGTGTCCACTAACCTCACACCACTCTTCTCAAACGATAACATGGGGTAGAGCAAAACTGCAATGGAGACTGGAGTAGAGGTCTATTCAGCAACGGGTCTTGCTTTTATTTTGGATTCAATGATGCCCAGGGATTGGTCTGGATGCCACGGGGCAACACCATATCAAGGCTTTCACAAAGGTACATGAAAGTGTCTCACGAGCCATTTATCAACAGGACAAAGCCAGGCCACATGTTCTTCATGCTACTGTGAGCAGCCTATGTTGCTGAAATCTGCTACCATTGACTGGAGCATCTCCAGACTTGTCTCCCATTGAACATATCTGGAACGTCATTACTCAGCAACTGCACAGGCAGCTGACAACAGTAGGTCTTGATCAATTTCCCAAGTGCATTCAGCGTGGCAGATCATTCCTCAGACAACCAATAATAATAACCTAATTGATAGCAGCCAAAACATGTAAATGCACGGATTTCTGCATGAGGCGTTTGTACTAGATACTGAATAGAGACTTTTGAAAATATTGTTGCCATTTTTTTATCATTTGTATATTATTTACATGTTTATCGATCCTATGATTTTCACAACTCTGACTTTTCATTTTTGGTTTTGTAATTTCAATGTTGAGTCGATTACGCATATTATAGACTGTTAAAAATGCAGTAGAAAGTGATCAAAACATTTTATTAATACCAAATATCAAATTATATAATTAAAAATATGCGCTTGCCAAGCAAAAGACAAACCCTCAAACAAGACCACTGACATAAAAATAAAATGTGTTACTGTCTCAGAAAATAGCAACACAAAAGCAAATTTGAATGAATAAATAAATAAATCTGCACTGTTTGGAGTTTAAACTTTCATTTTTTATAGTAATATCTAAAATTATTGATCCCCCTATCCAATTTAATGTCAGGAAGAGCTGTTAGTCTGCTCAGGATTGAAATATTACCTTCAGAGACTGGTTACTATTTAGAAATATATAAATAGATATAAAATCATACAATTGGTTGGTTGCTCCGGAAAGTGAGTGAATTTTTGATCTGGATACACTCAAACCAAAGGGACTGAGTAATGAAATAGAGCTATTTGCTTTCCAATAAGTTTAATACAGTACAGTGGGTATGGAAAGTATTCAGACCCCTTTAAATTTTTCACTCTGTTTCATTGCAGCTATTTGGCAAATTCAAAATAGTTCATTTTTTTCTCATTAATGTACACTCTGAACCCCTTCTTGACAAACCCCGCCCAGAAATATAGAAATGTTTGCAAATTTATTAAACAAGAAAAACTGAAATATCATATGGTCATAAGTATTCAGACCCTTTGCTCACACACTCATTTAAGTCACATGCTGTCCATTTCCTTGTGATCCTCCTTGAGATGGTTCTACTCCTTCATTGGAGTCCAGCTGTGTTTAATTAAATTGATAGAACTTGATTTGCAAAGGCACACACACCTGTCTATATAAGATCTCACAGCTCACAGTGCATGTCAGACCAAATGAGAATAATGAGGTCAAAGGAAATGCCCAAGGAGCTCACAGACAGAATTGTGGCAAGCGACAGATCTGGCCAAGGTTACAAAAGAATTTCTACAGTACTCAAGGTTCCTAAGAGCCCAGTGGCCTTCATAATCCTTAAATGGAAGAAGTTTGGGACCACCATAACTCTTCCTAGACCTGGCCATCCAGCCAAAGTGAACAATTGTGGGAGAAGAGCCTTGGTGAGAGAGGCAAAGAAGAACCCCAAGATCACTGTGGCTGAGCTCCAGAGATGCAGTAGAGAGATGGGAGAAAGTTCCACAAAGTCAACTATCACTGCAGCCTTCCACCAGTCGGGCCATTATGGCAGAGTGGTCCGATGGAAGCCTCTCCTGAGTGCAAGACATATGAAAGCCAGCATAGAATTTGCAAAAGAAACACATGAAGAACTCCCAGACTATGAGAAATAAGATTCTCTGGTCTGATGAGCCATAGATAGAAATATTTCTAAGCGGTATGTGTGGAGAAAACCAGGCGCTGTTCATCACCTGCCCAATACAATCCCAAGAGTGAAACATGGTGGTGGCAGCATCATGCTATGGGGGTGTTGTTCAGCTGCAGGGACAGGACAACTGGTTGCAATTGAAGGAAAGATGAATGCACCCAAGTACAGAGATATCCTGGAAGAAAACCTCTGCTACAGTGCTCTGGACCTCAGACTAGGCCGAAGGTTCACATTCCAACAAGAAAATGACCCTAAGCACACAGCTAAAATAAAAAAGGAGTGGCTTCAGAACAACTCTGTGATCAATCTTGACTGGCCCAGCCAGAGCCCTGACCAAAACCCAATTGAGCATCTCTGGAGAGATCTGAAAATGGCTGTCCACCAACATTCACCATCCAACCTGACGGAACTGGAGAGGATTTGCAAGGAAGAAAGGCAAAGGATCCCCAAATCCAGGTGTGAAAAACTTTTTGCATCATTCCAGAGAAGACTCATGGCTGTACTAGCTCAAAAGGGTGCTTCTACTCAATACTGACCAAAGGGTCTGAATTCTTATGACCATGTGATATTTCAGTTTTTCTTGTTTAATAAATTTGCAAAAAAATTCTACATTTTTTTTGTCAAGATGTGGTGCAGAGTGTACATTAATGAGAAAAAAAAATTAACTTTTTTTAATTTACCAAATGGCTGCAATGAAACAAAGAGTGAAAAATTTAAAGAGGTCTGAATATTTCCCGTACCCACTGTATATACCACCCCCTTCAACCTCATCTGAACCTGCTCCACAATTTCATCCCAATCATTTAATTACATTTTTTATATTAACGTATTTATTTCTGTGACAATGAGTACATTCTATAGAGATATTAAACAGTATACAGTGCTGGCCAAAAGTATTGGCACCCCTGCAATTCTGTCAGATAATACTCAGTTTCTGTCAGTTTCTTCTTGAAAATGATTGCAATCACAAATTATTTGGTACTATTATCTTCATTTAATTTGTCTTCAATGAAAAAAAAAAATAATTTGTCATAAAGCCAAATTGGACATAATTCCACACTAAACATAAAAAAGGGGGTGGACAAAAGTATTGGCACTGTTTGAAAAATCATGTGATGCTTCTCTAATTTGTGTAATTAACAGCACCTGTAACTTACCTGTGGCACCTAACAGGTGTTGGCAATAACTAAATCACACTTGCAGCCAGTTGACATGGATTAAAGTTGACTCAACCTCTGTCCTGTGTCCTTGTGTGTATCACATTGAGCATGGAGAAAAGAAAGAAGACCAAAGAACTGTCTGAGGACTTGAGAATCCAAATTGTGAGGAAGCATGAGCAATCTCAAGGCTTCAAGTCCATCTCCAAAGACCTGAAAGTTCCTGTGTCTACGGTGCGCAGTGTCATCAAGAAGTTTAAAGCCCATGGCACTGTGGCTAACCTCCCTAGATGTGGAAGGAAAAGAAAAATTGATGAGAGATTTCAACGCAAGATTGTGCGGATGGTGGATGAAGAACCTCGACTAACATCCAAACAAGTTCAAGCTGCCCTGCAGTCTTAGGGTACAACAGTGTCAACCCGTACTATCCGTCAGCGTCTGACTGAAAAGGGACTGTATGGTAGGATACCCAGGAAGACCCCATTTCTTACCCCGAGACATAAAAAAGCCAGGCTGGAGTTTGCCAAAACTTACCTGAGAAAGCCTAAAACGTTTTGGAAGAATGCTCTCTGGTCAGATGAGACAAAAGTAGAGCTTTTTGGGAAAAGCCATCAATATAGAGTTTACAGGAAAAAAAAGGCATTCAAAGAAAAGAACACGGTCCCTACAGTCAAACATGGCGGAGGTTCCCTGATGTTTTGGGGTTGCTTTGCTGCCTCTGGCACTGGACTGCTTGACCGTGTGCATGGCATTATGAAGTCTGAATACTGCCAACAAATTTTGCAGCATAATGTAGGGCCCAGTGTTAGAAAGCTGGGTATTCCTCAGACGTCATGGGTCTTCCAGCAGGACAATGACCCAAAACACACTTAAAAAAGCACTAGAAAATGGTTTGATAGAAAGCACTGGAGACTACTAAAGTGGCCAGCAATGACTCCAGACCGGAATCCCATAGAACACCTGTGGAGAGATCTCAAAATGGCAGTTTGGAGAAGGCACCCTTCAAATCTCAGGGACCTGGAGCAGTTTCCCAAAGAAGAATGGTCTAAAATTCCAGCAGAGCATTGTAAGAAACTCATTGATGGTTACCGGAAGCGGTTGTTTGCAATTATTTTGGCTAAAGGTTGTGCAACCAAGTATTAGGCTAAGGGTGCCAATACTTTTGTTTGGCCCATTTTTGGAGTTTTGTGTGAAATGATCAATGATTTGATTTTTGTTTCATTCTCTTTTGTGTTTTTTCATTGTAAGCAAAATAAATTAAGATAATAATACCAAAGAATTTGTGATTGCAATCATTTTCAAGAAGAAACTGAGTATTATCTGACAGAATTCGCGGGGTGCCAATACTTTTGGCCAGCACTGTATATTATATACCCCATATATACTTTTATAGTGAATACGTACGAAAATTAATTGATTAAACATATGCTGCGTAGGTCTATAAATTTAGACAACTGAAGTATCTGGGCCATCCTTGAGGACAGGGGCTGTCCATGCCTGTTTTTCTCCAGGAGCGCTCCAGTGTGATCCTTTTAGACGAGGTACACTGTAGAGTGCTGGGTACTGAGATCATAGGAGCAGCGGCATGGAGGCCAGCGCAACAGCAAGGGTAAGCACCCAGACTCTCTGCTAAATCTGGCAATATTCAGCGTGAACTATACTTAATAAATGAACTAGCGAACTGAAAAAGTAACTGAATTACTATAAACTAAACTGTACAACCTGGCAGAGCTTTATTCAGTGGCTACAGGGCTTCTTTCCACAAGTGGATAATCCAATACAGTTTTTAGAACTTGTCTAAACTCATTTGAACCCATGGACCTTGCGAACTTATATGAATCTACATGACTTAGTTTATTGCATTTATCTTCCTCATCTTCTCTATTTTATCTTTATATCTTGTTTTGTATTGATTTTATTTTTAGGGTGGTTTGCTACCGGCCGGAGCAACCAACCAATTGTATGATTTTATATCTATTTATGTATTTCTAAATATTAACTAATCTCCCAAGTTAATAATTCAATCCTGAGCAGAAAAACAGCTCTTCCTGACATTAAATTGGATGGAGGAGAGGGATCAATACTTTTAGATATTTTAGATATTACTATACTTTTGCATTTTAAAATATATAAATACAAAATGAAAGTTTAAACTCCAATGAGCGCAGATTTATTTATTCTATTTTTACTCTTGGCAAAGAAAGGGTTTTTTGCCTAAAATCTGCTGCAGTTGGGGTAGTAGTGGTATATTAGCGCTCTGCAAATCAATGGTCATGGCAGAAATAGGTTATAGTCCAGACCATATACAGCTTTGGTAAAGTTACAGACTGTTACAATTAAGTGATGAGACATACAAGTATAGCGAAAAAATGTTAGCAAAGCGCTGCTAATTCAATTGCATTATCTGCATTGCTCAAAATCTCCTTGAATACGATCAACCCTCTTAAGCTTCTATATCGGCATGTAGGTCATAGTAAGCTAAATGATAGCTTGATATCTGCGATCTGATATCTTATTCCAGAGAAATCCACATTTTCTTTTATATGTAAATGATCTGTTAGGATCTATCGTATGTGCCAGACACAAATGTCGCTGAGAATCTGTCTCCAGAGGTTATGTTCCTAGAGTCAAATGTTCCTAGACTGGCCCTTATGTTTTTCTAATAGGCTAGTATTGACACCATAACGACTTATTACGTACTATGTATATCAAAAGCAATCTGCCTGCCTTTGATGCGGGCTTGTACGCTAAGCCCGCATCTTTCCCTGCAGATGAAGGCTTAATTATTCAGCCTTCTTCCGACTTTAACAGCTGTCAACCTGTTAAATTCCACTGTCAATCTCTGAAATCGGCATATAACGCATGACGGCAGTAAGGCATACTGTTTTGACCCTCATCAGCGTTCCCGCAATGTGACAGCAGGACGCTGATGTGTTGTCAAGATAGCCAGGGGTCTGCTGAAGATTCCTGTGTCCGACATCATACTACTCCAGTGAAAACGAGCCTGTGTCATAGAAAACTGTGGTTTCTTCTATATACAGCAATGCTCATGCACTTCTGTGTATAGCACAAGTAATCAGACCATTGTAGGTTCAAATCCCCTAAGGGGACTATTAAGTACAGTGAAAAGTAGAAAAATAAGTTTAAAAAAATATGAAAAAATATAAAAAGTTAGAATCACTCCTTTTACCATATTAAAAATTAAGAAATAAAGAAAAATAAAATTAAAATACACATATTCTGTATCATTGCGCTCGTAAAAGTTTGATCTATCAAAATATAAAATAAATTAATCCGATTGGTAAACAATAAAAAATAAAAACTCCAGTATTGCATTATTTCAGTCACAACAGAAAAAAATTAATTACAGGAGACCAAAACATCGGGTACACCACAATATAATAAGAATAAAAACATCAGCTTGGTGTGCAAACAAACAAGCCCTTACACAGCTCCATACCACGAAAAATGAAAAGGTAACGGCTTTCAGAATGCCGCGACACAAGCAAAATTTTATTTTATTTTTTTTTCCAAAATTCAGATTTTTTTCCTCCACTTAAATAATACAAAAACTATAAATGTTTGGTATCTTTTGACCTGAAGAATCACATTGCCAGGTCAGTTTTCTGGAAACATAAATGCTCTACATAATTATTTTTTTTTGCCGAATTTCACGGTTTTTGCATGTTGCCACATTTGGAATTCTTATTAGGTTATGGCTCTTAAGATAAGGGGTATAAACAAAAAACGCACTAAAAAACAAAAACAAATCACCAGGTCCCTAAGGGGTTAAACCAAAAAGTATCTACTTTTTTCATGAAAACGTCGATAGTTAAGGTAAAAGATCACTCAGCAGCACAATGTGCCAAATATGGTAGAGATTTTGCTGCAAGTTCTATAGTAGATAAACGGAGATCCATCATGCTCTGGACAAAGTGTAATGAATGAAAAGGATTTTTTTTAAAATGAAGACCCATATTTGGATGATCAACAAGAACTGATTCATAGTTAAAACATTTCCAAAATCCTAAACACAAAAATTACTACTCTACTGTGTGACTTATCTGATGTTTAACAAGATCAGATTTATTTGTAATACATTGCCCACATTGTGAACATGAAAATGGCTTCTCCACTGTGTGTTTTTTCTGATGTCGACGAAGACTTACTTTGTCTCTGAAAAACTGCCCACATTCTAAACATGAAAATGGCTTTATCCCCGTGTGAATTCTCACATGTTGATCAAGACTTGATTTCTTACCGAAGCATTTCACACATTCTGAACATGAAAATGGCTTCTCCCCTGTGTGAATTCTCTGATGTACAACAAGATCTGCCATCCTAACAAAACTTTTCTCACATTCTGAACATGGAAACGGATTATTCCCAGAGTGTGTTCTCTGATGTCTAGAAAGATCACATTTCTGAGAATAACATTTCCCACATTCAGAACATGAATATGGCTTTTCCCCTGTGTGAGTTCTCAAATGTACAACAAGATATGCTTTGTGTGTAAAACATTTCCCACATTCTGAACATGAAAATGGCTTCTCCCCTGTGTGAATTCTCTGATGTACAACAAAAGTTGCATCATGCTTAAAACATTTCCCACATATTGAACATGAATATGGCTTCTCTCCTGTGTGAGTTCTCTGATGTACAACAAGATTTGCATTATACTTAAAACATTTTCCACATTCTGAACATGATAATGACTTCTCCCCTGTGTGAATTCTCTTATGTTTAGCAAGTTTTGTATTATGAGTAAAACTTTTCCCACATTCTAAACATGAATATGGCTTATTTTGTGTGTGTACTCTTTGATGTTCAACATCCTTTCTGTAATTTTTGTTTTCAGTAATAATCTGTGATAAATCGGTAGATAGGACCTGTTGAAAAAGATCAGCTGATAGATCTATACTATGACTGGCTGGAGGTGTTTCTGGGATAATGGCTTGCTCTTCATATGTTTCTGGTGGTGGGATACCATGATCATCTGCTTTGACATCTGAGAATATCATATATTCCTCTGTGCTCCAGGTACAGTCATCTGTCAAAAATGAAACCATTATTATTCTTCAATAACAGTGCTTTGGAACAATATTCATTCTAATATATTATTATAAATATCAGAATACTTCAGTATTAAAAAATCTATAAAATTTAAAGTAAATGTTGATATTCAACGGATTAGGACATTGATAGCCGCAGAAGACTTTGTATTGCTGTTTGTACCATGTTGGATTCATAATCTATAACCTCAGTCTTCAAATGCTAACAACTTACTTAAATTAACTTAATTGTCCTCGGAGGAAATCCGGTTTCCGGAAGGCCTAACAGGTACACAATTGTCTTTTCCAATCCTGAATACTGGAGAGAACTTATTATGAGCCAAATTTTGTTTCACCTATTTCCATTTATTAATGAAGTCCTTTATATTCAGCTCTTCCACTTTTTCTGGGACATTCAGAACTCTATTTTTTACGCTGAGTGTAATCCTCCATTTGCTCAAGATGCTGCTGTGTCTCTTCCACTCAAGCAATCTTCTTCACATATAACTTTTTATGGTGGTGTTATAGTTGTCTTGAAACATTATTTCTCTTATCTTGCCAAAATCATGTTGATAATCATCACTTCTTCTTTTAGCCTCCTAGCTGCCCCGACATCGCCTTTTAATGTTGAATTATATTTGTTGATGTTTTTTTTCGAGTGAGTCCTTGCATATTCTCTAGTTTTTCTACAACTGGTTCATGTTTCTTGGTTTCTGTATCATCGAGCTTGGTTTATAGACTTAAACAATACAGTTTAGCTACTCTTTAATGATAAAGAAAATCTATTTTAAAAGTTTGTGTGTCACAAATTCCGATTTTTTCCCACAGTCAATTTTACAATCGTACAAGCCACACACAAACATAAGGCCTGCTGCAAGAGCTAGGTTTATTGACATGTAACTTCCTACCTACATACCTATCTGGCTTGTCTTATTACATCCTTTTGGGGAAGGGAGGTAGAATTTTGCAAAAAAGGGAGAACTTAGCTAACAAAATAGACAAAAAAAAAATCTAAACATGAAACTGTGCTTGTCAGGTTTCCAGGTTTTCCAGTTCTCTTTTGACTGCCCTTGCCCTCGGTTAACATGGAGGTTACCGTTCTGTTGCCCTACTTCCTGTTCAGCTGCTTAAAAGGCCGCCTCCCAGCCCAGTCCAGTGCCTGAGTATACTGCCTGCTGTGTGCTCCTGCTGTGTTTGCTGCTTATTCCTGATTGCCTCTGGATTCCCCTAAAAGACTACCTACCGATTGACTCTGGACTGTACCCGGCTCTTCAAGGCTGTGCCCGGATTCCGTTTACCATCTTCGGTCAGCACTCCGCCTGGTTCTCTTTTGGTTCGTAACCATTCTGGACAAACATTTCCGTACGGACACTCATTGACTTTACCGCTTGCTCCTTATCCCGGCTGCTGCGCATTTAGGCCTTCCGGGGTAGATTGCCGGACAGTCCCTGTATAGGGGTTCGCTCTGGTGGTCTCCCTGGGGGAGTCCGGTGCGTGGCCCCGGGAATCCCCTGCGCGTCTATTCCGGAAAGTATTGTATGTGTTATTGTGTTGTTGTGTTTGTTCTGTATCTACCGTGGTGACATACTATAAAAATCTTGTACCCGGAACTCGTCTCTGATTGTCATTGCCCTACGCTATCGAAATCCTCAGAACATAGAATAAGTATTACATTATACTCAGGCCATTAGAGGATTTCGCTGGGGCAATGACTGAGACACGAATAGATCAGCTGTTCTCCATGATTAACTCCCTGCAGCAGGAGATGGAGGTAGTGCAGACTAAGCTTAGAGATGTGGAAGCGCAGCTGGGCCATGATCACCAGGTACTGGGTCCGGCTATACAGGATTTGCAAGTCAGAGTGGAGGCTCAGGAAGCCGTCCCCACTACGTCCGTATCAGCTGCCGGTATGCCTAGGTTACCCCCATTCCGTTTCAATGGTGATCGTAGTCAGTTCCGTGGATTTATTAACCAATGTATACTGTTTTTCGATGTACATGCTGATTATTACCGTTCTGACCGGTCAAAGGTGTTATGTATCATCATGTTATTAACCTCACGAGCACTGGCTTGGGCTAATCCTATGATAGAAAACCGGGACATCCGTTTAAATCACCTAGATGACTTTCTGAACGCAATGGCGCAGATGTTTGATGATCCGAATCGCCGTGCTACCGCTGAATCTGCTCTCCTTTCCTTACGTCAGGGAAAGCGCTCTGTCATTGAATACGCCACTGAGTTCAGGAGGTTAGTGGTAGACACCGACTGGGGAAACAATGCATTATTGTCCGTTTTCAGAAAGGGTTTGTCCGGTACCATCAAGGACGAGTTAGCCCGTTCCGAATCCCCAGGGGATTTTGACCTGTTCCTCCAGCACTGTGTGCGCATAGATACCCGTTTGACGGAACGTAGACAGGAAAAATGGGCAGCTATAAACCGTATAAATAATAATACGTTTCCTTCCAGAGAACCTGCTTTCAGGACGCCACGGGAGGCTGAGGACGTTCCTATGCAAGTGGACTCTCTACAAAAGCGAGAGACCAATGAACGTCGTGAACACCGGCTCCGTGAGCGTTTGTGTTTCTACTGCGGTCAATCGGACCATTTCTTAATCGACTGCCCGAAACGTCCGAATCGCCCAAATAAGGTATTGGCAGCCATGGCAGAGTGTGATAACACGGACGCAGAGTCTGATATCTCTGAGGCAAGTGGACACTTGGATGCGGTATTTCCCTTGACTGTAATGTCTACCTCACCGAAGGACTCAGAAGGGAAATATACCCATTGTTCACTCCCCATTCAGATCCGGTGGGAGGGACAGCTAATTCCTACCTCTGCAATGATAGACTCTGGGGCAGGGGGAAATTTCATGGACTTTTCTTTTGCTAGTAAACACGGTATCCGGACTCAGCAAAGATCCTCACCGGTTACCATGGAGACGGTAGACGGATCTCCGTTAACATCTGGACCAGTGGATCGGGAAACAGTACCGCTAGAATGCGTGATGAAACCAGGTCAGCAGGAGACTCTTATTTTCATGATGATCTCTTCTCCACATTTTCCGATTATTTTAGGTATTCCGTGGCTACGGTCTACAAATCCGGTCATCAATTGGGAAACTAAGGAGATATCCTTCCCACCGCAGAGTGATCCGGCCATTTGTCCAACTGTTCCGGTTCCGGTAACACCACATGCAGAAGGCACGGTACAGGTACCCGTTTTACCCCCGGTTTATCGTGACTTCGCTGACATATGCGACAAAAGAAAGGCCGATCGGCTTCCTCCGCATAGACCGTATGATTGCCCCATAGACTTACTCCCAGGGGCAGAAATCCCGTTTGGTCATGTTTACCCGTTGGCGGCACCTGAGCTAGAAGCCCTAAAGGAGTATATTGATGAAAGCCTGGCCAAGGGATTTATTCGCCCGTCTACCTCGCCCGCAGGGGCACCCATCTTTTTTGTGAAAAAGAAGGAGGGGACTCTGAGACCCTGTATTGACTACCGGGAACTGAATAAAATAACCATCCGGAACCGGTATCCGTTACCGTTGATTCCGGAGCTATTGGAGAGAGTCCAACAGGCAAAGATATTCACCAAATTGGACCTCCGTGGGGCATATAATCTGCTTCGTATACGTCCCGGAGACGAGTGGAAGACCGCGTTCCGATGTCGGTACGGACATTTTGAGTATTTAGTGATGCCTTTTGGACTTTGTAACGCTCCTGCGGCATTTCAACATCTAGTTAATGATATTTTCAGGGATATCATGGACCAATTCATGGTGATCTATCTGGATGATATTCTAATCTTTTCTGATTCTCTCCAGGAACACCAGGAGCACGTCAAGACCGTACTTACCCGGCTGAGGGACAACCACCTGTACATTAAACTGGAGAAATGTGAGTTCCACTGCTCACAAATACAATTCTTAGGTTATGTCATCTCTCCTCAGGGACTGAACATGGAATCTAGCAAGATACAAGCCATTCTCGACTGGCCGGAACCGGGAAACATCAAAGAGGTACAACGCTTTGTCGGTTTTGCCAACTTTTACCGACGATTTATCCGTAACTTTTCAGAGATTGTTCGTCCCATCACCCTGTTGACTAAGAAAGGACAGAAGTTTGTATGGTCCGCCCAGGCTCAGGAAGCGTTCCATCGTCTCAAGGGATGTTTTACCTCAGCACCCATACTAGTGCATCCGAATCCCGCACTTCCCTTCATCGTGGAGGTCGACGCTTCCGACTACGCATTAGGGGCCATTCTTTCTCAAAGGACCGGGGACAAGAGTCTCCTGCATCCGTGTGCCTTCTTCTCCCGCAGGTTGTCCCCTGCGGAAAGGAACTACGACATTGCGGATAAGGAATTATTGGCGATTATTGCCGCCTTCAAGGAATGGAGACACCACTTACAGGGAGCCGCGCAGCAAGTGATAGTACTCACAGATCATCGTAATCTGGAATTTCTTAAGTCTGCCAGGTGCCTGTCTCCACGGCAAGCCCGTTGGAGCCTATTTCTTAACCAATTCAATTTTGTTGTTACATACCGTCCAGGTTCACGTAATGGGAAAGCCGATGCCTTGTCCCGAATCCCTGCCGTGGACTCCGTGCCTGGAACCCCGTCGCAGACCGTGTTATCAGATGCCAATTTCGTTGGAGTAATCCAGGACCAGGACTTGTGGAAGGACATCAAGCTGGCCTATGATGGTGATGTATTTCTTGCTGCCCCCCCGAATGATGTAACTCTTGTTCTTCGGAATGGTGTGTGGTTAAGAGAACGACGCATTTATGTCCCGGAGGCCGTAAGACTTCGGGTTCTCAAGTTGGTTCATGACTCCGTGTTGGCCGGTCATAGGGGGGTACAGAAGACGCAGGAATTTCTGAGCCGGTTTTTCTGGTGGCCTACCTGTTTAAAGGACGTGAAGGACTATGTCCACTCATGTGTGGTTTGTGCCCGGTGCAAGGTCCCTCGTGTGGCTCCTACGGGACTCCTCCAACCGTTACCCGTGCCATCTCGCCCTTGGGGGTCTATCTCCATGGATTTTATTGTGGAGTTGCCAGTCTCAGGCGGGCATAATACCATTTTAGTGGTGGTGGATCGATTGACTAAAGCTGCTCACTTCATTCCGTGTACCGGTCTTCCCTCAGCCGCAGAGACAGTGGATTTGGTTGTCCAGAACGTATTCCGATTGCATGGGGTACCGGATGAGATCATCTCCGATCGGGGTGTGCAGTTCACGTCTAGATTCTGGAAGGGGTTTTGTACGGCACTCCAGATTGATGTCTGTTTGTCTTCTGCATACCATCCTCAGACAAATGGACAAACCGAACGGACGAATCAAACCCTGGAACAATACCTTCGCTGTTATGTCAGCCATCTCCAAGACGATTGGTTGAAGATGCTTCCGTTGGCGGAGTTCTCCTACAACAACACACAGAGCAGCTCCACTAAGGTAACGCCCTTTTTCGCTAACCTGGGTTACCATCCGACTATTTTGCCTAGGTCACCGGTTGCGGTTTCGGTACCAGCGGTGGAGGACAGAGTGACAGAAATACGACAAAATCTGGAGGTTCTAAAGGACACCGTGGCTACGGCCCAGGAGCGTTACAAGAGGTCGGCGGACACTCACCGGAAACCGGCACCCATGTATAAGGTAGGGGACTCTGTATGGTTATCCACCAAAAACCTGAGATTGGGTGTTCCTTCGCAGAAACTGGGACAAAAATTCATCGGTCCGTTTAAAATCACCGGGATCGTGAGCCCTGTGGCCTGTCGGCTACGGTTACCGCACCATCTAAAGGTACACCCGGTCTTTCATGTGTCTCTCCTCAAACCCGTTTCCCCTAATACGTTTCATGGTCGTATTGTGCCTCCTCCTCCGCCTGTGATGGTCGACGGCGAGGAGCAGTTCGTGGTTGAGGACATTATTGACTCCCGGCTCCATCGTCGTCGGCTTCAGTATCTGGTACGTTGGCAGGGGTACGCCCCCGAGGACGATTCCTGGGAACCGGTGGGTAACATTCGGGCACCCCGGAAGATTGCTCAGTTTCATCGACGGTACCCGGACAAACCTGGCCCTGATCCGTCCTGAGGCCGTCTCTGGGGGGGGGAGTAATGTCAGGTTTCCAGGTTTTCCAGTTCTCTTTTGACTGCCCTTGCCCTCGGTTAACATGGAGGTTACCGTTCTGTTGCCCTACTTCCTGTCCAGCTGCTTAAAAGGCCGCCTCCCAGCCCAGTCCAGTGCCTGAGTATACTGCCTGCTGTGTGCTCCTGCTGTGTTTGCTGCTTATTCCTGATTGCCTCTGGATTCCCCTAAAAGACTACCTACCGATTGACTCTGGACTGTACCCGGCTCTTCAAGGCTGTGCCCGGATTCCGTTTACCATCTTCGGTCAGCACTCCGCCTGGTTCTCTTTTGGTTCGTAACCATTCTGGACAAACATTTCCGTACGGACACTCATTGACTTTACCGCTTGCTCCTTATCCCGGCTGCTGCGCATTTAGGCCTTCCGGGGTAGATTGCCGGACAGTCCCTGTATAGGGGTTCGCTCTGGTGGTCTCCCTGGGGGAGTCCGGTGCGTGGCCCCGGGAATCCCCTGCGCGTCTATTCCGGAAAGTATTGTATGTGTTATTGTGTTGTTGTGTTTGTTCTGTATCTACCGTGGTGACATACTATAAAAATCTTGTACCCGGAACTCGTCTCTGATTGTCATTGCCCTACGCTATCGAAATCCTCAGAACATAGAATAAGTATTACAGTGCTTGTCTATTTCTATGCACCTGTTTAGTTCAGTCCGACACTATATATGCCATTCCAATATAAAAAACTATTCTAACTATCCTGCTGCCAAAGGTGAAAATAAAAATGGTGCCCCTATCTGTAGTGACATTTAAACCTGGAGTGAATAAATGCAATTCCACTATAGTTTTTTTTTGAGTTTTGCCTTTACGGCATTCATTTTATAGTAAAATTGACCTGTGAACATGATCCTCCAGGTCAGTGCAGAGAGGGGGATAGGGGTGATTAAAATTTGTATATACCGTATTTTGCGGATTGTAAGACGCACTTTTTTGGTAAAATGGGGATACGTCTTACAATACGGGTATGGCTTACCGGGGCGGCAGTGGTGGAGCGGTGTCATAGGAGGCAGGGTCGGCGATACTGAAGGTGTCACTGCAGTGTCGCGGCATCAGCAGGTGCACTGAGCTGACTGAGGGCTCTATTGAATCTCCCATGGTTGACGCGATGAACTTAAAGAAAATGGCTGTTGAGGTAGCACATGCACAGATTGACGCGATGGACTGCAAGAAAATGGCCACGAAGACCTTACTGCGCACGTGCAGCCTCCACAGACAACCCGTCCTATTACCCTCCTGAGTCTTCCACTGCAGTGACACCCCCGCAGTACGCCGGCAGATCAATTGTGCCCATCGCCGCGACACCCCCAAGGCCGCAGTATCACTGACCCTCCGTCCACTGACCCTCCTGAGACGCAACACGCCCTCCTCTGAGCAAGCAGCATCACTGACCCTGCCTCCTGTGACGCTTCACCACTGCCACATCCCCCTAGTAAGCATTAGGATTAAGACACCCTAGGATTATAAGACGGACCCGTATTTTAACATTAAAGATTATTTTTTCCTATGTTCCTCCTCTAAATTTGGGTGCGTCTTATAATCCGGGGCGTCTTATAAACCGAACAATCAGGTATATATTTTAATATTTTTAAAAACTTATCTGTTATCCGAAGTCTTATTCCAGAAAATTCATGACATTTTTAATACGTAAATGTTCTGTTAAGATCTATAGGCCAGACATAGATTTCCCCGAGAATCTGCCTCCAGAGCTTACTCTAAATGAAAAGGTGTGTTATCAGTGTGAGACATGTAATGACTGATTGTCTGTTCTCCTGATCTACATGTCTCACACTGGTAATGCTCCCTTTTATTTAAAATAAGCTCTGGAGGCAGATTCTCAAGGAACTGTGTGCGGCCCATAGATCTTAACAGATCATTTACATATTAAAGGGGTGGTTCACCCATTTTTTTAATTTTCTCTATGGGTGTAACTTACCATTTTAGGTCTTTTCTTCATTGGCTTCTATTTCCAGTTCTGGCACGGAGCGGCGCTATCCTGCACGCTCAGTGCCGGTCACATGACCTGCTGGTTCTGCGGCCGCTAGTATCCTCTTACGTCCCATCAATTCCAGGCTCTCAAACAAGACGGGTACGTCAGAGGATGCGGGCGCCACTCACAGTGATTGACTGGGCTGTGGGCGGTGACTACCGCACGTCACAGCCCAGCATCGAGGGGAGGATCCGGAGGGCGACAGTGTGGAGCGGTGAAGAGGGCTGAGCGTCGGGCAGATGGTGAGGCACGGGGCACCAGTGTGGAGTACAGGTGGGGTTCTTCAGCTGACACCTGCTGTCACGTAAGTACTGATCTCACTCTCCACCCGCCCGCTCTGCTGTGATGCAGGAGAACAGGCGGTGTCGGGCAGTGTGATCATGTGCGCTCCTCCCAGCAGCACCACAGGATGCGGCAAGACACTGACAAGCTGGTGACATGCATCACCGCATGTGTCAGAGCAGAGCATGTCACCGCTCTGCTCTGTCACCTGTCCTGCTGCATGGGACCAACTGTCTCCACTCTGCCACCTGCACCACAAGTCACAGAGTGGAGCAAGTTGGTGACAGAGCACCTCTCTCCCCCCTCTCTTCTCTCACCCCTCTCTTCTCATACTCCACTCTTTCCCCCTCTCTCCTTCTCTTCTCTGTTTTCCCTCTCTCTCTTTTCCCTCCCTCTTTTCCCTCCCTCTCTCTTTTCCCTCCCTCTCTCTCTATTTTCCCTCCCTCTCTCTTTTCCCTCCCTCTCTGTCTTTTCCCTCCCTCTCTCTTTTCCCTCCCTCTCTGTCTTTTCCCTCCCTCTCTGTCTTTTCCCTCCCTCTCTGTCTTTTCCCTCCCTCTCTGTCTTTTCCCTCCCTCTCTCTTTTCCCTCCCTCTCTCTCTCTTTTCCCTCCCTCCCTCTCTTTTCCCTCCCTCCCTCTCTTTTCCCTCCCTTTCCCTTTTCAGTGGCACCAGGGCCACTGGATGAGTTGGATACAGCGCCAGAAGATGGCGCTTCTATGAAAGCGCCATTTTCTGGGGCGGCTGTGGACTGCAATTCGCATTTTTTTTTTACCCATAACTCTAGGGTTAGGGTTATGTGTTTGTTTTTTTTTATTTTTAATGAATTTAAAAAAAAAAAAAAAATCAACATGGGCTTCGCCCATTGAGCACCAGAGCATTTTACTGCTCACTCATGCCTACTCCTCACCACACAGCCAGCAGAACAAGTAATCAGATGACTCCAGTGTCGGACGATTACTTGTTCTGTGTCCCCCTGCATCCATCGCAGCGTGTGCAGGCTGTGAGTTCACCTGAGTTCAGTCCATCACTGGAGTCAGCTGATCTGAACTCAGCTGAACTCCAGCCCGCACACGCTGCGATGGATGCAGGGGGACACAGAACAAGAAAGGCCTAAGCCACACTGCGAGAAAATCGGTGCGAGTGGAGTGCGATAAAACATCGCATTCTATCCGGACCAATATTAGCCTGTGTGTCAGCGCACATGAGCAATTATTTTCTCAGCCCTAATCGGATCGAGAAAACAATTGCAGCATGCTGCAACTGTAATGCGAGACTATTTCTCTCGCACCCATTCAAGTGTATGGGGTGAGAGAAAAATCGCACTGCATTTGTGGTACATCGGTGTACCGCGAGTGCAGAACGAGAATCGCAATAGCCAACTACGGAGGAGAGAGGGAGAGAAATCCCTCCCACCCCTCCTCAGTGACGGCCCGCCCGCCCCTCCGCAGGGCTGGCCCGCCCCTCCTAAGTGCTGTACCGCCCCCCCGCAGCTAATGTCCACTCGCACAGTCGGACCTGAGTCGCAGGGACACACGCATGACACTCGGCTCTGCTGTACTGCCAGCGTGAGCCGAGTGTCATGCGAGGGGATCGCAGTAACCCCCGTGTGACCCCAGCCTAATCGGCCGAAACTGGAGTCTGCTGATCTGAACTCAGCTGAACTCCTGACCACACAGACCGCACACTGTCACATGTGATCGGCAGCAGGCAGTGACTGCTGTTAACCTGCATCCATTGCAGCGTCTGCGGGCTGTGAGATCAGGAGTCAGCTGACTCCAGTGCCGGATGATAAATTCTGTGTCCCGCTGCAGAAGGATCCAGTAAAATAACGGTTGCAAGCGTTGCACATTTAATCCACAGGATCAGGTCATATGTGGTTTGCGGTTTTTTGCCTACAGCCAAAAAAACCCCCCTGCTGATGTGAAGGTAGCCTGCAAAATGCATGCCACACGGATAGTACGGACGACACACAGAGACTATGCAAGAGGGAAAAAAAGCAATCTCATGATCCCTTCATTTTTTTCACCCCCAATTATTTTTTTCACATGTTGCGCGCGCGCACGCACACGCACGCACACACACGCACACACACGCACGCACACGCACACACACACTTTCTTCCCCTGGTTGTGAAGAGCTGGGTGCTTTTGCTGTCTCTGCTGTGATTGCTTTTATCCACAGGGAAGAGGCAGGGAGGAGTCTTTGGGTGGAGAGGAGAGCTGAGTGGGTGTGTTAGATACGTTAGATACAGCCCTAGAGCCACAAAGAATTATGGGAGTTGTAGAAACTGAACCCAGGAAGTCAGAAGAGAGATTAACCCCATGAGAGCTGGAGCCAGAAATGAGGATGTGCTGCTAGAGCACAATAAAAGGTAATATTGCTGAAAAAAACATAATAGATGTGTGGAGAGGCACATATTAGAAAGATTTATGAGAAAAAAAAAATCAGTTTTGGTAACTGGACAACTTCTTTAAGAAAAACGTGGATTTCTAAGGAATAAGACATGGGATTGCAAATATCAAGGTATCATTTTATTCCGTTTTCTTTCACCTGTGCACATATAGATGGCTTATGAGGGTTGATCCTACTGACAGTCTCTTTAACCCCTTCACGACCATGGACGGAATGCTCCGTCATGGTGCCCTGGGCCTTAACGACCAAGGACGGATCTTTCCGTCATGGCGTAATCGCGGCACCGGAGCCTCCGGTGACTGCGAAAAGTTAGCATAAACCGCAAATTCGGGGAGGAGGGGACCTGTACCTGACCTCAGGAGGGGTGGTGCCTCCTCCCCGGACCTACGGAGGCTGTGATTGGCTGACAAACGCCGCTCAACCAATCACAGCCACTGTAATGTTTTAGCCACTTAAAGTGACTGAAACATTGAAATCCAGCCCTGGCCAGTGCAGCTATAGCACTGGCCATTGGCTGGAGCTGGGTGACCTCACTGGACCACCCTCCCCCAGCTCCAGTAGCTCTGATTGGAGAGATCGGCCTTGTGACCGCTGTCTCCAATCACAGTGGACCTGTTGCCGGTGACCGCCCCATCAGCTTCACTTCCCGTTCCCTGCAGCACGCTAGCACAGTGAGTGTACACAGTGCAATGGCAGGGCGACAAGATCCGGTCCCATGCTGTTATGTGACCGGCGCATGGGACCCGGAAGTTGCCGCGCTGCCATTGCACTGTATGAAACCGGCCTCCCGATCCACCGCCGCTGCCCTCCGCGATCTGCCACCCGCACCCCCACCCCTCGTATCCGCTGCCCGCACCCTCACCCCCACACCTCCCGATCCGCCGCTGCCCTCCGCGATCTGCCACCCGATCTGCTGCCCGCACCCCCACCCCCACACCTCCGCGATCTGCCGCTGCCCTCCGATCTGCCACCCGATCTGCTGCCCGCACCCCCACCCCCACACCTCCCGATCCGCTGCTGCCCTCCGCGATCTGCCACCCGATCTGCTGCCCGCACCCTCACCCCCACACCTCCCGATCCGCCGCTGCCCTCCGCGATCTGCCACCCGCACCCTCACCCCCACACCTCCCGATCCGCCGCCCTCCATCCGCCACAGCGCCACCGGTCCCCCCCGATCTGCTGCCCGGCCCCTTTCCCTGGTGATCGGCTGCTCGTCCCCTCACCTCTGTGATGTGCTGCTAGCCCCCTCCACTCGAGATCGGCTGCCAGCTTCCTCCTCCGTTATGTGCTGCCTTGCCCCGCCCCCTCTCCGTTATGTGCTGCCCGGCCCCGCCCCCTCTCCTCCGTTATGTGCTGCCCGGCACCGCCCCCTCTCCTCCGTTATGTGCTGCGCTCCCCCTCTCCGTTATGTGCTGCCCGTCTCCTCCCCTCCGTTATATGCTGCGCGCCCCCTCTCCTCCGTTATGTGCTGCCCGCTCTCCCCCAACCTCTCACCCCGTGATCGGCTACTCGCCCCCTCCCCTGTCACCCCCGTGATGTGCGCTCCCTCCCCTGTCACCCCCGTAATGTGCGCTCCCTCCCCTGTCACCCCCGTAATGTGCGCTCCCTCCCCTGTCACCCCCGTGATGTGCGCTCCCTCCCCTGTCACCGCCGTGATGTGCGCTCCCTCACCTGTCACCCCCGTGATGTGCGCTCCCTCACCTGTCACCCCCGTGATGTGCGCTCCCCCACCTGTCACCCCCGTGATGTGCGCTCCCCCACCTGTCACCCCCGTGATGTGCGCTCCCTCACCTGTCACCCCCGTGATGTGCGCTCCCTCCCCTGTCACCCCCGTAATGTGCGCTCCCTCCCCTGTCACCCCCGTAATGTGCGCTCCCTCCCCTGTCACCCCCGTGATGTGCGCTCCCTCCCCTGTCACCGCCGTGATGTGCGCTCCCTCACCTGTCACCCCCGTGATGTGCGCTCCCTCACCTGTCACCCCCGTGATGTGCGCTCCCCCACCTGTCACCCCCGTGATGTGCGCTCCCCCACCTGTCACCCCCGTGATGTGCGCTCCCTCACCTGTCACCCCCGTGATGTGCGCTCCCTCCCCTGTCACCCCCGTGATATGCGCTCCCTCCCCTGTCACCCCCGTGATGTGCGCTCCCTCCCCTGTCACCCCGTGATGTGCGCTCCCTCCCCTGTCACCCCCGTGACGTGCGCTCCCTCCCCTGTCACCCCCGTGATGTGCGCTCCCTCCCCTGTCACCGCCGTGATGTGCGCTCCCTCATCTGTCACCCCCATGATGTGCGCTCCCTCCCCTGTCACCCCCGTGATGTGCGCTCCCTCCCCTGTCACCCCTGTGATGTGCGCTCCCTCCCCTGTCACCCCCGTGATGTGCGCTCCCTCACCTGTCACCCCCGTGATGTGCGCTCCCTCACCTGTCACCCCCGTGATGTGCGCTCCCTCCCCTGTCACCCCCGTGATGTGCGCTCCCTCCCCTGTCACCCCCGTGATGTGCGCTCCCTCCCCTGTCACCCCCGTGATCTGTGCTCCCTCCCCTGTCACCCCGTGATCTGTGCTCCCTCACCTATCACCCCCGTGATCTGTGCTCCCTCACCTGTCACCCCCGTGATGTGCGCTCCCTCCCGTCACCCCCGTGATCTGTGCTCCCTCACCTGTAACCCCCGTGATCTGCTGTCCGCTCTCCCTCACCTCTCACCCCCGTGATCTGTGCTCTGCTCACCTGTCTCCTCCGTGATCTGCGCTGTGCTCCCTCCCCCACCTCTCACCCTCCCCGATCTGCTGCCTCCTTCATCTCCTGTGATCCAGCTGCCTAGATCCATCCTGTAGGGTAACTATCCCCAATCTCACCTCCCACTCCCCTTCCCACCCATCCCCCCCTCCCCCCATCCTCTGCCGCTCCTGCATCCACTGCGCCCTCTCCATCCGCCCCCACCCAATCCCAGCCGCCGTCTCACAATCATAGATGCTCCCTTTATATGCCGCTGCCCCCCCATCTGCCGCCGCCCCATCTGCCGCCCCCACCCCCCCGCCGCTGTTTTTTTTTTCTATGCCATGGGGGTCTAGTTTCCAAAATGGGATCACATGTGGGGGAGCTACACTGTTTCGGCACCTCAGGGGGTCTCCAAACACAGCATGGAATACGCTAATTATCCCAAACAATTTTGCGTTTGAAACGTCAAATGACGCTCCTTGCCTTCCGAGCCCTGCTGTGCGCCCAAACATTTTATTTCCACCACATATGAGGTGTCTGTGTACTCAGGAGAAATTGCACAATACATTTTATGGTGCAATTTTTCCTGATACCCTTGTGAAAAAAAAAGCTACCTGGTTGAAGTAACAATTTTGTGGTAAAAAATTTTTTTTTTATTTTCACGGCTCAACTCTATTAACTTTTGTGAAGCCCCCAGAGGCTCAAAGTGCTCAATAAACATCTAGATAAATTCCATGAGGGGTCTAGTTTCCAAAATGGGGTCACATGTGGGGGAGCTCCACTGTTTCGGCACCTCAGGGGCTCTCCAAACGCAACATGGTGCGGCTAACGATTCCAGCTAATTTTCTGTTCAAAAAAGTCAAATGGCGCTCCTTCCCTTCCGAGTCCTGCCGTGCGCCCAAACAGTGGTTTTTCGCCACATATGAGGTATCTGCGTGCTCAGTAGAAATTGCCCAACAAATTTTGGGTGTTCATTTAATCCTGCTACCCTTGTGAATATGCAATATTTGAGGCTAAATTAACATTTTTGTTGCAAAAAGTAAAATGTTCATTTTTTCCTTCCACATTGCTTTAGTTACTGTGAAGCACCTGAAGGGTTAATAACCTTCTTGAATGTGGTTTTGAGTAGCCTGAGGGGTATAGTTTTTGGAATGGTGTCACTTTTGGGTGTTTTGTGTCATGTAGACCTTTCAAAATCGCTTCAAATGTGATGTGGTCCCTAAAAAAAGTGGCTTTGTAAATTTTGTTGTAAAAATGAGAAATTGCTCATAAACTTTGAACCCCTATAACTTCCTTAAATTTTTTTTTTTTCCCAAAATTGTTCTGATGTAAAGTAGACATGTGGAAATGTTATTTATTAATTATTTTGTGTCATATGTCTCGTTGGTTTTAGAGCATAAAAATTCAAAGTTTGAAAAATATAAAATTTTCAAACTTTTCGCGAAATTTCCGTTTTTTTCACAAAGAAACGCAAAAAATATCGGCCTAAATTTACCACTAACATGAAGCCCAATATGTCACGAAAAAACAATCTCAGAATCACCGGGGTCCGCTGAAGCGTTCCAGAGTTATAACCTCATAAAGTGACACTAGTCAGAATTGCAAAAAATGGCCTGGTCTTTAGGGTCAAAATAGGCTTGGGGCTGAAGGGGTTAACAAAAGCTGTGCACAGGGAGCTTCATGGCATGGGTGTTCATAGTTGAGCAATTGCATGCAAAAATCATGTCTAGAGCTGGGCAGTGTCGCAGAAAACCAGGATCGGCGGGTCCCTGCTGAATTTTTAAAAAAACATGGATCTGGTCCGGAATCTGGTACCCATATAAGTCTATGGGAACCAGAATCCGGTGATTAAAAATGTTGGTAGAAGGAGATAGGAGAGTAGGAGCGCGTGCGGTGTACTCACCGAACCTCCGTCATGGCAGCAAGGTGCTTCGGTAGATGCTAGAATGTACGGGCTCATAACAGGTATGAAGTAACTTGTCATGTGATGGGGCGTGTTCAAAATGCAGTCCGATGTTTCTAGCCCCACGTTTCCAGACTGAATAAACATTGTTTTTCTAAGTCCACATGGGCATGGAGTTGACTATAATAGAAGCAGGGGTCTGGGAGTAAGACCCAAAGATGGGAGTGCGAAGCCCCCTCTTGCATAATTATAGTGGATAGGAAGAAACATCGCCACGCCCACCAACCAAGCTGGCCACACCTACCAACCAAGCTGGACACGCCCACTAACCTGTCAGGAGCCGGTACATTCTAGACTCAACCAAGCTGCTTACAGGTCATGCATTCACTTCCGGAGCCATCAATTAACCCTCATTGAAGAGTTACTGCTTTCCCCACCCACCGGCACGTGTAATTGGTTGCAGTTAGAGTGGCAGCGTGGCAGCTAACTGCAACCAATCACAGGCGCCAGGACAGTCAGTGGGCGGAGAAAGCAGTGCAATATCTGCCAGTGAGTATCGTGGTATAAAAATAAATGAATAAATAAAACAATTGGCGTAGGGTCTCCCTGTATTCTGATACCAGCACAGATAAAGTCCACGGCTGCAGCCCCTAGCTTTTGGGATTTATCATGGCTGTGTATCAAAATAAGGCTGGAGTCACACACTTCACATGGCAGCCACACACTCTCCTGACAGGTGCAGGCATCTGCATGTATTTCTATGCAGCTGCAAGCTTGTGTCTGGAAAGTGTGCGGCCGTGCTGGGTGATGCGATGCAATAATCATGCGAGTCATACGGCTCGTGAGAGCGCCCCGTAAGGACAGAGACACACTTGCGTGAGTCTCGTATCGTATCACCAGGCAGCCGCACACTTTCCTGACAGGATTATGCATCTGCATATATTTCTATGCAGCTGCATGCTCGTGTCCGGAGGGTGTGCAGCTGCCTGGTGATGCGATGCTCATGCTAGTCATACGGTTCGTGTGAGCGCACCGTAAGGCCAGAGCCACACTTGTCTGAGTCTCGCATTGCCCAGCATGGCCTGACGCTCTCCAGACATGAGCGTGCAGCTACATAGAACTACATGCAGCCAACCCGCTTTGTGCTGCCGTGTTGGGTGATGTGATACTCATGCAAGTCCCTCGCAAGTGTGACTCTGGCCTAAGAGGAAGCCCACGCGGCTTCTTTTTTTTTCATTTAAATAAATAATTAAAAAACTTGACGGGCGGTCCCCCGAATTTTGATACCCAGCCAAGATAAAGCTGACAGCTGTATTCTCAGGCTGGGGAGGTCCAGCCTAAAATTATCAGCCTCCAGCTGCCCGGAATAGTCGCATCCATTTGATATGACAATCCCGAAGCTTTACTTCGCTCTAACTGATTGCCCTGGTGCGGTGGCAGTCGGGGTAATAAAGAGTTAATGGTAGCCCACAGCAGCCACTAAGTCCTGGATTAGTAATGGCAGCATCTATGACACCCCGTTACTAAATCAGTAAGTGACAGTAAATAAACACAGACACCGAAAAAATCCTTTATTTGGAATAAAATACAAAATCACCGTCTTTCAACAGTTTATTAACACAAACACACCCCTGCAGGTTCGACTTAATCCACACGAGGTCCCACGACAATTCTAACTCTGCTACATCTGTGTCACAGTGACCGACCATAGAGCATGACCACTCACGAGAATGGATGAGCAGCGATGACTGATTGCAATGAGATGCGGTCACGTCTGACTGCAACCAGTCACAGAGGCCAGGCCAGTGCCGAGTGCATATGGATGAGCAATGATGAGCAAAAGCCGCAGGAGCAGCGTACAGCCGCATGGGAGCAATTTACAGCTGCGATGGAGCCTCGACAAGTATGAAGCACTCGCTTTATTCTTATTTTATCTCTTTATTTTTTTTTTAACTTCTCGAGTGCCAGATCCAGGTCAAAGAGCCGGAATCCCGGGCCCGGCATCCAGGAAACTTTGAAGCTGCGCGGATCCGGACTTTTCCAGTCCGGGTCCACCCAGCTCTAGTCATGTCACCACACACAATGCCATACATTAAATAGAATGGTAGAAAACCACTATAAAAGTCCAGATTTGCGTGGTTTCAAAATATCCGGGTGCCGAACCTGGGTCCAGAGTTCTCAGGGAACTCCGTATAATAATTTGGGTCTGGCTACTTGGGGAATTAAAAAAAAACTTAAATAAAGGAAAAATAAAAATAAAGCATGCGCGTTACACTTATCGAGTCCCCCACGGCTTTAACACTGCTTCCCGACCGTCCCCTTCTTCTTCTGGTGCCGTTCATTATCGTTCATATGCACTGCTTTCCCCTCCCAACGGCAGTCCCTGTGTCTGTGATTGGCTGCAGTCAGACTCGCCCTCGGCCTGTGTGATACCATCTGACTACAACTACTCACAGACCCTGCCTGCAAGTTATTATCGTGGTGTAGAACTAAATAAAAAAAAATTGACGAAGGGTCCCCCATATGATACCCAGCACAGATGTGTGCGCTCGTGTATGTATATAATGTGTGCGTGCGTGTATAATGTGTGCGTGCGTGTATAATGAATGCGTGCGTGTATAATGTGTGTGTGTATAATGTATGTGTGTGTGTGCGAGTGTATAATGTGTGTGTGTGCGCGAGTGTATAATGTGTGTGTGTGCGCGAGTGTATAATGTGTGTGTGCGCGCGCGTGTGTATAATGTGTATGTGCGCGCGCGAGTGTATAATGTGAGTGCGCGCGCGAGTGTATAAAGTATGTGCGTGGGCGCGTGTGTATGTGTGTGTGCGCGTGTATGCGCGCGTGTATGTGTATAATGTGTGCGCGCGTGTATAATGTGTGCGTTCGTGTATAATGTGTGTGTGCGTGTATAATGAAGGTGTGCGTGCGTGTATAATGAAGGTATGCGTGCGTGTATAATGAAGGTGTGCGTGCGTGTATAATGAATGCTTGCGTGTATAATGTGTGTGTGTATAATGTGTGTGTATGCGCGAGTGTATAATGTGTGTGTGTGCGCGAGTGTATAAAGTATGTGCATGTGCGTGTGTGTATGTGCGCGTGTGTATGTGTGTGCGTGTGTGTGCGCGCGCACGTGTATGTGTATAATGTGTGCGTGCATGTATAATGTGTGCGTGCGTGTATAATGTGTGTGTGCGCGCGTGTATGAGTGTGTGCGTGCATGTATAATGAATGTGTGCGTGCGTGTATAATGTGTGTGTGTGTATAATGTGTGTGTGCGTGTATGTGTATAATGTGTGCGTGTATAATGAATGTGTACGTGCGTGTATAATGTGTGCGTGTATAATGTGCATAATGTGTGCGCGCGCGTGTGTATAATGTGTGTGTGCGCGAGTGTATAATGTGTGTGTGTGTGCGAGTGTATAAAGTATGTGCGCGTGTGTATGTGTGTGTGCGCGCGTGTATAGTGTCTGTAGTGTGTGCGTATAATGTGTGTGTATAATGTATGTGTGTGTATAGTGTGTGTGTGTATAGTGTGCGCGCGCGTGTATAGTGTGTCTGTGTGTAGTGTGCGCGCCTCTCTGCTGGGGCAATGACGTCACAGGTGGAAGTGAGAGGCTGCACTCACAATCAATGGGGGACTTTTAGTTCTGCATTGAACGTGCCAGGGATTATGGGATCAACCCCAGATTTGGATTTCGGCGGACCTGGATTATGGATGTCACAGGGAATTAAATTTGAAAAGATGGTGTCTATTGTGTTCTAATTTCTATTTTTATGTCTTTTCAGGGTCAACTTTGGAGAACGTCGGGGGACATCTAAATGGATTACGGCGGACTGTTAGCATTTTAATAATTTTGTTAATAAATTGGTCAACGAGGGATGGTGTCGGGGGGTTTTTTGTTTTAATAAAAAGTATTACTTTCAAATAAAAGAATTCGTAATGGCGGTGTCTACTAGATACCCACCCATTGCTAATACCAGGACTTGATGTCAGCTGGCAATTCACAGCCGTTATCAACCCCATATATTACCCCGTTTGCCACCGCACCAGGGCAACGGGATGAGTTGGGGCGAAGCGCCAGTATTGGCACGTCTAATGGATGCGCCACTTCTGGGGCGGCTGCAGCCTGCTATTTTTAGGCTAGGGAGTGTCCAATAACAGTGGACCTCCCTAGTCTGAGAATATCAGACCCCAGCTGTCCGCTTTACCTTGGCTGGTGATCCCCACGTTTTTTGTTTTAAATTATTTATTTAATGTAAAATAACAGCGTGGGGTGCCCTCAGTTTTGGATAACCAGCCAAGGTAAAGCTGCCAGCTGTGGTCTGCAGGCTGCAGCTGTCTGCTTTACCCTAGCTGGCTACAAAAGATAGGGGGGACCCCACATGGTGTTTTTTTTTAAATATTTATTTATTTTTTGGCTAATTACAAGGCTAGCCACTCTTTAGTGCCACATGAAAGTCACTAAAGGGTGCCAGCTTAGAATATGCAGGGGGGTGGGACATTATATAGGTCTTTCTCATCTATCTATCCATCCATCTTTCCCTCTATCCATTATCTATCGATTAATTATCTATTATCTATATTATGTATTGCAGTTCAGCATAAAAAAACCCGCAGAGACCAACCTGTGGAAAAACCGCGGGAAAACTGCGGGGAAAAACGCATGCGTTTTTCCTGCGGTTTTGGTGTGTTTTTTTACCGCAGGTGTGGTAATCTTCAACTCCCAGAAGTTTCTCAAGAAATTTTCTTGAGAAAAATCACTTTTCTAGTGCACACATAGCCTAAAGATCTTTCTTTACTTTTTTTTTGAATGGTTGCACAAGCCACCTTCCAACATACATATCGATGAAAAATTCATTATACAACCGCAAGTAGCAGCAGCATAGGTGGCGAGGACGCGGCAGGCAGCGGGGATAGGTAAGCTCTATGAATCCTCCTCCTCCTCATAATCCTCCTCCTCCTCCTCATAATGATGATGGAGGAGGATAATGTGGAGGAGGATAAGAGAAGGGATGATAATGATGATGGAGGAGAGGAGGAGGAGGATAATGATGATGGAGAAGGAGGAGGAGGAGGATAATGATGATGGAGAAGGAGGATTATGAGGAGGAGGATAATGATGGAGGAGAGGGGATTATGAGAGAGGAGGAGGAGGATAATGATGATGGAGAAGGAGGAGGAGGAGAATGAGGAGGATAATGATGATGGAGAAGGAGGATTATGAGGAGGAGGAGGAGGATAATGATGATGGAGGAGGAGGATTTTGAGGAGGAGGAGGAGGATAATGATGATGGAGGAGGAGGAGGATAATGATGATGAGGAGGAGGAGGATAATGATGATGGATGAGGATGATGATGGAGGAGGATGATAATGATGATGGAGAAGGAGGATAATGATGATGGAGAAGGAGGAGAAGGAGGATAATGATGATGGAGAAGGAGGATAATGAGGAGAGAGGATAATGATGATGGAGGAGGAGGATTTTGAGGAGGAGGAGGAGGATAATGATGATGGAGGAGGAGGATAATGATGATGGAGGAGGAGGAGGATAATGATGGAAGAGGATGATGATGGAGGAGGATGATGATGATGATGGAGGAGGATAATGATGATGGAGAAGGAGGAGGAGGATAATGATGATGGAGAAGGAGGATTATGAGGAGGAGGAGGATAATGATGGAGGAGGAGGATTATGAGGAGGAGGAGGATAATGATGATGGAGGAGGAGAATGAGGAGGAGGATAATAATGATGGAGAAGGAGGATTATGAGGAGGAGGTGGATAATGATGATGGAGGAGGAGGATTTTGAGGAGGAGGAGGATAATGATGATGGAGGAGGATAATGATGATGGAGGAGGGAGGAGGATAATGATGATGATGGAGGAGGATGATGATGGAGATGATAATGATGATGGAGAAGGAGGATAATGATGATGGAGAAGGAGGATAATAATGATGGAGAAGGAGGATAATGATGATGGAGAAGGAGGATTATGAGGAGGAGGAGGATAATGATGATGGAGGAGGAGGATTTTGAGGAGGAGGAGGATAATGATGATGGAGGAGGATGATGATGGAGGAGGATGATAATGATGATGGAGAAGGAGGATAATGATGATGGAGAAGGAGGATAATGATGATGGAGAAGGAGGATAATGATGATGGAGAAGGAGGAGAGAGGAGGATAATGATGATGGAGAAGGAGGATAATGAGGAGGAGGAGGATAATGATGATGGAGGAGGAGGATTTTGAGGAGGAGGATAATGATGATGGAGGAGGAGGAGGATAATGATGATGGAGGAGGAGGAGGATAATGATGATGGAGAAGGAGGATAATGATGATGGAAAAGGAGGATAATGATGATGGAGAAGGAGGATAATGATGATGGAGGAGGAGGAGGATAATGATGATGAAGGAGGAGGAGGATAATGATGATGGAGGAGGATGATGATGGAGGAGGATGATGATGATGGAGAAGGAGGATAATGATGACGGAGAAGGAGGATAATGATGATGGAGAAGGAGGAGAGGATAATGATGATGGAGAAGGAGGATAATGATGATGGAGGAGGAGGATAATGAGGAGGAGGATAATGATGATGGAGGAGGAGGAGGATAATGATGATGGAGAAGGAGGATAATGATGATGGAGAAGGAGGATAATGATGATGGAGAAGGAGGAGAAGGAGGATAATGATGATGGAGAAGGAGGATAATGATGATGGAGAAGGAGGACAATGAGGAGGATAATGATGATGGAGGAGGATTTTGAGGAGGAGGATAATGATGATGGAGAAGGAGGATTATGAGGAGGAGGAGGATAATGATGGAGGAGGAGGATTATGAGGAGGAGAGAGGATAATGATGATGGAGGAGGAGAATGAGGAGGAGGATAATAATGATGGAGAAGGAGGATTATGAGGAGGAGGTGGATAATGATGATGGAGGAGGAGGATTTTGAGGAGGAGGAGGATAATGATGATGGAGGAGGATAATGATGATGGAGGAGGAGGAGGATAATGATGATGGAGGAGGATGATGATGGAGATGATAATGATGATGGGAGAAGGAGGATAATGATGATGGAGAAGGAGGATAATAATGATGGAGAAGGAGGATAATGATGATGGAGAAGGAGGATTATGAGGAGGAGGAGGATAATGATGATGGAGGAGGAGGATTTTGAGGAGGAGGAGGATAATGATGATGGAGGAGGATGATGATGGAGGAGGATGATAATGATGATGGAGAAGGAGGATAATGATGATGGAGAAGGAGGATAATGATGATGGAGAAGGAGGATAATGATGATGGAGAAGGAGGAGAAGGAGGATAATGATGATGGAGAAGGAGGATAATGAGGAGGAGGAGGATAATGATGATGGAGGAGGAGGATTTTGAGGAGGAGGATAATGATGATGGAGGAGGAGGAGGATAATGATGATGGAGGAGGAGGAGGATAATGATGATGGAGAAGGAGGATAATGATGATGGAAAAGGAGGATAATGATGATGGAGAAGGAGGATAATGATGATGGAGGAGGAGGAGGATAATGATGATGAAGGAGGAGGAGGATAATGATGATGGAGGAGGATGATGATGGAGGAGGATGATGATGATGGAGAAGGAGGATAATGATGACGGAGAAGGAGGATAATGATGATGGAGAAGGAGGAGGAGGATAATGATGATGGAGAAGGAGGATAATGATGATGGAGGAGGAGGATAATGAGGAGGAGGATAATGATGATGGAGGAGGAGGAGGATAATGATGATGGAGAAGGAGGATAATGATGATGGAGAAGGAGGATAATGATGATGGAGAAGGAGGAGAAGGAGGATAATGATGATGGAGAAGGAGGATAATGATGATGGAGAAGGAGGACAATGAGGAGGATAATGATGATGGAGGAGGATTTTGAGGAGGAGGATAATGATGATGGAGGAGGAGGATAATGATGATGGAGGAGGATGATGATGGAGGAGGATGATAATGATGATGGAGAAGGAGGAGGAGGATAATGATGATGGAGAAGGAGGATTATGAGGAGGAGGAGGATAATGATGGAGGAGGAGGATTATGAGGAGGAGGAGGATAATGATGATGGAGGAGGAGGAGGAGAATGAGGAGGAGGATAATGATGATGGAGAAGGAGGATTATGAGGAGGAGGAGGATAATGATGATGGAGGAGGAGGATTTTGAGGAGGAGGAGGATAATGATGATGCGAGGAGGATGATGATGGAGGAGGATGATAATGATGATGGAGAAGGAGGATAATGATGATGGAGAAGGAGGATAATGATGATGGAGAAGGAGGATAATGATGATGGAGAAGGAGGAGAAGGAGGATAATGATGATGGAGAAGGAGGACTATGAGGAGGAGGAGGAGGATAATGATGATGGAGGAGGAGGATTTTGAGGAGGAGGATAATGATGATGGAGGAGGAGGATAATGATGGAGGAGGATGACGTTGGAGGAGGATGATAATGATGATGGAGAAGGAGGATAATGATGATGGAGAAGGAGGAGGAGGATAATGATGATGGAGAAGGAGGATAATGATGATGGAGAAGGAGGATAATGAGGAGGAGGAGGATAATGATGATGGAGGAGGAGGATTTTGAGGAGGAGGAGGATAATGATGATGGAGGAGGAGGATAATGATGATGGAGAAGGAGGATAATGATGATGGAGAAGGAGGATAATGATGATGGAGAAGGAGGATAATGAGGAGGAGGAGGATAATGATGATGGAGGAGGAGGATTTTGAGGAGGAGGAGGATAATGATGATGGAGGAGGAGGAGGATAATGATGATGGAGGAGGAGGAGGATAATGATGGAGAAGGAGGAGGAGGATAATGATGATGGAGAAGGAGGATTATGAGGAGGAGGAGGATAATGATGGAGGAGGAGGATTATGAGGAGGAGGAGGATAATGATGATGGAGGAGGAGGAGGAGAATGAGGAGGAGGATAATGATGATGGAGAAGGAGGATTATGAGGAGGAGGATAATGATGATGGAGGAGGAGGATTTTGAGGAGGAGGAGGATAATGATGATGGAGGAGGAGGAGGATAATGATGATGGAGGAGGATGATGATGGAGGAGGATGATAATGATGATGGAGGAGGATGATAATGATGATGGAGAAGGAGGATAATGATGATGGAGAAGGAGGATAATGATGATGGAGAAGGAGGAGAAGGAGGATAATGATGATGGAGAAGGAGGACTATGAGGAGGAGGAGGAGGATAATGATGATGGAGGAGGAGGATTTTGAGGAGGAGGAGGAGGATAATGATGATGGAGGAGGAGGAGGATAATGATGGAGGAGGATGATGTTGGAGGAGGATGATGATGATGATGGAGAAGGAGGATAATGATGATGGAGAAGGAGGAGGAGGATAATGATGATGGAGAAGGAGGATAATGATGATGGAGAAGGAGGATAATGAGGAGGAGGAGGATAATGATGATGGAGGAGGAGGATTTTGAGGAGGAGGAGGAGGATAATGATGATGGAGGAGGAGGAGCATAATGATGATGGAGAATGAGGATAATGATGATGGAGAAGGAGGATAATGATGATGGAGAAGGAGGATAATGAGGAGGTGGAGGATAATGATGATGGAGGAGGAGGATTTTGAGGAGGAGGAGGATAATGATGATGGAGGAGGAGGAGGATAATGATGATGGAGGAGGATGATGATGGAGGAGGATGATAATGATGATGGAGAAGGAGGATAATGATGATGGAGAAGGAGGATAATGATGATGGAGGAGGAGGATAATGATGATGGAGAAGGAGGAGGAGGAGAATGAAGAGGAGGATAATGATGATGGAGGAGGATTATGAGGAGGAGGAGGATAATGATGATGGAGGAGGAGGATTTTGAGGAGGAGGAGGAGGATAATGATGATGGAGGAGGAGGAGGATAATGATGATGGAGGAGGATGATGTTGGAGGAGGATGATAATGATGATGGAGAAGGAGGATAATGATGATGGAGAAGGAGGAGGAGGATAATGATGATGGAGAAGGAGGATAATGATGATGGAGAAGGAGGATAATGAGGAGGAGGAGGATAATGATGATGGAGAAGGAGGAAAATGAGGAGGAGGATGATGATGATGATGGAGAAGGAGGAGGATAATGAGGAGGAGGAGGATAATGATGATGGAGGAGGAGACGGAGGAGAAGGTGGAGTATTCATAGAGCTTACCTATCCCCGCTGCCTGCCGCATCCTCGCCACCTATGCTGCTGCTACTTGCGGTTGTATAATGAATTTTTCATCGATATGTATGTTGGAAGGTGGCTTGTGCAACCATTCCAAAAAAAAAAAGTAAAGTAAGATCTTTAGGCTATGTGCGCACTAGAAAAGTGATTTTTCTCCAGAAAATTTCTTGAGAAACTTCTGGGAGTTGAAGATTACCGCACCTGCGGTATAAAAACGCACCAAAACCGCAGGAAAAACGCATGCGTTTTTCCCCGCAGTTTTCCAGCGGTTTTTCCACAGGTTGGTCTCTGCGTTTTTTTTTATGCTGAACTGCAATACATAATATAGATAATTAATCGATAGACAGATAATGGATGGAGGGAAAGATGGATGAATAGATAGATAGATAGATAGATAAATAGATAGATGAGAAAGACCTATATAATGTCCCACCCCCTGCTAGCTGGCACCCTTTAGTGACTTTCATGTGGCACTAAAGGGTGCCTAGCCTTGTAATTAGCCAAAAAATAACTTTTCTAGTGCACACATAGCCTAAAGATCTTTCTTTACTTTTTTTTTGAATGGTTGCACAAGCCACCTTCCAACATACATATCGATGAAAAATTCATTATACAACCGCAAGTAGCAGCAGCATAGGTGGCGAGGACGCGGCAGGCAGCGGGGATAGGTAAGCTCTATGAATCCTCCTCCTCCTCATAATCCTCCTCCTCCTCCTCATAATGATGATGGAGGAGGATAATGTGGAGGAGGATAATGATGATGGAGAAGGATGATAATGATGATGGAGGAGGAGGAGGAGGATAATGATGATGGAGAAGGAGGAGGAGGATAATGATGATGGAGAAGGAGGATTATGAGGAGGAGGATAATGATGGAGGAGGGGGATTATGAGGAGGAGGAGGAGGATAATGATGATGGAGAAGGAGGAGGAGGAGAATGAGGAGGATAATGATGATGGAGAAGGAGGATTATGAGGAGGAGGAGGATAATGATGATGGAGGAGGAGGATTTTGAGGAGGAGGAGGAGGATAATGATGATGGAGGAGGAGGAGGATAATGATGATGGAGGAGGAGGAGGATAATGATGATGGATGAGGATGATGATGGAGGAGGATGATAATGATGATGGAGAAGGAGGATAATGATGATGGAGAAGGAGGAGAAGGAGGATAATGATGATGGAGAAGGAGGATAATGAGGAGGAGGATAATGATGATGGAGGAGGAGGATTTTGAGGAGGAGGAGGAGGATAATGATGATGGAGGAGGAGGATAATGATGATGGAGGAGGAGGAGGATAATGATGGAAGAGGATGATGATGGAGGAGGATGATGATGATGATGGAGGAGGATAATGATGATGGAGAAGGAGGAGGAGGATAATGATAATGGAGAAGGAGGATTATGAGGAGGAGGAGGATAATGATGGAGGAGGAGGATTATGAGGAGGAGGAGGATAATGATGATGGAGGAGGAGAATGAGGAGGAGGATAATAATGATGGAGAAGGAGGATTATGAGGAGGAGGTGGATAATGATGATGGAGGAGGAGGATTTTGAGGAGGAGGAGGATAATGATGATGGAGGAGGATAATGATGATGGAGGAGGAGGAGGATAATGATGATGGAGGAGGATGATGATGGAGATGATAATGATGATGGAGAAGGAGGATAATGATGATGGAGAAGGAGGATAATAATGATGGAGAAGGAGGATAATGATGATGGAGAAGGAGGATTATGAGGAGGAGGAGGATAATGATGATGGAGGAGGAGGATTTTGAGGAGGAGGAGGATAATGATGATGGAGGAGGATGATGATGGAGGAGGATGATAATGATGATGGAGAAGGAGGATAATGATGATGGAGAAGGAGGATAATGATGATGGAGAAGGAGGATAATGATGATGGAGAAGGAGGAGAAGGAGGAAATATTTAAAAAAAAAACGATGTGGGGTCCCCCCTATCTTTTGTAGCCAGCTAGGGTAAGGCAGATAGCTGCAGCCTGCAGACCATAGCTGGCAGCTTTACCTTGGCTGGTTATCCAAAACAGAGGGAACCCCACGCTGTTATTTTACATTAAATAAATAATTTAAAACAAAAAATTTGGGGTCCCCCCCCAAATTGGTAAAGCGGACAGCTGGGGTCTGATATTCTCAGACTAGGGAGGTCCACTGTTATTGGACACTCCCTAACCTAAAAATAGCAGGCTGCAGCCACCCCAGAAGTGGCACATCCATTAGATGTGCCAATACTGGCGCTTCGCCCCAACTCATCCCGTTGCCCTGGTGCGGTGGCAAACGGGGTAATATATGGGGTTGATAACAGCTGTGAATTGCCAGCTGACATCAATACCTGGTATTAGTAATGGGTGGGCATCTAGTAGACACCGCCATTATGAATTCCTTTATTTGAAAGTAATACTTTTTATTAGAACAAAAAACCCCCCGACACCATCCCTCGTTGACCAATTTATTAACAAAATTATTAAAATGCTAACAGTCCGCCGTAATCCATTTAGATGTCCCCCGACGTTCTCCAAAGTTGACCCTGAAAAGACAAAAATAGAAATTAGAACACAATAGACGCCATCTTTTCAAATTTAATTCCCTGTGACATCCATAATCCAGGTCCACCAAAATCCAAATCTGGGGTTGATCCCATAATCCCTGGCACGTTCAATGCAGAACTAAAAGTCCCCCATTGATGAGTGCAGCCTCTCACTTCTACCTGTGACGTCATTGCCCCAGCAGAGAGGCGCGCACACTACAAACACACACACACACACACTATACACGCGCGCGCACACTATACACACACACACACACTATACACACACATTATACGCACACACACACATACACATTATACGCACACACTACAGACACTATACACACGCGCGCACACACACATACACATGCACACACACACTTTATACACACACACATTATACACACGCGCACACACATTATGCACATTATACACACACACATTATACACGCACGCACACATTCATTATACACGCACGCACACATTCATTATACACGCACGCACACACACATTATACACGCACGCACACATTATACACTCACGCACACATTATACACATACACGCGCGCACACACACATACACACGCGCACATACACACGCGCATACTTTATACACTCGCGCACACACACACACATTATACACTCGCGCACACACACACATTATACACTCGCGCGCACACACACACACACGCACGCACACATTCATTATACACGCACGCATTATACACGCACGCACACATTATACACATACATGCGCGCACACACACATACACACGCACACATACACACGCGCACACACATTATACACTCGCGCACACACATTATACACTCGCGCACACACACACATTATACACACGCGCACACACATTATGCACATTATACACACACACACATTATACACGCACGCACACATTCATTATACACGCACACACTTATTATACACATACACGCACACACACATTATACACATACACGCGCGCACACACACGCGCACACACACACATTATACACATACACGCGCACACACACATTATACACATACACGCACACGCACACACACACATTATACACATACACGCACACACACATTATACACATACACACACATATTATACACATACACGCACACACACATTATACACGCGCACACATTATACACACACACTATACACACACACACACACAGCTATGAGTGCTTTCCTGCAGTGACATGGAACTCAGAAGGTGAGCCCAGGTCAGCGCAGGGGCGCGCACACAGCAGTGTGTGTGTATAATGTGTGCGTGCCTGCTGGGGTAATGACATCACAGGTGCTAGTAATTTCATTCACCTGACCCCGTGAAGACAGTGCCGCCCGATATCACTACCGTGACCGGGTCTCGCAGCACTGCCGTCACGGGGTCATGTGAGTCCATTGTGAACTCACCTCACCTGACCCCCGGTGTCCTGAGGCGGCACGTCATCGTAGCTACAGCTGATCGCGTCCTCCGATCAGCTGTTCTGCAGTCCTGTTGTGATCGCGCACGCTCCCGCGGTCACCACGGGATCTGAAGCAGCGAGGGCGCATGCGCCGCCCTCTCAGACACCAAGCTGTGTAATGCGGGCTTCAGAAACATGGCACCGGAGGTAAGCGCTATACGCAGAGGCCCACTCCGGCGCCATGTTTCTGAAGATTAGAAATTTACATACAGCCAGAGGGAGGGAGGAACAGGCGGCGCAGGGGGGGGCGGGGAACACGTGCATAACCCGCCCGGACATCAGGAGAGAGGGAGGAACAGGCTGGTGGGGGGGCGGGGAACTCGTGCATAACCCGCCCGGACATTAGGAGAGAGGTGCACATGTCAATCAAAAAGTGCACGAAATTTCAAACTTTATAAAGTCGGATTTCACTGACTAAACACCCGAGCTGCACCCTGATGGTATGTACACACTGTGCCTGATAGTGCCAGAACTGCACTGGTTGCACCTTATACACGAAAATCCTGATGTTCGGTTCCCTTTAAGTGCTGCACTTTGGGTGATCCCTCTTTTCAAAATCAATGGATGGTTGGATTGCTACCTTAGCAAAGATTTAGTGGCCATTGGTTTCGTAGACGTTTGTGTAATAATGTCACCCTTACTTGTTTTCTAAGACCCTCCCACCCTAATAACCCTCCGTCCATTTAATAAATAAAGTGCAAGTTCAGATTATTGTTGTTAAGCTTATGCACAAAATCAGAGACTAGTCCAGACAAATCATTTGTGGATTCTCAATTATTTCCGCTGTTTCATCTAAAGCCAGAAACCCTAAATCATGTCTCTTGGAGTCCCTCTGTTCTTGTTAGTCTTCTTGTGGTCTGAATTCACGGTCCTATAAACTTTGGATATTAGAAGAAGTAAAGTATTTTATCTCGTGGCTTGGAAAAATATGGTCCAGCGTATAATAATGTAATAAAGCATACTAACGGTATCGATTTCCTGATGATTTACTTCCAAAGCTGCCCAGGTACCCCGCCAGTCTCCTTAATTCCACATTTGACTAAAGAGATGACCACTTCAGCCAATCACTGACCAGTGACTGATACATCTGTACTGTGGACAGCGATTGACTCCAGAGTAAAATTTGTAAACATTGGCCCCATATTTTCATTCTGACCCAATTTTGCCTACTGAAACTTTCCAATAACAAAGTTAAGAAAAAGAAAAACCCCAAAAAACAGAAAAATACTGTGTAACACCCTAAAACGTTCAGCACATTCTACAATCCAGTCACAATAGGGTCTATGACTATCCTGCATTTAGTGGTCACTACTCACCTGTGTGATTATCTGTAAGAATCTCCTCTTTACATTGCTCATCAACTCTCACATATTGCCCTGTACTATTGATGAGGGTCAGATCTTCACCCTGAAACAGATTGTAAAAGTCACAGACAGATGGAGAAGTCATGTGAAATAGTCATCACACACGTACAGGTCTCCTGTATAATCCAACCTGTTGGCTCTTAATTGTAACCAGCAGTATCCATAACCTGAAAATTGTGAGAAGATCCAGGTAACATCTAATGTCCATAATCAGCTTTACCCTGTCTAGTTATATGCCAGTTCTGTTGAGGAATGACAAGTGCATTTGGACACATTAGTTGGACACCAGCGATGTAATAAGCTGCAATTTTCCTGGCTGGGCCCCGCTTGTTCCTCAGAACAGTTCTTCACAGCCTTCTCAGTTGTTTAAGTTCACATATCCACATTCAATGAATGTTTTTCATGAACAGAACTTTTTTTTTTTTACACAATTGCACATAATTTCACCTTTACCCACAAAGTTGGCAATTTGTTAAATATTGGCCCTGATTAATCTACCACCCTGATGTGGATTTAATTTACACTGAACCTGATGAACAGAAACTGAATAACTTGATTTTATGTTGCTGATCATGCTCCGGTCATGAAATGTGCAGTGTCTCTAATAAATTGTCCGTTCATTGTCTAATACCGGTGGACAAAACAAGACTGAACAGAAGACCTTCACAGCCATCTACACATCATAGGGAGATTTCATGACACCTTCTTTCCATCTACCTGATCATCCTGAGGAACATCTGGAGTTTCTTGTTTACAGTCCTGTGGAAGAAGAGGACGGGGACATCTCTCTGGTGTTGTCCTCTCACTGGATAGAACTGGAGGAAACACATACAGGGACTGAATTCATTCTTTACATACAGATAATTATAGGCCGTGTATTTAGTCCTGTCTATTACCTGCTGATGTGAGGGGCTGGGGAACCTCCATCATGACGTCCTTGTACAGATCTTTGTGTCCTTCTAAATACTCCCACTCCTCCATGGAGAAATAGATGGCGACATCCTGACACCTTATAGGAACCTGACACATACAATGATACCGTCATCCCCCGATCCCTTCATAGCGTTACTGTATAATGTCCCAGCATTCCCAGCAGTGTCACCTCTCCAGTCAGCAGCTCAATCATCTTGTAGGTGAGTTCTAGGATCTTCTGGTCATTGATGTCCTCATGTATCAGGGGGTGAGGTGGAGGTCCCGTGATTGGGCTCAGGGGTCTTCCCCATCCCTCAGACACAGGGTCCTGACAGCGATCACTAGAGGTCTTCTTCACTACTGTGTAATCCTGGTTATGGAGAGACACATTAATAAACCTCACTACAGACATTTCCAGAGTCCTCACCTCTCCAGTTCTATCCATCTGTTATTCCCATAGATAAGAATGATGTAATGTGATGTCATCAGAATCTCTCACCTCTCCAGTAATCCGGAAGAGGATCTCTAGGGTGAGGTGTAATATCCTCTCCGCCATCTTGTCCCTGTCCCTATCCATCCTTGACGGGTCAATCAGTAAAATTCCCTTATACAGAAGATCTGAGAGGATCCGATATTGTAGGTACCTGAATGGAGAGAAGATATTACAGTTACATACATTGAAAAAAGACCGAGGTCCATCTAGTTCAACCTTCCTCCACCAATTATACAGTACATTTTGTCATTAAGTCATTTATAACCGACAATGTTATATGTACTGAGGAAATCATCCAGCCCTTTTTTAAAAGCTGTTATAGTATCTGCCATTACTACCTCTTGTGGTAGGGCATTCAACAATTTGACTGCTCTAACTGTAAAGAACCCTTTTCTATTTAGCTGCCAGATGAAGATGATGATGTAACAGGATAAAAATCCCATATAAGAAATCTCCGGAGCTGTTACCGGCTTCACATGATCACTACATCCAGTCCTGGCCCCGTCCTGCCCCCGGTATAACACACAATCCAACTATAGTCACACACAGAGATTTATCACAGAATATCTCCAATCCAGCACCAAAATCCCCCAAAAAATCTAAAAGGAAAATCTAAATTATCTGAATCATTATTAAAGGGTACCTGTTACCAGGTTTTTCCCCATATAAATTGCGTCCATCATAAGTAAGCCCTTATATGGCCTTATTCCCACTTGCGAATGGCATCGCATGCGATATGCTAATGACACTCAGCTAAGGTTCTGCTGTGAGCGTGACATCCGAGTGCAGTCCGATGTTTCACACGCCCCCTTAGACTTGTATGGGTGCGTGAGATACGAGACTCGCTGCCAAACACAGCATGCTGCAAATTTTGTTCTCATGTCGACTTGAATAGTAGATGGACACTGCTGCATTACTTAACACTGGTTCAAGTGCAATCCGACATTTTATCGGATTGCACTTGTCCGTGTTAACTGCAAGTGGGAGCAAAGCCTATACAGTATTCTAGAATACTGTACACAAGTCTGTAATGCGCATGCGTTCTTTGACCTTTCCATGCGCCAGCGTATTAGGCCTAGGACACGTGGCGAGAAAAACGGTGTGAGTGGAATGCGATAAAAAAAATAAATCGCATTCCACTTGAACCAATATTACCCTATGGGGCAGCTCCTATGAGGGATTATTTTCTCAGCCCTAATTGGACCGAGAAAACAATCGCAGCATGCTGTGAGTGGAATGCGATCCTGTTCCACTCACACCCATGCAAGTCTATGGGGTGAGAGAAACATCGCATTGCTCTTGCGTTAAACCGGTGTAACGCGAGAGCAGTGCGATTCTCGCATCAGCCGGCAACGGTGGAGATAGGGAGATAAATCCCTCCCTCTCCTCCTCCGCGCCGACCCTCCCCTCTGCAACTGTGGTCTGATCGCATGATCGGACCACAGTCGCATGATACTCGAATGACACTTAGCTCCCGCTGTGCTGCAAGCGTGAGATGAGTGTATGTGAGCACTTGCACAAATCCCTGTGTGGCCTTGGCCTTACAGTACTTTGCTCTGCCCTCAGTATGGCAGAGGGTAGTGCATGTTTATGACGTAGGACATGTCATCCACACGAAGAAGAGAAATAGGACGGCGATCTCAAGCAGAGACGAAGTACCGGACTGAGACCAGGGACGCCCATCGGACTGGGCCACTCTGCAGGTTAATATATTAAAAAGCTATTTTTTGTGTGATACAGAGTAGCTTGGGCACTTAAGTACAGCATGCCGTATACTGTATAAGAGCTTACTGTGGTGGCTGCAGCTTATATGGGAAAAACCCGTTTACAGGTTCCCTTAAACCCTTTTACCCCCATGCCTGGTTTTCACCTTAATGTCCGGGACATATTTTGCAATTCTGACCACTGTCACTTTGACAGGTTATACCGTATTTTTCGGACTATAAGACCACCGGACCATAAGACACACCCTGGTTTTAGAGAAGGAAAATAGGAAAATAACATTTTAAGCAAAAAATGTGGTCATGACACACTGTTATGGGGCGAGGATCTGCTTCTGACACTATTATGGGGGTAATGTCCCCAAATTCTCTACTAAGGTACCCTATCCTGGTAATGATCCTCCTGCCTTGTATATATATATATGTCCCTCATCCTGGTATAGCCCCATCTTGCTATATACTGCCATCCTGGTATGTACTCCCATCCTGCTATATACCTCATCCTGGTATATGGCCGCATCATGCTATATACCCCATCCTGGCATATGGCCGCATCCTGTCCTGCTATATACCCCATCCTGGCATATGGCCGCATCCTGCTATATACCCCCATCCTGCTATATACGCCATCATCCTGCTATATGCCATCATCCTGCTCATATACCATCATCCTGCTATATGCCATCATCCTGTTTATATGCCATCATCCTGTTCATATGCCATCATCCTGCTATATGTCTTGCATCCTGTGGCACACACAGAAAAAAAAAATAAAAATTTAAATTCACCTCTCCTTGCTCCACGCAGCATCGCTCCTCCTCTGTCTGTGCCGGCAACGCTTTGTGGAGCCGGCCACAATCCCTGCAGCATCACGATGTCCTCCTGTCTGTGCCGGTGCAGCTGTGTGGACACGTGCGCACAGCGATGACGTCATCGCTGTGAGCACCGCTAGTCTCCACACAGCGCGGCCGGCAGACAGGAGGACATCGCGGTGCTGCAGGGGAACGGTGAGTGTACTGATTCACTGCACCCCGCGCTGATGATGATGCGCGGGGAGCAGTGAATACAGCCGCACATGATCACTCCAGGCTGTAATTGCCAGGGGTGATCATGTGGCCGGCTGTTTAGTATACGTGCACCCCCCGCCCATCATCCCACCCACCTGTCAGCGTCGGCTTCAGCGCTGAGAGATGGGCGGGAGGATGGGCGTGCATATGTAATGAGCGGGCCCACGTGGTCACGGTAGGCGCTGCTGCAGCCTGCTCATGCCCCCGATGACCCGCTCTACCGCAGCACCCTCATTCACCGCAGCCCTACATTCAGACTATAAGACGCACCCCCCACTTTCCCCGAACATTTGGGGGAAAAAAAAGTGTCTTATAGTCCGAAAAATACAGTAACTCTGGAACACTTCAACGGATCACGGTGATAGTTTTTTTTTGGGACATATTGTACTTCATGAAAGTGGTAAATTTAAAACAATATTTTTTGTGTTTATATGTGAAAATATTAGAAGTTTTTCAAAAATGTAAACATATTTCAAACTTTTTATTTTAATGTTATTAACCCCTTCACCCTCGTGCGAGTTTCGTTTTTTGCTCCCCATCTTCCGAGAGCCTTATTTTTTTATTTTTTCATCAATCTTGCCATATGAGGGCTTATTTTTTTAACGGCAGAGTTGTACTTAGAATGGAACCATTAGTTTTACCTTGTAGCGTACTCGAAAATGGGGGAAAAAAATTCCAAGCGCAGTGAAATTGCAAAAAAAAAGTACATTTGCACTATTGTTTTGGGGGTAATTAATTCACCGTATTCACTATATGGTAAAACTGATGTGTAGTTCTGATGCCTCAGGTCGGTACCAGTACGTAGATACCAAACGTCTACTTTTACCTAAGGGGTTAAAAAAAATTCAGGAGTTCGTCCAAAAAAAAAAAAAAGAGTAGTGCTTTTTGGTCTCATTTTCTGAGACACGTAGCGTTCTCATTTTTCATGATCTGGGGCTCAATGCAGATTAGTTTTTGAGTCTTGAGCTGAGGTTTTTAATTATTCCCATTTTTGTGCTGATGCTACGTTTTGATCGCTTGTTATTGCATTTTAAAAAAATTTTGTGGCGACCAAAAAAATTTAATTTTGGCGTTTGGAATTTTTTTCTCGCCACGCCGTGTACCAATCAGAATAAATGATTTTATATTTTGATAGATTGGGTATTTCTGAACATGGTAATACCAAATATGTGTGTTTGTTTGTTTTTTTACTTTTAGTTTCAATAGGGCAAATGGGTGGGGATTTGAACTTTTTTTTTTTTTTATTTTTTTAAACTTTTTTTTATTTATTTTACTAATCCCCCTAGGGGACTTCATGGATAAGCAGCTCTGCACAGCTCTGATCAGCAAAAATACACTGCTCCATTAAGAGACGCCGCTCTGTCGGCTCTTACAGGGGGTACATCATGGTCATGTCAGGATTCATCACATGATCCCGAGATACCATAACAACCATCTGTTCACCGTGATCATGTAACAGGGCCTCAGATGGCGACAGAGAACGGCACAATCCCCGCCACAGCCATTTAAATTGCGCTGTCACTTGCGGATCCGCCTGCACCTGTTAGCCCCACATGTCTGCAGATCAAATCAGCAGACATATGCGGGGATTACCGCTGACTCACCGCGGCAGCCGGTGGTGATTACTGCGACACGACCAATGACATACCAGTACGTCATCAGTCGTGAGAGGGGTTAAATCCAAGAGTTATGTCACACAAAATAGTTACTAAATAACATTTCCCACATGGCTACTTTACATCAGCGCAATATTTGAAACAGTTTTTTTTCGTTAGGAAGTTAGAACGGTTCAAAGTTTATAAGCAATTTTTCATTTTTCCAACAAAATTTACAAAATAATGTTTTTATGAACCATATCCTATTTGAAGTGACTTTGAGAGGCCTAGGTGGAAGAAAATACCCAAAAGTGACACCATTCTAAAAACTGCACCCCTCAAAGTGCTCAAAATCACATCCAAGAAGTTTATTAACCTTTTAGGTGCATCACAGAAACTAAAGCAATGTGGAAGGAAAAAATAAAAATGTTTCCTTTTCCCACAAAAATGTTACTTTAGTCCCAAGTTTTGTATTTTCACAGGGGTAACAAGAAAAAAATGCACTATACAATTTGTTGTACACCGATCCTCCACATGTGGTGGAAATCTACTGGTTGGGTCCATGGCAGGGCTCGGAAGGGAAGGATCACCATTTGACTTAGGGTAGGGTAGTGGAGCAAATAAGGGGATAGATAGAGCAGATAGAGACAGGGAGACGGTAGGGGTCAATGAAGGATTAGTGGGGGATGGGACATGCAAGGAACATAGGGAGGCTAGGAGTAATAAAGGTGTTAATAGGATTAAATGTCTACTGGCAAATGCAAGAAGTCTTGCAAACAAAATGAATGAATTGGAGACTCTTATGTCAACCATGGATTATGATGTGGTGGGCATTACGGAAACCTGGCTGGATGAAAGCCATGACTGGGTGACAAACATACAGGGTTATAGTACATTTAGGAGGGACAGAAAAGACAGAAAAGGTGGTGGGGTGTGTATATTTATCAAATCTAACCTAAAACCTGTGTTGTATGATGACATTGAGGGGAACAGCAACAATGTAGAGTCAGTATGGGTAAATGTACATGGGGAGGGGAATAATGGAAAAATGCTAATTGGAGTTTGCTATAAGCCTCCTAACATACCTGAACAAATAGAGGGTGAAATGCTGGAACAAATTGAAAAGGCAGCTAATAATAATAATCGGGTTCTTATTATGGGGGATTTCAACTATCCAGACATACAGTGGGACATAGAATCTTCTGGTTCTGCTAAAAGCTGTAAGTTCTTATCTACCATTCAAGACCATTTCCTCTCTCAGATGGTAGGTGAACCGACCAGGGGAGATAATTTGCTAGATCTGGTCCTGTCAAATAGACCGGATACAATTTCAGATCTACAGGTCCGGGAGCACTTGGGCACCAGCGATCATAATATGGTAAGCTTCGACATAATATTCAATAGAACATTTCAAAGGGGGAATGCTAAAACCTGGAATTTTAGGAAAGCTGATTTCAACAAATTAAGGGAAGAGCTTAAATGTGTAGATTGGGACAGAGTCATGGTAACTGGGGATACCGAACATAAATGGGGTAAGTTTCAGGATATACTACTAGAGTCCTGTAAAAAACGTATACCCTCTGGTAATAAAATGTCCAGGAATAAAAAGAAACCACTATGGATAAATAAGACTGTACAAAGTATAATAAAACAAAAACAAAGGGCGTTTAAAATCTTAAAGGCTGAGAATACAGAAATAGCATTGCAGGAGTATAAAGATATCAATAGGCAATGCAAAAAAGAAATCAAACAAGCAAAACTAGCTACTGAAACAAAAATCGCCAATGACATTAAAATAAATCCCAAAATCTTTTATAAATACATTAATGCCAAAAGGAAAACAAAGGATAGTATCGGACCCTTAAAATATAATAACAAGTTAGTTATAGAGGACAAACAAAAGACTGAGATATTAAATAGGCATTTCTCATCTGTATTCACCAAGGAACTGACTGTACCAGGGATCATTCAACAAGTGAAAAATCAAAGTCCACCACCCGATATAATTAATTTAACACAAGATGAAGTACGCCTACGTCTGAGTAAATTAAACATTGACAAATCCCCAGGGCCAGATGGCATTCATCCACGAATATTGAGGGAATTGAGCTCCGTAATCGACAGACCGCTGTATCTCATCTTTTTAGACTCACTTGTAACAGGGTTGGTGCCTCAGGATTGGAGGATTGCTGATGTGGTACCGATATTTAAGAAAGGTAAGAGGGTAGATCCAGGCAACTACCGTCCAGTAAGCCTGACATCAGTAGTATGCAAAGTTTTTGAGGGCATTTTAAGGGATGACATGCAAAAATATATTGCAGAAAATAATATGATAACTGACAAACAGCATGGATTCATGAAAGATAAGTCGTGTCTAACCAACCTGTTGGGGTTCTATGAGGGGGTAAGTTCAAACCTGGATATTGGTAATGCAGCTGATGTCATTTATTTGGACTTTGCAAAGGCATTTGATACTGTACCACATAATAGCCTTATACTAAAGCTCCAGAAGCAAGGACTAGGGGACACAATATGCAACTGGGTAAGGAATTGGCTAAAAGATAGGAAACAAAGAGTAGTCATAAATGGTACATTCTCTAAATGGGCTATAGTCAGCAGTGGGGTGCCGCAGGGATCTGTGCTTGGACCGATTCTTTTTACTCTCTTTATTAATGACCTTGTGGATGGGATTGATAGTACAGTGTCAGTCTTTGCCGATGACACCAAACTATGTAGGATATTAAAAACTGACCTGGATAGTACAATATTACAAAAAGATCTGGATAAGATGTCAGAATGGGCAGATACTTGGCAAATGAGATTTAATGTTGATAAATGTAAAGTAATGCACCTAGGACGGAGTAATCCTATAGCTGCGTATACATTAAATGGAAGTAAACTCGGGACTACAGAACAGGAGAAGGACTTGGGTATTCTCATTACAAATAAGCTGAGCAGCAGCACTCAATGTCAAGCAGCAGCTGCTAAAGCAAACAAGATTTTAGGGTGTATAAAAAGAGAGATTAGATCCCGTGATCCCAACGTGTTGTTACCCCTCTATAAATCACTTGTAAGGCCACATCTGGAATACGGGATCCAGTTTTGGGCTCCACATTTTAAAAAGGACATTCAGAAGTTAGAGTCAGTTCAAAGGCGGGCAACTAGACTATTACAAGGAATGGAAGGCCTCCCATATGATGGCAGGTTGAAAAAGTTAGATATGTTTAGCTTAGAAAAAAGACGTCTCAGAGGAGATCTCATTTATATGTATAAATACATGTGTGGTCAATATAAAGGACTGGCACATGACTTATTTCTTCCGAAAACAATACTAAGGACCAGGGGGCACTCACTGCGAGTGGAAGAAAAGCGATTCCGACACCTAAATAGGAAGTTAGAGCGGTCAGACTGTGGAATACACTACCACAAGAGGTAGTAATGGCAGATACTATAACAGCTTTTAAAAAAGGGCTGGATGATTTCCTCAGTACACAGAACATTGTTGGTTATAAATGACTTAGTGACCAAATGTAGAACTGGTGGAGGAAGGTTGAACTAGATGGACCTAGGTCTTTTTTCAACCTAAGTAACTATGTAACTATATGTAACTATGTAACTATGTAACTTTTTGAATACAAAATTAGTTGGAATCGTTAGCAGACGCCATGTCGTATTTGGAGAGCCCCTGATGTGCCCAAACAGTGGAGCTCCCCCACAAGTGACTCCATTTTAGAAACTAGACCCATCAAGGATTTCATATAGATGTTTGGTGAGCACCTTAAACCCCCAGCTGCGTCACAAAACGTTATAATGTTGAGCCGTGAAAGTAATCACAAAAATATTGCTTTAACCCCATTTTTTTACTTTGCACAAGGGTAACAGGACAAAATGGACCATATAATTTGTTGTGCAATTTCTCCTGAGTATGCCAGTACCCCATATGTGGTTGAAAATTACTCATGAGGCATAGTGCTATGTAAAGAAGGGAAGAAGCGCCATATCTGAGTTGAGATTTAGTTGGAATGGTTTGCGGGTGCCATGCCATATTGGCAGAGACCCTGAGATGCCAGAACAGCAGAAAACACCAAGAAAAGACCCCATTTTACAAACTGCACCCCTCAATGAATTCACCTAGGGGTACAGTGAGAATACTGACAATACAGGTGTGTTACAAAATGTTCTACTATTGGGTGGTGAGGAAAAAATAATTACATTTTTATGTTCAAATCAAAGTTTATTAGAATAGAAGAAGATAATCAAACAATTGCACAGCGCGCAGGCTGAGGGTATATATCCAAGCTAGCTGCTAAAAACACAACAGTTCTTTGACTACACCTGCGCCACTGGCGACCAAAAATAACAAGTACAATTCGTATGTGTTTGAAATAGGAAGAACAAGTTGAAAAAAAAGAGATAAAGAAGAGGAGGTGGAAGAAGAATTTAGAGACAGTAAAGACAACAGAAACGTGGGAAAGTAAGATGAAAGGGGAAGGGTACAAAGAGTTCCCACCCGAGTGGATGCGCCCTCCTACACAGGGCTGTGGAGTCGGTAAGCCAAACCTTCGACTCCGACTCCTCAAATTCTCTTGCACCGACTCCGACTCCGGCTCCGACTCCGGCTCCGACTCCTACATATATTGCTTATAGTTAGGTGAAAAATTTATTGTAGTACATGAATATGTGTATGTGAACATCAGACATTTAATAATTTTTATGATACAATAATCAAGATATTTGGATAGAACATAAAATATATTTATTGGAATACAACTTTAGAACACAAAAAACTGTAATAAATTGTAAATATGTAATACACTATGTAATATACAGTAGATTACATATATATCTTGTGTGTGTATATACACTGTATATATATATATATATGTATATACAGTGTATATACACACACAAGATATATATGTAATCTACTGTATATTACATAGTGTATTACATATTTACAATTTATTACAGTTTTTTGTGTTCTAAAGTTGTATTCCAATAAATATATTTTATGTTCTATCCAAATATCTTGATTATTGTATCATAAAAACAATTAAATGTCTGATGTTCACATTGTACTACAATACATTTTTCACTTAAATATAAGCATTATACTAAATGTTATTATTTAGTAAAATATTCAGCACATTCTGCATTGCACTCCTGTCCCCAATTTATTATATATTTTAGGAGTCGGAGTTGGTGCATTTTATACCGACTCCGACTCCGACTCCACCAAAATGAGCTCCGACTCCGACTCCGACTCCACGACTCCGACTCCGACTCCACAGCCCTGCTCCTACATCAAAACCACATTTTCAAGGCTAACCTTCTAGGTACAGAAATAAGAGAATGGAAAATTACCTACATACCTGCCCCCCCGTGAATCCATAGACCCATATCCGGTGAGTCCCTGAACATGATCCACGGGGCCCACGTAGCATCAACTTTGTCCTTGTTGCCGAGTGTCTGACCTATCAAGGTCTCCATCCTGAAGATCTCGTTGCACTCTGCTATGAATTCATCCCGTGATGGGATTCTAATTTGCTTCCAATATCTTGGAATTAGGTTTCTGGCAGCTGTTAAAAAATGTCTTAATAAACCTTTCCTAAACCCTGAAGCAGAAACATTCCCGAGGGACAGGAGAGCTAACTCTTTTGTGGGCCGGATCTGCCTCAAGGAGAGTTTATTGAGTAACTGGAAAATGCTCTCCCAGAATGATCTCACCGGGGGACATGACCACCAGATATGAGTGAGGGTTCCCCTCTCCTTTTGGCATCTCCAGCACACATCAGAGGCTGATGGAAAGGCAGCATGGATACTCACAGGACACCTATACCACCTAGATAGGATCTTGTAGCACCTCTCCTGTGATATCACATTCAGCGAAGTTTTACCAATAAAGAGAAGGATTTTGGTCCGCTCCTCAGCCGAGAATGACCTCCCCCACTCTCTCTCCCATTTCCCAAAGTACCCAGGCAAGCCGTCCCTCGCACCTCTGCATCTGAGAAACAAGTCATACAAGGTCGAAATGGTATGGCCTGGAGGATCCTTCGCTAGGCAAAGGGCCTCAAAGGGTGTGAGTGCCCTATAGATGTCTACCCTCCTAGCCATAGACACTATAAAACTTTTCAGCTGTTCGAAGAAGAACCACATATCTTGAGATTTGGTGATATCTGAAGAGTAATTATCTAGGGGTGTAATACCTGTGTCTGAGATAAAGTCACGAATAATAGGATGGTCACTCTTCCTTTTATGGAGGAATGTTGATCTATGGAAACCCGCCTGAAAATCTGAATTACTATGGACCGGTGTCAATGGGCCTGGAATGGAGGACAAGTCAAGATATTTATTACCTCGGGACATAAAATTCCGCAATTGCTTTGTGATAAAGGGTACTGTGATAGAGCTGGAGCTGGGTGGTGCTCTGGTCCAAATAACTACCTTCGGATCAACATCAGATTGCGCGCTTTCGGCTTCCACCCATCTTTTCGTTTCACCTGAGTTAAATAGATCCAGAACGCACGTCCCTAAAGAGGCGTAGCTATACAAAAGCAGATTAGGGAGTCCAGTTCCTCCCATATCCCTTGATCTACTCAATATTTTGTGGGAAATACGTGGGCGTTTATGTGCCCAGACAAATTTGGTTATGCTAGATTTCAGACGTGAGAAAAAAGAGGCCGGCAATACTAAGGGGATGGTTTGGAAGTAATAAAGCAGCTTCGGTAACAGGTCCATTTTGATCGCATTTATCCTCCCAAACCATGAAAGCTGGAGTTTGTTCCAGTTATTGAGGTCTAATTCTAACTTCCTGGAAATGTGGCGGTGATTTGATTTAAAGAGGTCAAGGGGATCTGCCGTCAGTTTAATTCCTAGGTATGTCAATGAATCCACCTGCCATTTGAAGGGGAGAGAGGCTTTGAGCTGAGTCACCAGCATTGGAGGAAGAGATATATTCAGTATTTCGGATTTATGAGTATTTATTTTAAAATTACTCAGAGATCCGAACCTCCGCAATTCAGCCATTATGTTGGGTAGACTAATGAGTGGAGAGGTAACGTACAGGAGCAGATCATCTGCGAATAAAGATAATTTATGGTCCTGTTTGTGAAATGTAACCCCTTTAATTGATATATTGCTCCTCAATGCCACCGCCAGATGTTCCATGGTCAGAATATATAATAATGGGGAAAGGGGGCACCCTTGTCTTGTTCCATTACATATTGTAAAGGAATCTGAGAGGGAGCCATTTATTTTGATTTGTGCTGTGGGCGAAGAGTAGAGTGCTGTAACTCTGTTCATCATGTGCTCTCCCAACCCTATGTTTTAAGGACCTGAAACATGAAACCCCAGTGCACCCTGTCAAACGCCTTCTCTGCATCTACCGACAGGATGTACATGGGGATCCTGTGACGTCTTGCGCCGTCAATCAGGGAGATGGTCCTCAGGGTGTTGTCCCTGGCTTCTCTTCTGAGCACGAAACCCACCTGGTCTGGATTTACCAGTCTGGGAAGAAGGTCTCGTAACCTATTTGATATCATTTTAGAATAAAGCTTGATATCTAGATTTATGAGCGAGATCGGTCTATAGTTGCAGCAAAGAGATGCGTCCTTCCCTGGTTTTGGTATAACTGTGATGTGGGCCATCAACGCCTGGGGAGGGAACGCACCCCCTGCAGATATATATCTACAGACCGATAGGAACAGAGGATTTAGAAGTTCTGAAAATTGTTTATAGAAACCCGCTGAGAACCCGTCTGGACCTGGGCTTTTCCCTGACTTCAAATCTGAGACTACCGCATTGACCTCCTCCAGGGAGAAGTCCTCTTCCAGCTCCAGTAAGGTATCATTTGAGATGGAAGGAAGATTATGGGATTTCAGGTAAGCTTTAACATCCTCTTGAGTCCCATATGTCGCTATGTGTCCCGATTGTCCCCTAATATCATAAAGCGCCTTGTAGTATGTGCGGAAGCCTGCTAAAATGTCCTGGTTGCTATGCAAATGACCATCACTTCCTGGGTCTTTTATGAAAGGGATGTAAGTATTCATGGAGCGGGGATGGAGGGCCCTTGCAAGAAGCTTCCCACTTCTATTTCCCAGTTGATAAAAGCGGCTTTTGAGACGTTCTCTTAAGCCCCTGGATTTCTGGTCTAATACCTCTAGTAATTTATGTCTGGTTGTAGAGAGTTGTGCGTAGGTTGTAGGAGATGAGTCCCGTTTGTGTTTGCTTTCTAGTGAGGCAATCTGGTTAGATAACTGCGTTATTTCAATGGCTCTTTCTTTTTTCAGGCGGGTACCATGTGAGATCAAAATGCCCCTTAATACACATTTCAGTGATTCCCACTGGATTGCAGGAGAAGTGGTATCACATTCATGATCTCTAATAAAGTTATGAATTGACTGGGTAAGGTCCGCTTTGCATAACTGATCCTGTAATAGGTTTTCATTCAGTCGCCAGGTGAAATTTGATTTGACACGAGGCCCTAACTGAATCGATAAGTAAATGGGAGCGTGGTCTGACCATAGTATATTACCTATGGTCGCTTCTACTGTCATGTCTAGGAGGGCATGAGAAATGTGGAAAGAGTCAATTCTGCTATAGACAGAATGGACCGAGGAATAGAAGCTGTAATCTTTGGTGTCCGGATGAAGAATCCTCCATATGTCCACCAATCTCAGACCATGCATGTGCTTTTTGACCCTTTGTATGACTGAGGCCGGATAGGACGACTTACCCGAGGACACATCAAGGGCCGGGTTCATTGGTAGATTAAAATCGCCTCCTAATATCACCGGAGAGGAGTCCGCAAAATCTTCCAGAATTTTCCTCCCGTCTGCACAGAATCTGTCCTGCCCCTGGTTAGGAAAGTACATGTTAGCAATAACAAAGATATTGGTTTTCCAAGAAAGCTTTAAGAAAATATATCTTCCCTTGGGGTCGATACAGGAGTCTAACACCTCTGGTATGAAGGACCTATGAAATGCCACGGAAACCCCCTTAGACTTAGCATCAGGATTCGAGCTATGGTGCCAAATCGGGTAGTAAGCCGAGGAACACTTAGGAATTGCATCTGACCTAAAGTGAGTTTCCTGAAGCATCAAGATGGCCACCCGTTGCTTATGACAGGAATATGCTATCTGTTTTCTTTTTTCAGGGACATTCAAACCTTTAACGTTGAAGGAGCAAAACTTGACACTATCCATAATGCAGGTCAGCTGGAAGCATGATGTGGTATCTGGGGGCTGGTCCAGTCAGGTGAAAGGGAAGGATAGAGAAGAAAGAAAGACAGAGAAAAGAAATAGCAAGGTTTAGGTCAAAGGACCTAAAAGGTGGGTAAGGAACCCTAGTATTAAGTGGTGGAAAATTTCCATGGCAATGGATTGCCATTTGCACTAAGGGGGGTTAGAGGAAGCCAAGAACGGCAGCGAGTCCGTTCCTTACCCCCCGCCTCTAATACAATATGATATATCATTATAAAGCGCACTAACTATATGCTCCCGCTAAAACTTTATCATCTAAAGAAAAGTAAACATCATAACAGGCTATTATTCTAGGCATTGACCCCAATCAGCATTCCCGGTAGGTAAGCAAAGTGTTCAGATCAGGGACAAGATTCTAGTAATTGTAAAAAACAAGAAAATCACATGGGTCTCCCGGGCTTATTTCTCAAAAGGCCCAAATCTTCGCCTCTAGACGGTCCAGCCCCACAGGGTCCAGTCAGTAAAGGCTAGGGGAAGACACTCCAAACCAGGTCCACCAGGTGGAGGGTCCAAGTGGATGTATAACACAAACAGTTTACTGCTTCCTCCTATGAGGTTTAAGTAGTACTTGACCCAATGTCAGAACCTCTGATAACACCTGTGAAATAACACAATGCTAGTCTGGAAAGAAGCAATATTAGGTGACAGGAGAAAGACTTTCAACAAATCACAGTAACTTGCAACGATGCCTTTGATGCAGTTTCATGGTAAGGCCCTCCCCTGTGGCTCCAGGGATAATTGGCTATCATGCCGGAAGGGCCCATGAAGGTTATCCCCAGTAGGAAACAGGGGTGCTACACAGGACCGCTACCCTGTCGGATTGCTCTTGTCAGGACCTCTTTGTCTCCCATGGCGACGGACTGGCTGCCATACTGGGGGTTCCACAGGGAGTTGGGGGCCTGAGGGCCAATCCGGCAGTGCTACCATAGGAAGCTCGAAAGTCCCCAAGAACTTAGCCAGATCTCCGAGTTTGCGAAAGATTGCTGATTTCCCATCCTTATGCGCTGTCAGCTGGAAGGGGAAACCCCATCTATATGGAATGTTTCTGTCCTGGAGGTGTTGGAGCAGGGGTTTTAATGCTCTTCGCAGCTGCAGAGTGCGTCTAGCCAGATCCGGTAATATCTGGACCTGGGACCCCTGGTAGTTGATGGATCCTGCCTGCCGCACCGCGGACATGATGGAGTCCTTTACCTTATAAAAGTGGACTCTACATATTATGTCCCTTGGACGTGAATCTGGAGGGGATTTGGGACCCAGGGCCCTATGTATGCGGTCTAACTCAATCGGCCCAGAGCTTTGTTCTCCCAGAATTTGAGCAAAGAGCTTCTGTGCCATGGCCTCCAGTTCAGGCGTGCCAATACTTTCAGGGATGCCACGGATACGGACATTATTTCGCCGATTGCGGTTCTCTAAGTCCTCTTGCCCTGAAGTGAGCTCATCAATCTTTGCTGAGTGGCTAAGTAATATTTTCCTTTGTAGGGACAACTCAGCAGTGATGGCTTCCTGGGACTTCTCCACTTCCTCTACCCTGTATGTGAATTCAGATTTCAGTGCCTGCAGCTCTTTCTTATAAGTATTCTCAAGCCTGCTAGCAAATCTGTCCAAATCTTTTTTTGTAGGCAAAGCCTTGATAGATTTACTTATCTCATGTAGATTAGGCAGATCTCCCTCATTGTCCTCCTCGCTGGAGAAGTCCTGCTGTGATTTCCCCAGCTCCTGCTGTGTCTGTGTTTGACTTTCCCGGGGCTGTGAGTTTTCCATGAGGGAGGCAGACGCCATCATTGATCTAGTGTTCCTGACGGCTGCTGAGGTGCTCTGGCTGAGGAAACGATCCATGCTGCTCACTGTCTCCTTTATCTCACCTCGGTGTCTGGTGACTTTCCTGGATCTGCCCATAAGCAGGGAGATGTTAATGTGCTCTAATAGAGGCTAATGGGGGAAGTTCAGGACAGAGCTCCCAGCAAGTGCAGCTCACTCGGCCATCAGCAAGCCACGCCCCCCATAATTACATTTTTAACACTAAAATATTGTTTAAACTCCAGATTTCCAATTTCAACAAGGGGAAAAGGTACACAATGGCCCTATAATGTGTTACACAATATCTCCTGAAAGTGGCAATACCCCACATGTGACTGTAGAGTACTGTTTGGCCGCACCACAGGGCTCAGGAGGGAAGGAGCGCCCTTTCATTTCTGAAGCACAAGATTTTCCTAGATTAGTTTGCGGACTCTATTTGCAGAACCCCTGTGAGGATATTCTGAGGAATATGATGAGAATTATGACAAAGGTCAGTCAGCTGTCCCTGTACAATAACCCACCCCCTTGCACTCTAGCAAAGAATCCCCTTAGATCTACTCAGCACCTGGTCAAGGTGACAAATCTAATTGACAGTTCCTGAGTAGAGCAGGCTTTCTTGCTGAGTGAATTGTCCGGCTCAGGAGGTAGGAGGAGAACTGCAAGTTTATGAACAAGCCTCAATGGGAAAAACTAGACCGAAAGGAGCCGTTGAAAGAGTTACAATATCGAGGAGCACGTTGCTCCCCCAAATAAGATTTTCAAGACGCATATCACACACTTTTCTGCTAAATTGTAAGATGTGCGAGCCTTCAATAATTAATAACTAGGAGTAGGAAGCCCCCAGACATATCATATTTCCTATCTATGGATAGATAAGATCCTGGTGCAAAATATAAATATTCATATCTTCCATGTGGGACGCTCGGGGGCAGAGTTATGAAGGAAAAGTGAAATACATACTTTCCCTGGAAGGGAAGAGGCACACTCATGTCCAGCTCAGTCTAAGGTCACAGGTGGGAGGGGACATGGAATGTGGCCAGATTCAGAACCTCAGTGCGGACATTTTGTGTTGCTCTTCTCCAGGTGGTCTCATGCGATACACGTGGGAGAAGTCTCAGGAAACTTGTGGCTCCACAGCGTCTTCCCTGTGTCAGCCAATCACCATTCATATACACAAAGGAACAAGGTAATTTATAAATCTGCATATCTGTTTATAGCCACGAGGTTATCTGTAACTGCACTTCTGACATATATTCTGTAACTCTCATCTTGTATATAGTGTCTTATCTAGTGTGCCCTTAAGGCAATTTAATATGTATAATTTAATCTGAGCGGTTTCTTTTATCTTGATTCCGAGTTCCAAGTCAGTGAGCTCGGCTTAAGGCCCTGTCACAAGCCACGACGTATCTAATGATATATCGCCGGGGTCACGGATTCCGTGACGCACATCCGGCATCGTTAGCGATGTCGTTGCATGTGACATCAACGAGCGACCGTTAACGATGGAAAATACTCACCAAATCGTCCATTGTTGACACGTCGTTCATTTTAAAAAAATCGTTGATTGTTAAGGTCGCAGGTTGTTCGTCGTTCCCGAGGCAGCACACATCGCTACGTGTGACACCGCGGGAACGACGAACTACAGCTTACCTGCGGCCGCCGGCAATGAGGAAGGAAGGAGGTGGGCAGGATGTTATGACTGCCCATCTCCTCCCCTCTGCTTCTATTGGGCGGCCGCTTAGTGACGCCGCTGTGACGCACTTAGAAAGGAGGTGGTTCGCCGGCCACACCGAAGTCGCTAAGCAGGTAAGTCCGTGTGACGGCTCCGAACGATATTGTGCCCACGGGCAGCGAATTGCCCGTGATGCACAAACGATGGGGGCAGGTACGCTCGCTAGCGATATCGCTGCGTGTGACGGGGCCTTTAGTTTTACAAGCTAATTGGGATGGTTTCTGGCCAGATATAGTCATGCTAATAGACCAGGCCTATATCTAACGAAGAACTGGTGGCAGTTTACCGCACTGTACTGGACCAGCAGAATTCTGTTCTACTTAGGCTAGTGGAAAGTTCCTGTCGGCCTGTCAAGGTTGTGGGAAAGCTGGGTGCAACGGAGGTTGCACGGTCTACTCAGTTCAACTCCCCATGCCTCCCTGTGCCCGCGGGGACAGTAGGTGTCAGTGTTGCATTGTGCCAAACCCCCTCAGGGGTGCAGAACGTCGCTTGTTGGCTGAAGCATTGAGGTCGTTTCGTATGGCCCCGACGTATTAAAGACGTGAGCGTGGGGCTGCGAGGTGAAGTTTCGTTGCACATTGACAGGGTCGCGACCGAGCAAGGGACGTACAGGAGACTCCCCCCGGCCCAGTTCATAACATTTTAGACGCAGCTGTGGGATTGAGATAATAGTGTGTGCGAGTGTGAGACCCCATACTCCCAGACACTAAAGACTGCCAGTAGCAGCTGTGGCTGCTGGGGTCTTAAGACTAGCTCAACACTAGAGTGTCAGAGTGCAGATATAGTAAGGTGTGTCGGTGCATCAGGTTGTAGCTCTATGTCAGTGACCAAAGACTGCAAGAATGTCACTAAGAAGGGCACTAGCAAAGCTCAAGAACTGGCCAGTGCTACGGTCAGAGCAGAAGAGGTGGAGGACGGTGTCACGTGCACCAACGAGGAGCTTACCCACGAGTCCTCCAGGAGCCCGACGCCAGTCAATGGCTCTGCAGCGGACAGCGCACCACCTGACAGTTTTGAACATGGAGAGGAGGAGCCCATCCAAGGGTTCTCAAGGAGCCAGATGCCAGTCCTCTGCTCTGCAGTGGACCACGCATCACCTGGCTTTGCAGCGGGTCGCTCATCACCTGGCTCTGCAGCGTGCCGCTCACCACTTGGCAATCCACCCAGCCAGGCAGGCTTGGATGCCCTTCTACAAATGGCTCTGGCCTAATATGTGATTCAGATAAAAACCCCTACGGGTCCTTTCACTAATGAGGCAGCAGAGTTATACTCCAGACTCTGTGGGGCCTCTGTTAAGTGGTGTCCGTCTTTTCAAAAGGTGAAAAAAACTGATGATGACCGCACGCACTGCACAAAAAGAGTTTAAAGTGACTCTTGCCTCAATTCAGTGCAGGCGCACTTTGATCTGCCCTGAGCAGGGCAGATCAAAGTATTGTAGTGCGCCTACGCAGGACCTCAATGCCATCGCATGTGGATGACGTAGGACACGTCATGCACCCAGGCTTCAGAAGAAGGAGGACAAAGATAGCCGAAAGAGGAGGCGCTGCACCCGGAGAACAGAGACACCCATCTGACCATTCTGCTCCGAACCAACCATTTAAGTGAGTATTATAAATTCATTTTTATGTTCTACACAGTGGCCTGGGCTCATGTTAGAATATTGTATATAAGAGCCCACTGGTGGTGGCCGCAGCTTATAGTCACCAAATCTGGTGACAGGTTCCCTTTAAGATCACATCTCATCACATGTGCACTTGACTCGCTCAGGTCTCACCTCATCCCCAACGTCTCCGCAGTGTTTCTCCCCACCCTAACCCATATCTTCAAATTATAACTAACATCTGGTGTATTCCCGTCATGCTTTAAACATATCTCAATCACACCCATCCTGAAAAAGTCCTCCCATTGACCCATCCTCTGTGTCAAGCTATCGCCCCATATCACTTCTCCACTAGGCCTCTAAACTGCTGGAACAGCATGTCCTTCTTGAACTGTCCTCCCACCTCTATCTCTTTGACCAGTTACAATCTGGCTTCCGACAGCACCATTCCACTGAATTCCACCCCTCCTGTTCTCCATGCACACGGTCGGCCTGGGACAGCTCATTGAGTCCCACGGTTTTCAGTATCATCTCTATGCTGATCATACACAGATTTACCTATCTGGACCTGACATCACCTCCTTACTAACTAGAACCCCACAATCTCTGCCTGCTATTTCATCTTTTTTCTCTGCTCGATTTCTAAAACTCCGCCCACCGGCATCTGTGATCGGTTGCAGTCAGACGAGCCCCCACGCTGAGTGACAGCGTGTCTGACGCTTCCAATCACAGACGCTGGTGGGCAGGTTTATATTGTACAGTAAACTAAATAGATAACTTTAAAAAATTGGCGTAGGATCCTCCAATAATATAATATCCAGCACAGATAAAGCCCGACAGCTGAAGGCAGGTATTCTCAGGCTGGGGAGACCCATGGTTATTGGGCACCCCTCAGCCTAAAAATATCAGTCTGTGGCCGCCCGGAATTACGGCATCCATTAGATGCGACAATACCGACACTTTACCCGGCTCTTCCTGATTGCTCTGGTGCAGTGTCAATCGGGGTAGTAAGGAGTTAATGGCAGCCCACAGCTGCCACTAAGCCCTAGATTAGTAATGGGAGGCGTATGAGGACCCCACATCATTAATTTGTAAGTGAAAGAAAATAAACACAAACACCCAAAAAATAATTTATTTGAAATAAAAGACAAAAAAACAAACACTCTCTTTCACCACTTTATTTATCCCAAAAACATCCCTGAGGTTTGACATAATCCCTACGAGGTCCTACAATGCTTCCAGCAATGCTACAACTGAAGCTCACAGCAAGCACCATAAAACATGACTGCCCGCTGTGAGGTTCTGGCAGAGACTAAGCCACAATCAGCGGTAAAATCACTCAGATTAGCCGCAGCCACAGCTGGAGTCCTCCACCTATGACCGGAAATGACCTGAGTGACAATACCGATGATCGTACGGCTCCCTTCAGTCGCTACTTTACAGCGGGATGCCATGGTCTATGGCGCTCGCTGTGAGCTTCAGATGTAGCAGTGCTGAAAGCGTCGTGGGACCTCGTGTGTATGTCGGACCTGCAGGGGTGTTTTTGGGGTTAATAAAGTTATGAAAGAGGATTTTATCTTTTATTTCAAATAAAGGATTATTTGGGTGTTCACTTACAGATTAGTGATGGGGGGGTCTCATAGTCGTCTCCCATTTCTATTCTAGGGCTTAGTGGCAGCTGTTGGCTGCCATTAACACCTTATTACCCCTATTGCCACCGCACCAGTAAGAGCCGGATCCAGCGCCACTATTGGCGCATCTAATGGATGCACCACTTCTGGGGCGGCTGTGGGCTGCTACTGTTAGGCTGGAGAGGGTAAAATACCCATGGCCCTTCCCACCCTAATAATTTCAGCCCCCAGCTGTCTGCTGAACCTTGGCTGGTTTTAGAAAAATGGGGGGGGGCCTTGCCATTTTTTTTTTTAAGTAAATCAAATAATTAAAAAAACCAGTGGGATCCCCTCTATTTTTCATAACCAGCCAGGGTGCAGCAGACAGCTGAGGGTTGCAGCCCACAGCTGCTGTTCCTGTGCTAGATGTGCAAAATGGGGGGGACCCCACGTCATTTTTTTTACCAAAACATAATTTGAAAAAAACAGCTGGCCAAGCTAGCTATCCCTCTCTCTCCAGCTATTCTGTTACTTCTTTCTTTCCTATATGTTCTTTCCATCATCTTCGCTAGATATCAATTATCCTATCCTATCATATTTTGTTCTTCCTTTAAAAAACGCATTAACAAAAACACGGTAAAACGTCTTGCGCTTTTTGGGTCACAAAGCTGCATTTTCTGTGACCACAAGATAAAAAGATGCCGCTTGTGCATATAGCCTTATAGTCATAGGCAGAGATTTATCATGGGCTCAGCACTGAGGGGGTTAATGCCCCCTGCGCCCAGTATTGGGGAATCTCCACATACCTCCTCCTGCAGAGCCGCACACTGGATATATGGTAGATGCTAGACTGTATGGGCTCCTTCCAGGTATGACGGCATTTCTGTCACGTGATAGGGGCGTGTTCAAAATGCTAGAATGCAGTTCTGTGCTTACAGGACCTGTGATGATGTCACATGGAGGGGAGGAGTCAGGGGTCACATGATCAGCTCCTCAGTGTGTGCAGGACTCTGCTGTGCTGGATGAGGTGAAGTTTATGTGTGGGGTCAGGAGGGATGTAGCAGGGAGAGATGTATACGACATGCCAGGAGCGGAGCCGTGTGTGTACGAAGTGTACGGAGCTGAGCCGTGCGTGTACAATGTGTAGGGAGCGGAGCCGTGTGTGTACGAAGTGTACGGAGCGGAGCCGTGTGTGTACAATGTGTAGGGAGCGGAGCCATGTGTGTATGACGTGTACGGAGCGGAGCAGTGTGTGTACGACGGGTACGGAGCGGAGCAGTGTGTGTACGATGGGTACGGAGCGGAGCCGTGTGTGTACGATGGGTACGGAGCAGAGCCGTGTGTGTACAATGTGTAGGGAGCGGAGCCGTGAGCATTCTATGTGTACAAAGCAGAGCTTTGCACATACAATGTTTACAGAGCGGTATGTGTCTGATGTGTATGGAGCGAAGCTGTAAGTGTATGATATCTCTGCAGTGGAATCATCCACATACGACGTGACCAAAGCAGAGCTGCGCACATACGATGTGTACAGAGCCGTGTGTGTACGATGTCTGTCAAGTGGTGCCAAGAGCGTACGATGTGTACGGAGCGGAGCTGTAAGCAAGCCATGGAACCCATAGGGTGGAGGGGCGACATGACTAGAGGGAAGGGAAGGAGTGATGGGGTTAATAAGAACAGGAATGTTCGTGTATAGTGCAGAGAAAGGGATTGGTGGGTAGGAGGAGTTCTCTGGAGGAAGAGGTGGGACAGATGAGGGGTGTAAGTATAGGAAATTTGGCTTACCCCCTTCTCTTGATTTCCGGATATGGAGCGATCCGGACATGCGACGGGGCTGCTGTCCGGGACCGGCGGATTCACCATGGCAGTGCACGGGCCCCTGGCAGCGCGGTCCCACATCTTGGCTGCCGAGGGTTAACCTGTCGGCACTTTCCCCTCGCTCCCCTGTCAGCAGCGGGCGGCGTCCTCCCCCCCCTCCTTCATTTCAGGTACTTGCCGTATGCGGGGGGAGCGAGGAGGAGACGTGAGAGCCCCTTCGGGGACCCTCCGCGGCAGTGGCGTGGACGGCGGCGATGCTCTGCTGCTGCTCCAGCCGCCGGAGGAATCTCCGTCTGGCCGCGGCAGCCGGGAGGGGGGGCGTGGCTAGTCTGCGGCCTACTTCCGGTTTCGAGCCGCGGCCTGGATTGCGGGATGCGGCGGCTCCCGGACGGGGGAGAGCGCCCTGCTGTGGACGGAGGCCAGCTTTACCCCCCGCGGACGGTGGGGGGGGCCGCGGAGCTGCAGTTAGTGGTGGGTCCGGCACCAGGGCAGGCGAGCCTGGTGCGACGGGTGCCTAGGAGGCGGCGGTGAGTGGGGGTGACGGCAGGGGCCCTGCAGTTCCTGCCCGGTCACCCAGAGCAGGTTGCAGCTCCCGGCCGCGGCGGTCTCCCCCAGAAGGGGGAGGGCTCGGCGGACAGAGGCTTTCGTGGGCCCAGGAGGGCTGGATGCGGCGGCTCCTGGCCAGGAGAGCGCCCGGCGAGGACAGATGCCGGCGTTACACCCCCCCCTGCGGGTGGAGGGGGGGCCGGGGGGCTGCAGCCAGCAGGGGTCCGGCACCAGGGCAGGCGAGCCTGGTGCGACGGGTGCCCAGGAGGCGGCAGTGAGTGGGGGGTGACGGCAGGGGCCCTGCAGTTCCTGCCCGGTCACCCAGAGCAGGGTGCAGCTCCCGGCCACGGCGGTCTACCCCAGAAGGGGGAGGGCCCAGCAGACAGAGGCTTTCGTGGGCCCAGGAGGGCTGGATGCGGCGGCTCCAGGCCAGGAGAGCGCCCGGCGAGGACAGATGCCAGTGTTACAGCCCCCCCCCCCCGCGGGTGGTGGGGGGCCGGGGGGCTGCAGCCAGCAGGGGGTCCGGCACCAGGGCAGGCGAGCCTGGTGCAACGGGTGCCCGGGAGGCGTCAGTACGTGGGGGTGACGGCGGGGTCCCTGCCTGGTCACCCAGATCAGGCATGCAGCTCCCAGCAGCGGCGGTCTCGGGTCGGGCCACAGGTACCCCCCCCCCCCGTCCTTGCAGGCAGCAGGGGGGGGGGTCGGGCCAGAAGAGGAGGCCCGCGGTGGCAGCCCGTGGGATGTGACGGTTTCCAGGGTTGTCGCCGCGGGACAGAAGATGGAGCTTGGAGGACGGTACCCACGCGGCATACCAGGAGGACGGCCGTGGTGGTGGCAGCGCTGCGTTACATGAGCCAGAGGCAGTCGGCTCCAGCGAGCAGGAGGAGGAAGCGGCGACGGAGGATTCGGATGTCCGGATGGCGGAGGATGGCGTGACTTTATTCCAGGATACGCCGGGTCGCGGTCGGGTGAGACGGCCGTGGATTCGGCAGGGTTGGGGCACAGTTGGTGGGGGGGGGGCGGCTGCGGACACGGCAGCGCCAAGGGGGTCTGTGATTTCGACTAGGTATGGGGTTTTACTGCAGGGGATAGTGTATACGGTTGCGGAGTGTGTGCATGCGCCGCCGGCGGCATGGACGGGATCGGTGGTAATAGGCGCAGGTACGGCAGGCAGAGTGAAGGCGCATGTGGCGGCAGGGGAGCGTTTTCGGCCAGAGGCGGCAAGGGCTGTAACAGAGTAAGTGGTGAGGAAAGAAAAGGGTGATGAGGCGGTGCGTCTGAATGACAGTGGCCAAGTGAGAGGCATGGGTGTTTCGAAGGCCCGCTGGGGGGCTCACCTGCTGGAGGATGTGAGGGATAAGATTTGAATGGGGAGAGTGTAGAAATACTTTCGCTGCTCCCCCTGGAACAGCTTCACCTGGATAAGGTCAAACCGAGTGACTCCAGGAAGGAGGAGTAGAGGGGGGTAGCGCCATTATAGGCTCTCCCCTCGTACATTTGCAACGTGGCTGCGGGCATTTGCGTTTTGGTGTGTGTATATCGGGAGAAGGAATTGGGTACTTGTTCGGCATGGTTTGGTTATATGGATGCATTTGGGTAGGCTTGTTCGGTTATATGGTGGTTTAGCCTGGCTTTTGTACGCCGAGTAATTTCGGCAGGGAAAGGGGTTGCGTGCGAGTATGCGGTAGGATCATACGGGCATATCCTTATGGATGCGGTTGATGGCGGCTCCTAGTCAGCCCTTCCGGGGGGCAGTTGGTTGTTCAGGACTTGGAATCCCAGCGAACCGGACGATGGGGGTTTGTTGGGGGGCAGTAGATTGGCGGGCAGTGCAGATTTGGCGCAGCCGGTGGTCTTAAGCATAGGTGTTCGGGCTGGGGACAGAGACGTAGTAATTCCCGCGATTTGGCATTCTGTTGGTGTTGGTGGATCTTCGCCTCCTTATTGGAATTGGCGCTTGGCTAGGGGACGCCCGGATGTTGTTAGTGGAAAGTGGGGTAAGAAAGTGGCTTTGGGCAGGATGGGTGGCCATTCAGGGTCCCTCCTTCTCATGATTGGGTTTCTGTTGGGGGTAGTGCCAAAAAAGGAGCTGAATATATTTCGGCTTGTTCAAAAACGTATCTTATCCGGAGGAGTCATTGGTGTATGCCTGCTTTGCTCCAGAATTGTCGGCGGTTTATTATGTGTCGTTTGACGAAGTGTGGGGATTTGGTAAACGCGGTGAGCCGTGGAGCATTGATGGTGAAGGCGGATGTGGCGGCGACATTTCGGTTGTTACTGGTACACCCTGCCAGCCAGCAGTTCTGGTGCTGCTGTGGGGATGGGAGTTCTTACGTTGATCGGTGTTTGCTGACGGGTTGTTCCATTTCGTGTTCCTATTTGAGGCGGTTATTTCTTCGTGGAGTGGGTGGTGCGTGGTGTGTCCAAGCTTACATCAAATTGTCTCTCCAGTAAAGGAGACAAACTCTAGCACAGCGCCACCTATTGGAAGTAGCGATCCTAAAAGTCACAAGTGGATTTTCAACAATCCATTGCAATATGACTCAGGATATATAAGCCAGATCAGAATCTTACAATCAAGCTTACATCACTCATTCATTATAGGATGATTCTCTTTTGCATTGGGTCGGCGGGTCCGATGATTTGTGTGGGTTGTTGTGTCATTGCAGCAGGTGGCGTATACCCCTTTTGGCGTTCTGTTGGCGCAGGAAGGGACTGGAGGTCCAGTGTCAGTGATGCGGTTGGTGGGGGATAGAGATTGATGTTATGGCTATGGAGTGTGGGCCTCGTGGGTAATGGTGTGGTCCTATGGGCTGCGATAGAGGCAGTTAGATCGGCAAGGACGGTGCGGTTTAAGGTGGTGCAGTCTTTGCTGGGGGCAGTTGAAGTGCGGGTGCAGAGTTACGCTGATGGGGCGTGTGTTTGCGGGACGGCTGTGCCAAGGGTGCAGCCATCGGCTCATTATATGGGGGAGCACGAGGGAGATCAAGGATGATCTGATGGTGTAGGATGTTTTCTTAGGGCGATTCAATGGTCGCACGTTGTGGCTAGGTAAGGTGGTACTTGATGGAACGTTGCAGCTGTACTAGGATGCAGCGGGACCGGTTGGTTGGTTTGGCATGGTGGGTATTGCCTCCAATTGGTGGTGGTGGTCGAGTTGTGGGGGTGATCAGTTTTTTCTGAGAGGAAGGTGGGCTGTCATAGTGACTATCAGTGCTGGTGGCTTCGATTACTGGTTTGTTGGCTAATTCTGGGCCAAGGGTAGTGTATTTGCGGCATTTGGTTCTCAAATGTATGCGGTGTAAAAAAAAAAAAAAAAATTATTACAGGTGTGGCATAACCTGTGCCGGGGGTCAACAAAAGGGTAGCTGTGGCTTTGTTTTGTTTCGGTTCCGCAGGTCTCGGGAGTTGAAGCCGGGGGTGGCCAGGAGGGCTTGTAGACTCTGGTGAGGTGTGTTTTGGGAGCTGGTTCAGGACCTCGGTGACTGAGTTCACTTGGTGTTGATATACCGAAGTGTGGGCGGCATGGATAACGTTGTTGGGACCAGGTTTTGGGAGGGGCCCGGTGGTGTGTTTGGTGGTATTGTTGGCAGCGGTAAGTAACACATTTTCAGGTTGGTCGGTTGGCATCAGCAGTGGTCCATGGAGTGTTGGCTGTGGCTTTTGGTTGAAGTCTAGGGGTGAGAGGGATGTTTTTGCAGGATTTTCGGCTGCGGCAAGGCCTTGAAGGGTTTTCGCAGGGGTGTGAGGGAGCCGGATGCTAGGGTCCGTTCTCCTTTGTGGTGTTACAGCATTTTGGGGAGTGATTTGTGGTTGTTATGTTCATCTGATCGTGAGCGGGTCTGTGTTTCATTTTGCCCAAAACAGTTGGTGTTAGCCTTGTATGGGGCGTTGCAAATCGGGGGTTGGTCGGCCCATCTACGGTTAGGGGCGGTGGTTTGATGTTGGAAGTGGGGCCTGCGGTGGGGCAGGGGGTTGAGCGCTGACTTTGTCACGCACAAACGGATCAGGCAGGTTGTGAAGGTTGGTGATGTGGTACGCGGCCCTGGGTGCGGAATCATGTTGGGTGGCCGCCCAGGCCGGTTGTTGTGGCATGTGGATGGTTCCCCCCCCCCCCCCTGTTTTGTTACGGTGCCAGGTTTTGGCAGTGCTGGAGACTTGCTTGAAAGGGGCCGGGGTGGGCGCTCTGAGTACTACGAGTCGCATTCCTTCTGGAGTGGGGATGCCACGGAGGCCCCTCGGTGTGGTCTTGGGAAAGTGTTTGTGAGCTGTATTGGGAGGGAGGAGCCCTCTTGTTTTCGTCGTTACGTTCGGTATCAGTTGTTATCGTGTTAAGGCCAACGGGGGGGGGGGGGTTTGAGTCTTTTTGGAAGTGGAGCATGTTTGGTTAGCATATCCGGTTGGTGTTTTATCTGTGGGGTTTATAACCTGTGGGGTGGTGGTGTGTGTGTGCCTCATTTGGTTCTTCGGCACTAGTTTGTCGGGGGGTTCGGCGGGCTGAGGCTCGCCCGAATTTTCGCCAGCTGGGTCTGGACGGGGCTGATAGTGCTGGTCCTATATGTGGGAGGCAGCGATTTGGTGGCCCGGGCATCTCTGGAGTTAATTAAGAAGATTAAAAAAAAAAATGTTTTACTTATATTGGTTTGTTGCATCTGTGGAAGATATACCCCGGCTACACCGTGGGTGGTTTGATAGTGTGACCAAGTGGACTGGAGGGGGCTTGTTCGGTAGCTGCTCTCACTCGAGCCTATGGGGTTGCGGCACTGTGAGTTGGTGTCGCTGATTTGGTGGTTTCGGTGATGCAATGGGGGTGCATTTTAATAATATTGGTGCTGTTTGTGGCGCTGGGATTGCGTAGAGCTGTGGCACAAGTTTTGGTGTGTGGCGGGTCCAGGCCACGTAAGGAGTCACGTGCCCTGTCCTGTGGCGGGGGGTAGGTCTGGTCCAGAGGCGGTTGAAGGCAATGGTAACTGGACTGAGGGACACCATCTTGGTATGGTGGCTCCGGGTTCCGGAATGTTGCAGACACGGGGTTCTTCAAAGTTGGGGGTATTAATCCGTTGGTGATTAATACCTCATCTCTGGGTCGGTGTGTTGCGGCCAGGGATATTGGTGTGAGAAGTTGTTCCTGGACTGGGCCTACTCAGGGTTATATATTTAATGTATTGATTACTGCGTTACCTATTATTTGTTGGGGTCGCCCGTTGGACGGCGCCCCCTTGTGTTTAGAATGTAAATAATAGGTAATAAAGGCTGCTGTGGCCAATTTGAACCAAGTCACATGCAGTCCGTGTATTATTTACAGATGGTATTGGTGGGTAACACACACAGCACGACTGGAGAATCCTTCCTCAATGGTCATGTACTTTCTATCACTAATAATACACTATTATACATGATATAATCTAAGCTCTACCTTGTCTAGTAAAGTACATATTCTCCATATACACTGGGGATCTAATTAGAGAACAATGTATGATCACTTTTTTTCAGAAATAATGTAATATACATTGATGAATGTTTGAAGGTTTTTTGTAAGGGGTGCACCATGCCACTAAAACAGTGTTTACAAAAGATCCAAAGTTTATCAACATAAAACCTTTATTTTGCCCAAAATGTGATGATCATAATTAGAGAACAGCAATGACTGCTCACAGAAAAAGATAAGTAAATTTTCTGAAGGTAACAGTTACCAATCAGTAGGAAGTGTATAGGCCTTTGCATTGAATGACTTCAGCACATCTGCAGCCACAGGACATCACTAGTCTCTCACACTGCTCTGGTGTGATTTTGGTCCACTCTTCTTCCAGTCTCTTCCACAGTTCTTTGACTGTTGTGGGTTTCTTGGCCATAACTTTGTCACCAAGGATACTCCTGAGGTTTTCTATTGGGTTTAGATCAGGAGGACTCTTGGCTGCCATATCATTGTTTCAATGTACAGTATTCTGTTTCAAGGAACTGCATACCCGTTTTTCTGTGTGACAGGGGCATTTTCCTACATGAAAATTGCATGAAAATTGCTGGCTGATTGAGTGATGAACGCAAGTAAAGAACCACGTGTTGATGAAGAAGGTTCTGATACACACTTGCATTCACTCTGCCATGTAGCTGTATGAGAGGCTGCAGAAAACATTCCCCAAACCATGACACTTCCTCCACCACTTTTCGTGACTTCTTAACACACTTTGGGTTCAGTCTTTCCCCAGTTCGTGAACAAACATAATGTTTCCCATTAGACCCAAATAAATTAAACTTGCTTTCATCACTATATTAACTGTGGACCACTGCTTCTCTGTCCACACAACATGCTCCTCACCAGAGGTCAGTCTAGCCTTTTGATTCTTTCTACTAATGAGAGATTTGGTCACTGCAGAGTGGGCTTTCAGTCCAAATGCTCTTAAACATTGTGACACTGTATGACGAGACAGATCCTTACCCTGTTCAGTGCCGAACTGGCAATTCCAGCTGCAGTGTGGAAACGATTACACATGGAGATTCTCTGCGTTTTCCTGTCCTCTCTTCCATTTGTCTTTCGCGGGCAACCAACCTTCTTGTGAGATTTGAAAGAGTTTGTGATGTTGTAAAGATGCAATATTCTCAAAATCACTCACTTGGAACGATCAACTTCTCTTCCTATGGGTGATAGGGTCACCCCTTTGGGTTTCATCTGGATAACCTGCTGTCGGAGGGTTTCAGTCACTTTGGAACAGCACACCATTTTTGCAGTCAGTGCAAACTTAAAAGGTAGGCTGCCAGTTACATAGGGTTTGTCAGGTGATTAAAGGGGTTATCCGGCTTCTTTTGACTTTTTTTCATTATTACACTATTGAGCTACATTGGGGCAGGTAAGTAGATAGAGACCACTTACCTGCCCTGCTGTCAGCCCCTCTCCCCCGGCTCAGAGTGGTCATGTGACCGCTCCTGTCGCGATTTTGCTGCTTCCGGTCATTTCATGTCTACATGGGCAGGGCCATGTTGACATGCAAATCTGGAACAGCATGTCGCCTCCCTGCTGGGCTGTACAGTGCGTGGAGTAACCGCCCCCGTTCCCTGCACCCTCCCACACATTGCCCAGCACCCCGTACTCTGCCCACAACCTCCCACACACTCCGTAGTCTCCCTCCCCCGCCTCCTGTGCCCAGCTACGTGCGCCCTGAATTCCAGCCGATTCAGTGTCCAGTTCAATAAGGCAAGGAACACTTGCTGTCAGATACACTGTCAGCGCTTTATCATGTTTACTGCCTGACGCCCTGGGAACTGTCCCCCCCCCCCTCCCCCGTGCGCGCTGTCTGTGTCATCATGGGTCACCTGTGTGTGTGCATCAGTCTGTGTCCCGCGGATGCCCGCACTGCAGCGTGTCAGTGTTTGCCCCCCTCTGCAGTATAAGCTGCTTCTCACCCTGTAGTGCGTGCAGCCGCGGGGATGACGTGCAGTCTGTGTCCCGCTCCCTGCCAGCCCCGCAGCTGCCCGCACTGCCATGTCAGTGTCTGCCCGCAGTATCAGCAGCTTCTCACGCCGCGGGGCTGGCAGGGAGCGGGACACTGACTGCTAAAGGTGGTGTCACACACAGCGACAACGACGTCGCTGCTACGTCACCATTTTCTGTGACGTTGCAGCGACGTCCCGTCGCTGTCGCTGTGTGTGACATCCAGCAACGACCTGGCCCCTGCTGTGAGGTCGCCGCTCGTTGCTGAATGTCCAGCTTCATTTTTTGGTCGTCGCTCTCCCGCTGTGACACACAGATCGCTGTGTGTGACAGCGAGAGAGCGACGAAATGAAGCGAGCAGGAGCCGGCTTCTGGCAGCCTGCGGTAAGCTGTAACCAAGGTAAACATCGGGTAACCAAGGTGGTTACCCGATATGTACCTTCGTTACCAGCCTCCGCCGCTCTCACGCTGCCAGCGCCGGCTCCTGCTCTCTGCACATGTAGCTGCAGTACACATCGGGTTAATTAACCCGATGTGTACTGTAGCTAGGAGAGCAGGAAGCCAGCGCTAAGCAGTGTGCGCAGCTCCCAGCTCTATGCACATGTAGCTGCAGTACACATCGTGTAATTAACCCGATGGGTACTGTAGCTAGGAGAGCAAGGAGCCAGCGCCCAGTGTGCGCGGCTCCCTGCTCTCTGCACAAGTAGCTGCAGTACACATCGGGTTAATTAACCCGATGGGTACTGTAGCTAGGAGAGCAGGGAGCCAGCGCTAAGCTGTGTGCGCGGCTCCCTGCTCTCTGCACATGTAGCTGCAGGTTAGATTAGATGAGATGCTATGACGATCCTGCTGTGACAATCTCCTGCCTCCTGACGTCACCGCGGTCACTGCCTTCTCTGCCCGTCTCGCGGGCGGCCCGAGACTGTCACTAGCAGTGACGTCACGGGCTCTCGCGATACTGCGTAGAACGCGGCGGGCATAGAAGTCAGTGACAGCGCTGATGTCAGCAGAGCAGGAGATCGTTACTGCAGGTAATATACCTCGCTAACCTCCTGACGGCAGCTCTCGTCATCCCCTGCAGTGACCTGGGCTGACCTATTGATGTTAGCTCAGGTCACTGCACGGCTCTCCCAGCCAATGGGGAACATTTTGTTCTTCATTGACTGGGAGTCTCATTGACTATGGTATGGATCACCGTGCGACGCCCTTATTGGATTACGCCGGACCCGGATTTGATTGTTCTTGTCAATAAATTGTTGAAAGAGGGAATGTGGGGAGTGTTTTTTCACATAAAACTTTTTTTGTTGTCTATTTTTTATTTCTTACTGACTGGGTTGGTGATGTCGGGTATCTGATAGACGCCTGACCTCACCGACCCCAGGGCTTGATGCCAGGTGACATTACACATCTGGCATCAACCCCATATATTACCCCGTTTGCCAACGCACCAGGGCAACGGGATGAGTTGGGGCAAAGCGCCAGGATTGGCACATCCAATAGATGCGCCACTTCTGGGGCAGCTGTAGCCTGCTATTTTTAGGCTGGGGAGTGTCCAATAACGGTGGACCTCCCTAGTCTGAGAATACCAGACCACAGCTGTCCGCTTTACCTTGGCTGGTGATGCAATTTGGGGGGGACCCCACGTTTTTTATTTTAAATTATTTATTTAATTTTAAATAACAGCGTGGGGTGCCCTCTGTTTTAGATTACCAGCCAAGGTGAAGCTGCCAGCTGTGGTCTGCAGGCTGCAGCCGTCTGCTTTACCCTAGCTGGCCACAAAAGATAGGGGGGACCTCACGTCGTTTTTTTTTTAATTATTTATTTATTGGCTAAATACAAGGCTAAGCACCCTTTAGTGCCACATGAAAGGCACTAAAGGGTGCCAGCTTAGAATATGCGGGGGGGGGGGAGGACATTATATTGGTCTTTCTCATCTATTATCTATCCCTCTATCTATCCCTTGATTCATTCATCCATCCCTCTATTTATCCCTCTAGCTATCTGTATCTATCTATCCCTCTATCTATCTATCTAGCTGCTTCCGTTTTTTTGCAGTATGAAAAAAATAGGAAGGTATGCAGATGACACACGGACCATATACGGAACGAAACGGATGCCACACAGTTGTATCTGTGAAAAAACATGACCATTTTTTTGTGGACCGCAAAAACGGGGCAGTCCTGTGAATGTAGCCTAATCAAGAGGCTTATGAGGGTGATGTATTTAATTACAAAAAACTGTTTTTTCTTGGTTGAGGGTGATGTATTTAATTACAAAAAACTGTTTTTTCTTGGTGTATGTGTTTATTTACTGTCACTTACAGATTACTAAGGGGGGGATGTCTCATAGACCCTGACGATTAATATCTGGCTTAGAGGCAGCTGTGGGCTGTGATTAACTTCATATTAGCCTGATTGCCACCGCCCCAGAGCAACCAGGAAGAGCCAGGTAAAGTGCTGGGATTGTCACATCTAATGGATGTGACAATCCTGAGTGGCTGCAGGCTGCTATTTTTAGGCACGGGGCGGCTCAATAAATAGTGGTCTCCCCAGCCTGACAATACCAGCCCCCAGCTTTTGTGGTTTATCATGCCTGGGTACCAAAATTCGGGGGGACTGAATTTCGTTTATTTTTAAATTATTTTTGTAAATCAAGAAAAAAGCCGCATGCAGTTCCTCTTATTTGGATACACAGCCAAGATAAGCGCACGGCTGGGGGCTGCATACTGTAGCCATATGCTTTTTCTGTTCTTGGTGTCATAATATGGGAGAAAAACACAGTGAAAAATTGTATGCGTTTTATACCACAATAATGATCCGCAGAGTTGAATTGCTTTCCCGCTCATCGACTGTCTTGGCGCCCGTGATTGGTTGTAGGCAGATGCTGTCACATACGCTAAGGGTGCGTCTGACTGCAACCAATCACAGGAGACAGGACAGCTGGAGAACGGGGAAAGCAGTGCATATGAATGAGCAGTAATTAGCGGCCCAGCAAGTGAAGGAGAAGCCACGGGAGCAGTGTGCAGCTGCAACGGAGCCTCGGTCAGTATGAAGCGCTTTCTTCTTTTTTTTTTTTTTTTTTTACTTTACTATTAATTTTTAATTTCACAAGTGCCTGATCCTGATCACACATCCAGAATCCAGGGCCTGGTTCTGCCCAACAATAGCCTCTGATACTCTGAAAAGAGGGCTGTTTACCCCTACGCTGACTGATGATAGAATGAGTTTTTTCAGTAGCTACTCTGAAAAGATGACGCAAAGTTTCGTGAACCTCCATTTTCAACAACCCACAAAGTACAATTTCATCAACACAGTATGATAGCCCCGACACAACCCACCACATTTTATAATGGCTCACACACAGTATAATGCGCTTCACATAGACATCCAAATACTATAATGTCCCCCTCATACAGCCCAGCAAACTATATTGTGGCCTTTACACAGATCAAAACAGTATAATGGCTGCCCCACCAAATGATTAAAAAAATTACTCATCTCTCCCCATTCTCCCGCTGCTCCAATCTTCGCAGCAGGTGTCCTGAATGTTCGGCACTGGTCTGCAGAGGGTGCGTTGAAGTGACATCATTGTGCCCTCTGCACTGAGACATCAAAGCTCATAAGCACAGGGAGAATAATGGAGGAGGGAGCCGTCAGATCGTTGCTTTCAATTATATTGGCATTTATCGTTCAGTTGAACGTGCAATACAGGACGGAGGAGGGTCCAGTGCAGGCCCTGGAACTGGCCCCCTGACTCACAGGTCCCTTAGTAGCAACGTGGTCTGCCGCCATGAGCGGTACACAACTGTATATATCTTTCAATTTTACATATATATATATATATATATATATATATACACATACACCTAATATATAAAGTGGAGTGTGTGTGTGTATGTGTATATCCGCTAAAGGAATCCGCACTATCTCATTTACAATAACATTTTTTTGCACAGATGACCCATGTAACCCAGGGAACGTCGTAGACTACGGTTTCACAGGAAAATTTAAACCTGCGCTTTACAGTTACTCTCCAAAAAACATGACTCCATTAAAGTGAATGGAGCCTGGAACTACAGTTTATTAATCTCAGCTGTGATTGGTTACTATAGTAACAAAGGACAGTGTTAGTATAAGAGGTAATAAGATGTCAGTGGGGAGACTGATAGAGAGAGACAGACAGGGAAAGAAAAGAGACGGAAAGCTAGAGACAGACGGTGAACGAGACAGACGGTGAACGAGTGCGGAAATGAAAGCCACCTCACAGACCTGCATCATGCTAGTAGTGACATAACCATGCTGTGATGTATGACAGCATGACCAAAATATCATGTAGCCCAAGGAAAAAATAGTGGTCAATATTTTTCACAAAAATCTGCAGTAACTATATTTTATTGTAGATGATGATTATTATTATTATTATCGCACTATTTCTTGCTTGCTGCTACACAGTGTAGATATGTGAATCCTCACATCACATGCAGCAGACACAGTTGTCGACAGTCAGAATGAATGGTCATGTGACCACTCGTATGCAATCTGCACACTCCACATTCGGAGCCCAATGTGTCAATTCATATAGTGACACATAGAGGGATAAGCCTGGAGAATCTATGTGCATATATATGTATACACATAACTATATGACACAAACCACGCACACACACACATGTACCATACATACATGGCGTATATATCTACTATAGACTCACATTGGGTGCTATATATAGTCTGCCTTAGGCTATGTGCGCACGTTGCGTAAATACATGCAGTTACGCTGCGCTTTGTAGCGCAGCGTAACTGCATGCGTCCTGCGTCCCCTGCACAGTCTATGGAGATTGTGCAGGGGCCGTGCGCACGTGGCGTCTTAGAGCGCAGCGCTTCGGCTGCTGCCCGAAGCGCTGCGTTCTAAGAAGTGACATGTCACTTCTTCCGTGCGCTTTGCCGACAGCTCCCGCTCTGTCTATGGCAAGAGCTGCAGGCAGAGCGCATGGAATCGGCTTTTTTTTTTTTTTTCTCTACGGACATTTTCTGCAGCGATTTGAAGCGCACGTGTGCTCTTCAGATCGCTGCAGAAATTTCTGCAGGGCTAGTACGCAACGTGCGCACATAGCCTTACACAGTATTCATTTATCTATAAGGGGTGAGGAACATGTAACAACTCTTTCTGTTACCATTGTGGATGGGATGTGATTGCTGTGTCACAGATGAGAGAAGCTGGATCTCTGCTCTGTCACATGCTGAGAGGTCAGGTGCTGGGCAGAATACTGACAGCCATTGAATGTGCAGAGGGAGGGCAGGGGGCGTTTCTGGACACTGAGGCTGGGCAGGGGGCATTTCTGGACACTGAGGTCGGGTGGTGCCAGCTCTGACTGAGGTTTGGCAACCAAGAATACAGGAAATTGTCATGTTTGTTGAAGCTGAATGTAAACAAGGTGCTGCAGAGAATAAAGGGTGAATTCAAGAGGAACAAAAGTTAGAAAACCAGAAATAACAATGTAGGGGTGATTTATATGACAATACAGCACAGATTAGCTTACAATTTTTTTTGGAGTGTATGTCGGATAACTTGTTTAAGGAAATTAGCACCAGGTGCCAGGTTAAGACCACTAACTTGCAGGTATCTGAAAGTGTTCTCTAATTTTGATCCGTGTCTTTTTCATTTATCTCATTTACATTTTTATTATGTACTTTACAATAAATTAAATTTATGAAATAAGCTTAAAATACTGCGAGTTTACTCATGTTAGGATATAATCACATAGGACTACACAATGACCGCAACATTGTCTGTTACTCTCTAATTTTGATTTCAAGTTTTTATGGTGTACTTTTTTTCTGGTTTATATTCCACAGCCTCAGCACAGATTGGTAATTGGAGCAGAATTGTTAATAGAACTCTGAACAGACACATGGTTTTTATTATACCAATCAATGTATAACTGAGGATAACAGAAACGATAAGCTGGGATGTGTGGCCTTTATACGAATGATGAAATAAGATTATTTGATTTTAAAAACTGGGAAAAGTACTTGGAGCCTGGGTGGATTTCCATCTTCAGCTCCTTGTTCAAAATTTACCAGGCTATATTAGGGACACTAAAATAGTAATAGCAGTATTTGATGATTTGAAATTGAACTCTGCATATACTAGTGCATCTCAATAAATTAGAATGGGTGGATAAAAATCAATGTTTTTCTTTAAAAAAATAAAAAAAAATCGGATTTTTTTTTATTTAAATCGGATTTTTTTTATTTAAAATCGGATTTTTTTCAATAAACTGCTTTTTGAGGAAAATATTTTACCATCCAAAGGTTCTTCCATCATGAGATAAAGCTGAGTTGTTTAACTCAGTAGAATAAAGGCTGTATATGTGTAACATTCACAATACCATGCTCTTCGAGGTTTCTGTAGGATTAGTGGGCAGTTTCTCTCCTATATTATCACAGACGCTCGCTTTACTTACGCAGTTCTCAAAACTGAATTTGACTCCGAAGAGGTCCCAGCCTCTTCTTCACGGCAAAAATATTACAACATGAACAGAGTTGAGAAAAAGACCTTAATCCTATTGTTCTACAAACCTATGAATACAGACTCAACCCCTTCAGTGCCAAGTCCAAGAAGTTAGACAATATGTTTCTGATTGTTTGGAGTGGAATAGATCTGCACAACACAAGAAGAATGTGAATCTAAGTGTGAGGAGGAGGAAGGGCAAGCAGACAAGAAAATGAAAGTGAAACTTTGAGCACAATACTGCAGCATAGCCACAGACAGACAAGTCTGGATCTGTTTGTGTGTACGATCTGAGGTTTATTACATTCTTTCCTTATAATAACAGCAGGCCGTAAAAGAGACCCAGTTTGGGAATATTTTAATGAAGCTCCTTCGCCTATCAGTAAGGCAGGCATGCGTGCAAAATGCAAATGATGCAACAAAGAGATGCAAGGCCTGTTCGTGTGAATGAGGCAACATCATGAGAAGTGCGGTGATGAAGATGACCAAAGAAACACTTCTGAACAGGCAGGATCTTCAGGTTGGTAAACATTTTTATTGAATGCTATTTCTAAAGACTGAACTGTCATGTGTGAGAAAAATTATATTTCTTATTATTACTGCATGTTACTGTCATTTGGTACAGTTATGAAGAAAAACAAATATTCCTTTTGGGGCAGGGGCAGTGATGTGTTGTGTACAATAAGCAGAAATTGTATAATAAACAATAAAATAACAGCATTGACTTTTTTTGTTTAGGGGAATTCATGGATTCTGGAAACTATCCACCTCCAAGATCACCATCATCCTGTTCTACAGTTTCAGAGTTATCCATCCAGGATAGTGCTTCATTAGCAACAGCATCATCATCAGACACCCACAGCCACATATCACCATCACCCAAAAGGAAGAAAAAACCTTTACCTCCTGGAACCACCATAGATAGGTTTGTGATAAGAACTAGCAGATTAGAAAAAGAGTTGATTGATGAAAAAATTGCCCAGTTTATTTATGCAACGAACTCTTCTTTCCGTCTGACTGAGAACCCACATTTCATTAATATGGTTCAGTCACTGAGACCAGGATACAGGATACAGTCCACCCAGCAGAGCTGATGTTGCAGGGAAACTGCTGGATCAAGTGTATGACAGAGAAATGGAGCAATGTGCAACAGCTCTGGAGGGTAAAATTGTTAACCTAAGTATTGATGGGTGGAGTAATGTCCACAATGATCCTATTGTATGTGCTTGTATAACAACAGAAGAAGGTAAAGTCTTCCTTGCACAAACAACTGATACGTCAGGAAATGCACACACAGCAGAATACTTACAAGAAGTGGCAGTAAAAGCTATAACGACATGTGAACAAAAATTCAAATGTCTAGTACGCAGTTTGGTCACTGACAATGCTGCAAACGTATGCAAGATGAGAAGAGATTTAGAAGAGCAGGGAGGGAATACAAAGCTGCTAATAACATATGGTTGCAGTGCTCATTTGCTGCACCTCTTAGCCAAAGACTTAAGTGTTCCAGAAATAAAGGCTAATGTTGTTGAAATTGCTAAATACTTCCGTAATAATCATTTTGCTGCAGCAGCTCTGAAAAGGATGGGTGGAACCAAGCTAACGCTCCCACAAGATGTTAGATGGAACTCTGTTGTGGACTGTTTTGAGCAGTATATAAAAAACTGGCCTATTCTGATGACACTTTGTGAAGAAAATCGAGATAAAATAGATGGCACTGTCACGGCCAAAATCCTCAACATTGCGCTTAAGAGAAATGTTGAACATATGCTGAGCTTCCTGAAACCCATCTCTCAAGCTTTAAACAAAATACAGAAAAATAGCTGTTTTATTGCGGATGCTGTTGAAATTTGGAAGGAACTGAGTGAACACTTAAAAACAGAACTACACATGGACAGAATTAAATTACAAGCAGTAAACAAACGAATGGGACAAGCACTGACTCCAGCTCATTTTTTGGCAAATATTGTCAATATCCAATATCAGGGTCAAAACCTAAGTGCTGAGGAAGAGGAGTTAGCTATGACATGGGTATTCAGCAATCATCCATCTTTAATGCCAACTATAATAAACTTCAGAGCTAAGGGGGAACCATTCAAGAAATATATGAAGATATTTTAAGGAAAGTCACACCAGTAAACTGGTGGAAGTCACTTAAGCGCTTGGATTTAGAGACTGTTCAAGTAATGATTTCACTTTTAACAGCAGTAACTTCTGCAGGCGTTGAAAGAATATTCTCTTCCTTTGGACTCATTCATTCTAAATTGAGAAATCGGTTGGGACCCAATAAAGCAGGAAAGCTTGTTTTTCTTTTCCAGATTATGAATAGGAACAAAGAAGATGATGATGAAGATGACGACAAGTGAGCTACAGAGGACAGCAGGGACAGTAGTATTTAAGTTTTTCATGTGTCGGCTGGGCTGACAGTCTAAGTTTCTTAAAATATATATATATTTTGTTTAGCCAAATTAGTTAACAAACATGGATGTTTGTTTAAGCAAATAACTTATGCTGTAATGTTGTTATTGTTTCAGTTGAATAAATCTATTTAAATTGTTATTAAGGTCAGGATTATTTTTCTCCTTCCTAAGTACAACAGAACAGTGGTGTCCAAATATGAATTATTAACCCATTAAACTGGGGAGAAAAAAGTAATATAAAAAGTGATTCTAAAAATCTTCATCTACTTGCATGTTAAAGTAGCAAGAATTAGTTTAGGTAGAAACTTTGATTTAAATCACTGATTTAAATCAAGCCTTACTGACTAGTGATTTAAATCAGTTAGATTTAAATCAAATCCACCCTGGAATATCATCAAAGGCCATTAAAAAAATTTGGGGAAGATTCACAAGGAGTGGACTGCTGCTGGAGTCAGTACCTCAAGAGGCACCACACACAGACGTATCCAGGACATGGGCTACAACTGACGCATTCCTTGTGTCAAGCCACTAATGACCAATAGACAACGCCAGAAGCGTCTTACTTGGGCCAAGGAGAAAAAGAACTGGACTATTGCTCAGTGGTTGAAGATGTTATTATCCTATGAAAGTAAATTTATATTTCATGTGGAAATCAAGGTCCCAGAGTCTGGAGGAAGAGTGGAGAGGCCACAATCCAAGATGCTCTGAGGTCTAGTGTGAAGTTTCCACAATCGGTGATGGTTTGGAGAGCCATGTCATCTGTTGGTGTAAGTCCACTGTGTTTTATCAAGACTAAGGTCAGCGCAGCCATGTACCAGGATATTTTAGAGCACTTCATGCTTCCCTCTCCCAACAAGCTTTTTGGAAATGGAAATTTCCTTTTCCAGCAGGACTTGGCACCTGTCCACACTACCAAAAGTGACAATACCTGGTTTAATAACCACAGTATCACTGTGCTTGATTGGCCAGCAAACTCGCCTGGCCTATACCCCATAGAGAATCTATGGGGTATTGTCAAGAGGAAGATGAGGGACACCTGACTAAACAATGCAGACAAGCTAAAGGCTGCTATCAAAGCAACCTGGGCTTCCATAACACCTCAGCAGTGCCACAGGCTGATCGCCTCCATTCCATGCTGCATTGATGCAGTAATTCATGCAAAAGGAGCCCTGATCAAGTATTGAGTGCATTTACTGTACATACCTTTAATTAGGCACCAACATTTCTGAGTGTAAAATAATTTTTTCAGTTGGTCTTATATAATATTCTAATTTTCTGAGATAATGACTTTTGGGTTTACATTGGCTGTAAGCCATAATCATCAACATTAACAGAAATAAACACTTAAAATAGATTGCTCTGTGTGTAATGACTCTATATAATATATGTGTTTCCCTTTTTGTATTGAATTACTGAAATAAATTAAATTTTTGATATTCTAATTTGAGATGCACTTGTATATTTATTGTGATGTCATTGGGCTTTATCCCTCTATACTATACAGTGTAGCGTTAAAATGCAAAAAAAAAAAAACAGGTATTATGCTGTAATTATACAGGATTTTCTTGTTTTGGCTGTCTTCTTCCTCCTATCACACAATTATATTTCATTCAACAATGAGGTTTTTTTACAGCAACATAGTATGAGCATGGGGGCAAAATTCTCCCCCTCCCTCGCTAATATTGTTATGGGAGTTTGGGAGGAGGAATTCCTTTTTAGTGACTGTAACCTCTTCTGTACCAGCATCAGGTGGTACGCCCATTACATTGATTACCTCCTGCTGGTGTGGAAGGATACCCAAAAATTATTTTTACATAAATTTCATTAATCATGATTCTTATAACGTAAAATTCACTCCTTTTTCTAATCCCATTCAAATTAAATTTTTGGATATTACCTTGCATAGAGACTGTCAATCTAACTCCGTCGTGGTTCTTACATTCAGTAAACCCAAGGTCCCCAATTCAATACTCTTTGCAAAATCATGCCATCCTCCCCACATAATCAAGAATATATCAATGGGAGAACTTATCCGCATGAAGCGCAATTACACAAGGGATGTAGACTATGTGGAGGAATCGGAGAAGGTCAAAGATAAACTTCGACATGAGAAGAGATCTTAACATAGTGGAAAAAATTGATAGGAAGATCTAGTGTAATGTTTAAACAAAAGAAAATGTATGAATAATCCCCAACAAAAATCAAAACACTAGGGACAATCTCCAGATAAAAGTTCTCACACAATTCAGTCCACAATATGAGTTGATTGTGTAAGTCATTAAAAAATATATACTGATATTAAACCAAGATCCTAAAATGGCCGACATTCTTACTTCTATTAGATTTGTGGCAAAAAGAGCCCATACTTTCGGATAATTTTTGTCCCCAAGCCTTTTTCCATTGATACACATAATACCTGGTTATTAAGTATAGTTTGGTTTTTTTTATCCAGCCACACGCTGTATTGCTTGCGAACATGTAAAATAAAATGCAAAAGGTTGTCATCATATAGTAATGGCTGTGTTTTTTTTAGTAAAGGGAACCTGCCATCAGATTTCTTCCTTAAAAGCTGTGGCACCACCAGTAAGATCTTATAAACAGTATTCTAGAATGCTGTATGAAAGTGCTCAGGCCACTCTGTATAATGTAAAAAACAGCTTTTATTATACTCACCTGTGGGGCAGTCCGGTCCGATGGGCATTGCTTGTCTTGGTCCTCCTCATCTATTCCTTCCATCACCTCTTCTCTTCCTTTCATTGCCTTCCTCCGTCCCTTCTTCGTGTGGATGATACGTCCTATGTCATCCACACAGAGGCCTCAGAAGCGCTTCTGCGCATGCGCACTTTTCTCTGCCCTACTGAGGGCAGAGCAAAGTGCGTGTGCGCAGGAGCGTGACAGAGGCCTCTGTGTGGATGACATAGGACATATCATCCACATGGAGCTGGGAAGGAGAACAGCAATGGATGGAAGACAGATAATTAAAGGAAGAGAGGAGTACATAACAGCCTGGGCACTTATATACAGTATTCTACATACTGTATATGAGCTTACAGGCGGTGGATGCAGTTTATAGGGGACAAACCTGGTGACAGGTTCCCTTTAAGTCTTTCATCAACTGTTGTACTGCCAATGTTATTTATTTAGTGGAATGTAATATATACAGTATGGCATACAATATGTGGGTTGCACTTTGGGTCCTTTAAAGAAACAAATTAGACGCCACATCTCTGATTCAAGCAAAACTAATTTAATAGGCGTTCCTGCGGTGTTAAAATTTTTTCACTAATTCATAAAGGGGACATTAGCATTAACATTTTCTGGTATAGAAAATAAAAACCAAAAACATTAGACAAACGAGGTGGGGATCTTAGACGCCTTCTTCTCAACCGAGTCATTTTGGATATTCAAATTAGGAAAAAGAGTGCTGTTTAGAATGAACATCCGGCAGGATTTACCATGGGAATACCTCTGGGTTTTTTTTGATCCTGGTTGGGATGTTTGTTTATCTTGGAATAAATTGCTACTGCCAATAGCTTCAAAGATTTACTATCTTTGAGTTGGTACAACTATCCTGAATCAAGGAGAATGCCTCCTATCTCTGTTCAGTGAGAGAACATAGGATACTGTTCTTCACCACACCCATCTGTGAATTTAAAGGGAACTTGTCAGATCCAATATGCACTCAGAACCATGGGCAGTTCTGGGTGCATATTGCTAATCCCTGCCTAACGGTCTCTGTATACACTAGCATAGATAAAGAGATGTTTAGAAAAGTATTTCTCAAGATATTTTATCATATGCTAATGAGCGAGGGGACTAGTCCCTTGGGCGTTAGTTCCCCTGGCTAATGGGCATGCTAATGAATGTGTAGCGTCAGAGGATGATCTCACTCACATCTCCTCTGCCATCACTGCTGGATTTCGGTTCAGTGCGCATGACCCTGGAGTTTCGGTCATGCACACTACTTCAGTTTGAAGCCGGGACGTGTACACCCGCCTTCCTAGTGCGCATGACTGGAACTCCGGAGTCATGCGCACTGAGCCGAAATCCAGTGTTGGACAGCGATTGCAGCCGGAGAGGTGAGTGAGATCATCCTCTGATGCTGCACATTCATTAGCATGTTAGCACACCTACGAGAGTCCCCTCGCTCATTGGCATACGATATAAGATCTTTAGAAATACTTTTTCTAAAGATCTCTTTATCTATGCTACCAGATACAGGGATGGTTAGGTAGGGATTAGCAATATGCACAAAAAACTGCTCGCGGTTCTGGGTGCATGTTGGACCTGACAGGTTCCCTTTAACCCCCAACATGCCCATATGATCCTATGACTTCGATCTGAATCTCCTAACTCTGGTTGTCATTCAGAAAGTTTGTTCTTGTATGTTCAGAATGGGGTACTGTTTTTTGTTACATTTTCACTTGATGCTTAAATAATTTTATCTTTTTCGTAACATTGGTAAAACATTACTGGAGTTCACACTTGAACTAAACCACATTTCAAGAATATTCATTTTGTTCCAGACTAGTTAGTTATGTGATTATTTGCTCTAATCAAGTTTTATTGCTTGATAATTACGTTTAATCTATTTTTAATAGCGATTCATTACTGGTGCAGCATCTAACATGTGACTATTTGGAAGCTGCATTATTATATACATTCACTATTTCATTACACCATGACTAAGGCATTTTGATGCTAAAACGCATTGTTTTTTGCACAGCGGTATATGTAGTTTGGTGGCATATTATCTTCTTCTATGAGCTTTGAATAAAATGGACGTTTCATATTGGAAAGACAAGCGCTGGAACATTTTTTAATTTGTTTCATGTTGGATCGAAGCCTTTGCCTGGACGGCTCCTGGTGTTTTCTTTCCACAAGGTGATACCAGGATCGGTGAGCTATATTCCTCTATCCCCTGTCCCTCGCCATTGTTTTTTTTTTGCGAGACGAGTTGTACTTTTGAATGACACCATGCATTCTCCCTCATATTGTACTGGAAAATGGGGGGGAAAAATTTCAAGTGCGGAAAAATTGCCAAAAAGTTAAATTTTATAATCGTTTATTTTTTATTTATTTGTTTTACCATCTTCACTAGATGGTAAAACTGACCTGGTATTATGATTCCCCAGGTCAGTATGAGTTTATAGATACCAAACGTATAGTTTTTGTTTTTTTTTTAATTTAAGTGGTGAAACAAAATCTGAAATTTGTCCCCCCAAAAATTGTGCCTCTTTTGCCATATTCAGAGACCGGTAATATTCTATTTTTTCAGGATCTGGGGCTCAGTGAGGGCTTATTTTTTGAGTCCTGAGCTGACATTTTTAGTTATACCATTTTTGGGTAGATGCGATGTTTTGATCTTGTTGCAAAAAATGTCATTCTGGCATTGTGATTTTTTTTTTCTCGTTACGCCCTTTACCGATCAGATCAATTTGTTATATTTTGATCAGGCATTTCTGAAAGCGGTGATACCAAATATGTGTATTTTTCTATTGTTTTATTCATTGGGGGCAAAAAAGGGGCGATTTGAACTTGTGGGGCTGTTTTTTTTTTTTTTTTTTTTCTTTTTTAACACATTTTTTACACTATTGTTTTCACTAGTCCCCTTAGCGAACTTGAAGTTGTGATCTTCCGATCATTTGTGCTATTCAGAGCACTGCTCTGTATAGTACAAATGCTGTGTTCTTGTGAACAGGAACTACATCATGACAGTGACAGGAGTCATCAGCTGACCCCCGGCTGTCATGACAAACCATCCGCACCCCGTGATCACATCATGGGCCACCAATGGGGGTGGAGAATGACACGCTCTCCGTCGGCATGCATTAAATCCCACAGTCAGAGACTGACAACGGGATTTAACTATTTAACAAGGGCGAGTGGAGATCAACCGACATGTGAGGGGAAGGATGTGGGCTCGCCACACGAGCTCACATTAATAACTTGGACATACCAGGACATCCAAGGTCATGAAGGGGTTAATAGGTAATAGAATAAATGTAGCCCAGACAAGGGCCTTTTGGTTTTAGGTTTCAGCAGCGAGGACCGTAAGGCGCTAATCTGTGCCTATGTGCCTGTAATCCAAACCTCTCTCTCCTCTAGCATCTAGGCCCCTGAATGCAGGCAACAGCAGTATTAATAAGGAATAGAATAAATGTAGCCCTGAGAAGGGACTTTTGGTTTTAGGGTGCAGCAGCAAGGACTATAAGGCCATAATCCATGGTTATATGCCTCTATTGCTAACCTATCCCTCCTGCAGCAACTATCACTACACTATTTGTGGGATAGGGTGAGAAGAACTTCGCTTCGCTGGGTCAAATATAGACAGGATGACGTGTTATGGGCGGCCATTCAGAATTATGCCAGTAGCCATTAGCAGGCAACCCCACATGTTTAGTGGTTGAAAAGTAGCAGCGAAAACGTAAGGCGGGAACTCTAGCATGGCGCTTGAGCACCAGGGTGCCCTAACACCCCAAGCAAGATCAAATTATGTCTGGTCAATGGAGCTAGTAAAGACAGGTCCAGTATTTAAAAAACAGTCAATATAAAGGAATTTTCCCATGCAACAGGGTTGAAAAAACAGTCAACGAAATGAAATCCTGTGGGCATAAACAAATTATCCATGAAAGGGGTCAGAGGAGGGTGTTACTTATTCTAACGAACAAGCAGGGCACTTTAAAGGGAACCTGTCAGGTGCACTATGTACTCAGAATCATGAGCAGTTCTGGGTGCATATATCTAATCTCTACCTAACCGTCTCTGTATATACTAGCATAGAGGAAGAGATCTTTAGAAAAAGTATCTCTAAAGATCCTTTGATATGCTAATGAGTCGCAAGGGTGTTACTTTCCCTAACTAGTCCGCCCTCTTAGCATGTTAGCATGCCAAGAGGGGTGTGCTAACATGCTATTCAAAGCCAGCGTCATCAGTGTGACACATGTAACTGTGGCCCTTGTCACCGACTCAGACACCGGGTGTAATCTCAGTGCGCATGATCAGAAGTCCCAGCACTTTCGGTCATGCTCACTAGACCTCTCTGAAGCCGGGACGCGTACACACAGCTTCATAGTATGCATGACTGGAAGTGTGGCGACTTCTGATCAAGCACAGAGCCTAAACCCGGCATCTGAGGGAGTGCTAACATGATAAGAGGGCGGACTAGTCGGGGGAAGTAACACACTTGCGACTAGTTCCTGCACTCATGAGCATATCATAAAAGATCTTTAAAAGATCTCTTTATCTATGCTACTAGATGCATGGACAGTTAGGCAGGGATTAGATATATGTACCCAGAACTGCTCGTGGTTCTTGGTGCATATTGCACCTGAAAGGTTCACTTTAAGGCTATGTGCGCACGTTGCATTCAGTACCTTGCAGAAATTAACGCATCCTCTGGCAGAATTTGTCAGTCAAATTTGGTTTTGACCACATAAACGCAGGAAATACGCATGCGTTTTTATAGCGGATTTGCCACGTTTTACATGCATTTTCAGTGCTTAAATTGAGATGCGTTTTCAATACAAATACACAACTAAATAAAGTTTGAACATTCAAACAGTAGGAAAAAAAAATGGAAAAAAAAAAAAAACCTTTAAATCATACACTATAATGATAACTTACCGAAAAAGATAATTGAGATTTAATAATTATGTTCAAAATAAAGTGAAAGTATTGTTTGACTCATTTTTTAAAGTCGGAATGGATGTGAGGGCAAATGGAAACCTCTTGACATCACTATAATGGCAAAAACGCATGCTTTGATTTTGACAAAAAAAGCATGTGTTTAGCATCAATAAAGCATGTAAAACGCTAGAAATTTCTTTTAGGATACGTTTTGATAATTCTCATTGACTTTAATGTTAGCAAAACGCTGCCAAAATGGTAAAAACAATTGACATGTCGCTTCATCAAAACGCAGAGATTTTGACAAATTGTTGACACCAAAAACGCTGCGTTTTCTAAAAGCATCGTGCGCACAAAAAAGCCATATTTTCCATAGACTTTGCCTGGAAATCAAAACGCATGCATTTTTGCATTAAAACGCTGCAGTTCAAAACGCTGCAGAAACGCATGAAAAAACGCAACGTGCGCACATAGCCTAACTTATGTGTCCAAACACAAATTTCTTTTTCTTTAGCTCAATTAGCCTCTAACAGCTGATGATCAGTTTCAATTTCATTGGTGTATGAAGAAAAAAAAGAAACAAAAGATCCATAAATGCAATAATCCAATGTATGCAGCCTAGGCAAGAATATACCCTATTAACATTGGGACAATATTTCTGCACTTCCCTCATGACGACTTGACTTTGTTCATACTGTAAAGTCAAACAAGGTCTGGTAAATGGTTGTCTACACTAATGAGCCCATTCAATGTATAGGTGTATTGATTGGATTCTATTTTCTTCTTGATAAAACATAATTATTAGTAATTGCATACATATTTGCAGTAGAAGTTGAAGGTTTATGAATGAGGATGAGCGAACCCGAACAGTAAAGGTTTAAAAAAAAGTCTGAGTTCGGTTACTATTCGTATTCTAATGAAAGGCTGCATCGCAAATACTTAACAAGCTTTATTACATCCAGAATTTGCCTGTAAGCTGCTGTGAACAACAGAGAAAAAAAATGAAGTGGGGTCCCTTCTATTTTTGATAGCCAGCGCAGGTAAAGCAGACAGCTGGGGGCTTCAACCCTCAGCTGTCAGCTTTACCTTGGCTGGTTATCAGAAATACAGTGCTGGTCAAAAGTATTGGCACCCCTGCAATTCTGTCAGATAATACTCAGTTTCTTCTTGAAAATGATTGCAGTCACAAATTCTGTTGGCAATAACTAAATCACACTTGCAACCAGTTGATATGGATTAAAGTTGACTCCACCTCTGTCCTGTGTCCTTGTGTGTACCACATTGAGCATGGAGAAAAGAAAAAAGACCAAAGAACTGTCTGAGGACTTGAGAATCCAAATTGTGAGGAAGCATGAGCAATCTCAAAGGCTACAAGTCCATCTCCACAGACCTGAAAGTTCCTGTGTCTACGGTGCGCAGCGTCATCAAGACGTTTAAAGCCCATGGCACTGTGGCTAACCTCCCCAGATGTGGAAGGAAAAGAAAAATTGATGAGAGATTTCAACGCAAGATTGTGCGGATGGTGGATAAAGAACCTCGACTAACATCCAAACAAGTTCAAGCTGCCCTTCAGTCCAAGGGTACAACAGTGTCAACCCGTACTATCCGTCGGCGTCTGAATGAAAAGGAACTATATGGTAGGATACCCAGGAAGACCCCACTTCTTACCCCAAGACATAAAAAAGCCAAGCTGGAGTTTGCCAAAACTTACCTGAGAAAGCCTAAAACGTTTTGGAAGAATGTTCTCTGGTCAGATGAGACAAAAGTAGAGCTCTTTGGGAAAAGCCATCAACATAGAGTTTACAGGAAAAAAAGAGGCATTCAAAGAAAAGAACACGATCCCTACAGTCAAACATGGCGGAGGTTCCCTGATGTTTTGGGGTTGCTTTGCTGCTTCTGGCACTGGACTGCTTGGCCGTGTGCATGACATTATGAAGTCTGAAGACTACCAACAAATTTTGCAGCATAATGTAGGGCCCAGTGTGAGAAAGCTGGGTCTTCTTCAGAGGTCATGGGTCTTCTAGCAGGACAATGACCCCAAACACACTTCAAAAAGCACTAGAAAATGGTTTGATAGAAAGCACTGGAGACTACTAAAGTGGCCAGCCATGAGTCCAGACCTGAATCCCATAGAACACCTGTGGAGAGATTTCAAAATGGCAGTTTGGAGAAGGCACCCTTCAAATCTCAGGGACCTGGAGCAGTTTGCCAAAGAAGAATGGTCTAAAATTCCAGCAGAGCATTGTAAGAAACTCATTGATGGTTACCGGAAGCGGTTATTTTCAGTTATTTTGGCTAAAGGTTGTGCAACCAAGTATTAGGCTAAGGGTGCCAATACTTTTGTCTGGCCCATTTTTGGAGTTTTGTGTGAAATGATCAATGATTTGATTTTTGTTTCATTCTCTTTTGTGTTTTTTCATTGAAGACAAATTAAATGAAGATAATAATACCAAAGCATTTGTGATTGCAATCATTTTCAAGAAGAAACTGAGTATTATCTGACAGAATTGCAGGGGTGCCAATACTTTTGGCCAGCACTGTAGAAGGGACCCCACACCATATTTTAAAAAAATACAATAAAAAGTGTAAAAACAAAATTTAAAATATGAAAACATTTTAAAAAGACCAACAAAAGTTCAAATCACCCATCTTTGACCCCAATGAAAATAAAATAATTTAAAAAAATTAAAAATACACATTTGGTGTTGCTGAGTTCAGAAGTGCCCGATGTACCAAACTATAAAATAAATTAAGAACATCATGTACCAGACAAAGTGTAATGAAAAGGAATTTTTAAAATACATTATAGACCCATAATTAGATGGTAAACAAGAACTGATTCATACTTAAAACATTTTCAACATTTTAAATATGAAAATTGCTACACTACTGTGTGACTTATCTGATGTTTAGCAAGATCAGATATATTTATAAAACATTCCCCACATTGTGAACATGAAAATGGCTTTATCTCTGTGTGTTTTTTCTGATGTCGAACAAGATTTATTTTCTCATTGAAAAATTTCCCACATTCTGAACAAGAAAATGGCTTCATCCCTGTGTGAATTCTCAGATGTTTATCAAGATTTGATTTCTGACTAAAGCATTTCACACATTCTGAACATGAAAATGGCTTCTCCCCTGTATGAGTTCTCAGATGTCTAACAAGATCTGTCATCCTAATAAAACATTTCCTACATTCTGAACACGAAAACTGTTTCTTCCCAGAGTGTATTCTCTGATGTCTAGAAAGATCAGATTTCTGAGCATAATGTTTCCCACATTCTGAACATGAAAATGGCTTCTCCCCTGTGTGAGTTCTCTGATGTATAGCAAGATATGATTTCTGTGTAAAACATTTCCCACATTCTAAACATGAAAAAGGTTTCTCCCCTGTGTGAGTTATCTGATGTCTAACAAGGTTTGCATTATGATTAAAACATTTCCCACATTCAAAACATGAATATGGCTTCTTTCTCGTGTGTACTCTTTGATGTTCAACATCCTTTCTGTAATTTTTGTTTTGCTCAATAGTCTGTGATGAATCAGTAGATAGAACAGGAACAGATGATAGATCTTCACTATGACTGGTTGGAGGTGTTTCTGAGATGGTAATAATATTGGCATGCTCTCCATATGTTTCTGGTGGTAAGATACCATGATCATCTGCTTTGACATCTAAAAATATCATATGTCCCTCTGAGCTCCTGGTACAGTCATCTGCCAAAAATGAAACCATTATTATTATTCAATAACAGCACTTGGGAAGTTTATTTGTTCTAAAATGTTATTATAAATGTCATAATACTTCAGTATTAAAATATCTATATCAGGGGTGTCAGGGGTGTCAAACTCAAGGCCCGGGGTCAAATGAGCCCTCCTTATTTAATGTGGCCTATGAGCCAGGTTGCCAGTAAAACAAAAGGGCTTTTCTTTGCCGTCCATAGCTTCCGGCAGAAAATAAGCACCAACTGTGATTTTTTTTCAATTTTCTGCCACTTTGTACTGTGCATGCGCTACAGAGGCTGCCATGCACAGTGCAAATAGTAGATGCTAGAATGTATGGGCACCTAGTATGTGTGACGTCATATCAGTCACATGTTGTTAATGTAGTTTCCAGTCCGGAGCACAGCACGCCATTCAGCAAAATGGCTGGGATTCAGGACAGATTTGACGCACGCTCCTTATCTTTATCCCTCATCAATGTGAAGTTGCAAGTGAAACAGAGCCAAGGGTGGTGGGATTTGGGGAGGGTCTATACTGCTGTGGGTATGCCGGTGGTAGGGTTTAGGCGACATCTATAATGTCGGGGGAGGGATGTCTGTGATGGGGTTTAGGGGAGGTCTGTATTGCTGGGGGCTGGGATGCATGTATTAGGATTTGGGGGCAATAATACAGGGGATGCCAGCAGTGGGATTTTGGGGGTCTATAATGCTGGGTAAAAACTTTTGGTGGATTATGGGGTGTGTGCAATGTTTGATGGGAAAATGTGTGGAGGGATTTACACCCCAAGTACAGCACCCTTAGACCCACAAACCAGGGACAGCTCTTGGATAGCCCTACTACCCAGGACAGCTGTCATATAGCCCTACTACCGAATGACAGCCCTCTTATAGTCCTACTACAAAAGGTACAGTACCCAGGGACAGCTGCTGTACAGCTCTACTACCCAGGGAGAGCTCTTGTATAGCCTTATATCCCAGAGCCAGCTCTCATATAGACATTTTGCCCAGGGACAGTTCTCTTATAGCCCCTGGCCAGTTTGTGCGTAGCAGTAAAATGCTCATACCGTGTTGCATGGAGATCTGCATTAGCCCCTACAACTACAAGTGTTCCTTTGAAGGCAATCATAATGCTGATGTGACCCTTGGTCAAAATGAGTTTGACACCCCCTGATCTATACAATTTGAAGTAAATGTTGATTTTCAACTGATTAGGACATTGGCAGCAACAGAAGACTTTGTATTACTACTTTTACCATGTTGGTCTCATAATCTGTAAACTCAATTTCAATTGCTAACAACTTAATTAGTTAACATAATTAGCCTAAGAGGAAATCCGATTTAAGAAGGCCTAAAAAGGTAGAACTTATTCTCAGCCAGGTTTTGTTTGAGCCACTTATTATTAATGAAGTTCTTTATATTTATCCCTTCCACTTTTTCGGGGAAACTCAGAACTCTTAATTTTTTATGCGGAGTGTGATCCTCTATTGGCTCAAGATGCCACTTTGTCTCATCACTTAAGCAATCTTCTTCACACATTACTTTTTTTTGGTGGCATTATAGTTGTCTTGAAACACAGGCATTCTTTTCACCATCTCAGTTATTCTTTCTCTTTTCTTGCCAGAATCATGCTGATGATCCCTCTTTCTTTTAGCTTCCAAATTGCCCTGGCATCTCCTTTAACGTTTAAACAATTTTAAGAACTGTCAAGAAATGTACCGTATTTTTCGGACTATAAGACGCACCGGACTATAAGACGCACCCTGGTTTTAGAGGAGGAAAATAGGAAAATAAAACTTTAAGCAAAAAAATGTGGTCATGACACACTGTTATGGGGCGAGGATCTGCTGCTGGCACTGTTATGGGGGTAATGTCCCCAAATTCTCTACTAAGGTACCCCATCCTGGTAATGATCCTCCTGCCTTGTATATGATCCTGCTATAAACCCCCATCCTGCTTATATACCAGCATCCTGCTCATATTCCCCCATCCTATTCATATACCCCCATCCTGTTCATATACCCCCATCCTGTTCATATACCCCCATCCTGTTCATATACCCCCCATCCTGTTCATATACCCCCCATCCATCCTGCTCATATACTCCCATCCTGTTCATATACCCCCCATCCTGTTCATATACCCCCCATCCGTCCTGCTCATATACTCCCATCCTGTTCATATACTCCCATCCTGCTCATATACCCCCCATCCTGTTCATATACCCCCCATCCATCCTGCTCATATACTCCCATCCTGTTCATATACCCCCATCATGTTCATATACCCCCCATCCATCCTGCTCATATACTCCCATCCTGTTCATATACCCCCATCCTGTTCATATACCCCCCATCCATCCTGTTCATATACTCCCATCCTGTTCATATACCCCCATCCTGTTCATATACTCCCATCCTGTCCATATACCCCCATCCTGTTCATATACCCCCATCCCTCCTGCTCATATACTCCCATCCTGCTATATGCCCCCATCGTGCTCATATACCATCCTGGTATATGGCCTGTATCCTATAGCACAGAGAAAAAAAAACAAACGTTTATACTCACCTTTTCCTCACTCCCTGCAGCCGATCATCTTCCTCTCTGCACCACTGACCTGTGTGTGTGGAGCCGTTCCCCTGCAGCACGCGATGTCTTCCTGTCTGTGCCGATCAGCTGATCAGCACAGATCAGCTGACCGGCACAGACAGGAAGACATCGCGTGCTGCGGGGGAACGGCTCCACACACGGGGACGGGTGAGTGCACTGATTCACTGCACCCCGCGCTGATAATGATGTGCGGGGGGCAGTGAATACAGCCGCACATGATCACTCCAGGCTGTTATTGCCAGGAGTGATCATGCGGACCGGCTCTTTACTATGCGCGCGTCCCCGCGCGTCCTCCCGCCCACCTGTCAGCGCCGGCTTCTGCGCTGAGAAATGGGCGGGAGGATGGGTGTGCATATGTAATGAGCGGGCATACGTGGTCACAGCAGGCTGCTACAGCCAGCTCGTGCCCCCGATGACCCGCTCCACCGCAGCACCCTCATTCCCCGCAGCCACAGTCAGACCATAAGACGCACCCCCAACTTTCCCCCAACATTTGGGGGAAAAAAAGTGCGTCTTATGGTCTGAAAAATACGGTAATTCGAGTGGATCTTTGCAAATTCTCTAGTTTTTTTTTCTACAACTGGTTAATGTTTCTTGGTTTCTGTATCCTACAGCTTTGTTTATAGACTTTCTTTTTTAATAAAAATAATAAAATAAAAAATAATAAAAAAGAAAATCTAGATTTTAAAAGTGTGTGTGTCGCAACCTTTTTGTTTTCTAATCAATTTCATAACCATCACAGAAAAATAAAAAGCCTGCTGCAGGTGTTGGGTTTGTGAATCTGCCTCCAGAGCTTTTTCTATATAAAAGAGGGCGTTACCAGTGTGAAACATGTAATGACTAACAGTCTGCTCTCCTGATCTACCGTATTTTTCGGACTATAAGACGCACCGGACTATAAGACGCACCCTGGTTTTAGAGGAGGTAAATAGGAAAATAAAATTTTAAGCAAAAAATGTGGTCATGACACACTGTTATGGGGTGAGGATCTGCTGCTGACACTATTATGGGGGTAATGTCCCCAAATTCTCTACTAAGGTGCCGCATCCTGGTAATGATCCTCCTGCCTTGTATATACAGTATATGTCCGTCATCCTACTATATACCGTCATCCTGCCATATGGCCGCATCCTGCTATATACTGGCATATGGCCGCATCCTGCTCATATACCCCCATCCTGCTCATAATATACCCCCATTCTGCTCATAATATACCCCCATCCTGCTCATATACTCCCATCCTGCTGATATGCCCCCATCCTGCTGATATGCCCCCATCCTGCTCATATGACCGCATCCTGCTCATATGCCCCCATCCTGCTCATATGCCCCCATCCTGCTCATAATATGCCCCCATCCTGCTCATAATATGCCCCCATCCTGGTGTATGGCCGCATCCTGTGGCACATAAAATAAATAAACGTTCATACCTCACCTTACCTCACTCCCTGCAGCATCGCTCGTCCTCCCGTCTGTGTCAGTGCCGCTGAGTGGAGCCGTCCCCGTTATCCTGCTGCATCGTGATCATCTCCAGTGTCTGTGCCGGCGGCTGCGTGTGGACACGTACGCACAGCGATGACGTCATCGCTGTGCGCGCCGCTAGTCTCCACCCAGCCGCCGGCACAGACACAGGAGATGATCGCGATGCAGCAGGGTAACGGGGGCGGCTCCACTCAGCGGCGCTGCCGCTGACACAGACGGGAGGACGAGCGATGCTGCAGGGGAACGGTGAGTACTGTACACCGATTCACTGCTCCCCGCGCTGATGATGATGCGCAGGGAGCAGTGAATACAGCCGCACATGATCACTCCAGGCCGTAGTTGCCAGGGGTGATCATGCGGGCCGGCTGTTTATCCCCTGCCCATCATCCCGCCCACCTGTCAGTGCCTGCTTCAGCGCTGAGGGATGATAGGCGGGGGATGGGCGTGCATATTAAATGAGCGGGTCCACGTGGTCACGGCAGGCTGTTACAGCCTGCTCGTGCCCCCGATGACCCGCTCCACCGCAGCACCCACATTCCCCGCAGCCACATTTAGACTATAAGACATGCCTCAAATTGGTAATGCCCCCTTTTATTTAAAATAAGCTCTGGAGCCAGATTCTCAGGTAACTCGGTCCGGCCCATAGATCTTAACATCATTTATTTATTAAGAAAAACGTGTATTTCTAAAGAATAAGACATTGGATTGCAGGTATCAAATTAGCATTTTATTCAGCTTTCTTTGACCTGTACACATATAGATGGCTTACGATGGTTGATCCTACTGATAGATTCCCTTTAAAAAAAAAAAGCACAAAAGCTGTTCACGGAGTGCTTCATGGCATGGGTTTCATAGTCAGACCGTTGCATGCAAAAGTTATGTCACCACACAATGCCATGTGTGCGTTAGATAGAATGGCTTAAAGCCATCATCACTGGACTTCGGAGCAAGGAAAAATGTGCTATAGAGTATCAAATCTTGATTCTCTATCTGGCACTGATGGAAGAGTGCTGGTCTGGCAAATGTAGGATAATATTACCAGCATGACTGCATTAGGCAAACTAGATTTGATAGAGAAGGGATATGGCTATTGGGTTGCTCTTCAGGTGATGGCATATGCACTTGGCTCCAGTGAATGTAATTCCTAATACTTTAGCATAGCAAGACATTTAGGTCAGTTGTATGCTTTTACAGCTTTGAGGGAACAGTTTATACAAGGACTTTTTCTGTCTCTGCATAACAGTCCTTCAGTATACTAAGCAAGGTCCATAATGGCATGGTTGGTTGAGTTTGGTGTAAAATAATTTAAATGGCCTGCAAAGCGCTCTGACCTTAACCATATTGAACACCTTTACGCCTAACTAGAAAAGAGACTGCTAGTAGGTGTCCCAATATGTCTGTCCATATAGTGCATATGTTCTTGCCTCTACAGTACAAAATTTAGAACTGAAATAAAATTACCCTCTTGTACACTCCAAAAATTGCGGGTTTTGCATTTCATTTTTTTGTTGATCTAGATCATATCACTGATTAATTGCAAAATGTAGGTGAGTATTAATCTGAAAATAATCTACTTTTTCATGAAAAAGGTCATTAGTTAAGAAAGAAGATAACCCAGCAGCACAATGTGCCAAATATGAAAGATTATACTGCAATTTCAATGGCTGATAAATGGAGGACCATCATGTACCACAATTTTTTAAAATACATTATAAAGTGATTAATGGTTAAAACATTTCCCACATCCTAAACATGAAGCTGGCTACTCAGCACCGTGAATTTTCTGATGTCTAAAAAGATTAGGTTTCTTTGAAAAGCATTTTCCACATTCTGAACATGAAAATGGCTTCTCTCCTGTGTGAATTAACTGATGCTTAGCAAGATCAGATTTCTGAGAAAAACATTTCCCACACTCTGAACATGAAAATTGCTTCTCCCCTGTGTGAGTTTTCTGATGTCGAATAAGATTTGCTTTGTCATTGAAAGATTTCCCACATTCTGAACATGAAAATGGTTTCTCCCCTGTGTGTATTCTCAAATGAGTAACAAGTTTTGATTTCTGATTAAAGCATTTCCCACATTCTGAACATGAAAATGGCTTCTCTCCTGTGTGAGTTCTCTGATGTTTCGCAAGATTTCCTTTCTGATTAAAGTGTTTCAAACATTCTGAACATGAAAATGGCTTTACCCCAGTGTGAATTCTATGATGTGTAACAAGATAAGATTTCTGATTAAAATATTTCCCACATTCTGTACATGAATATTGTTTTTTTCTTTGATGTTCAACAGCCCTTTTGAGATGGTTGTTTTGCTTAACAGTCTGTGATGAATCAGAATATAGCAGCTGTTGAAAAGGTTCAGATGATAGATCTTTACCATGATTGGCCGAAGGCGTTTCTGGGATAATGGCATGCTCTTCATATTCACCTGGTGTGATACCATGATCATCTGCTTTAACATCAGAAAATATCATATGTTCCTCTGAGCTCCCGATACAGTAATCTGCCAAAAATGAAACCATTATTATTATTCAACAACAGTACCTTTGAAGTATTTCACAACACTTCTGTTTTAAAATATCTATACAATTTGAAGTAAACTTTCATATACAAATGATTAGGACATTGACAACAACAGAAGAAATTATATTACTTCTAGAACTGTCAATGGCTTGCTTCTGACATTCATCGTACCTCATACTCTGCTTAGATTTTCACCTGCCTGACTTCTGGGTATGATCCAACTCAATCTATTGTGGATAAACATCTTCTTCTGTGTGGTAGGTGCTCAAGTAGGATCTAGTCCCGTATGTATAAAAGAGCAAATACTTGCCACTCAGTTGAATAAACTGGTATCAGTTGAATAAACTGGTATTTTATTGAGTAAACTTGAACAGATACAGCACAGACGTTTCGGTCTAACATAGACCTTCATCAGTTTGTAGTGTAGCTCAGGTTATGAGTAAAGTGCTACTGCCACACAGCGGTGGACACC